>NC_088219.1:39467525-39802908 GCF_036934945.1 Oncorhynchus masou masou
CAAGGCCCTTCTCCCTTGATTGTGCAGCTCTAGGAAGAGTCTTGGTGGTTCCAAACATCTTCCATTTAAGAATGATGGAGGCCACTGTGTTTTGGGGGATCTTTTTAGTACCACTCCTCAGATCTGTGCCAAGACACAATCCTGTCTCTGAGCTCTGCAGACAATTCCTTCAACCTCATGGCTTGGTTTTTGCTCTGACATTCAATGTCAACTGTGGGACCTTATATAGACAGGTATGTGCCAGGTGCCGTTCCAAATCATGTCCAATCAATTGAATTTACCAAAGGTGGAATCCAATCAAGTTGTAGAAACTTCAAGGATGATCGATGGAAACAGGATGCACCAGAGCTCAATTCTTATGAATTATTATGTAAATAAGATATACTGTATATGAATGTTTTTATACATTTGCAAAACTTTCTAAAAACCCGATTTTGCTTTGTCATTATGGGATATTGTGTGTAGATTGATGAGGAAAACATCATTTAATCCATTTTAGAATGATGCTGTAACAAATACTTTCCGAATGCACTGTGGATGTATTCTCCCCATTGTGGGATTGTACAATCAGAAGAATTGTACAAGTAAAGCAGTACGTCCTGGGTGTTATCCATGTTTGTTTGTTTTGCCGAGTTTAGAGCAAACCAGCCATGACAACGCCAGCATAGGACATTATCCGCCCCTCTTTAAGCAAAAAATGTAAAATGACTCGCTGTCGCAGTTTACAATATGCTCTACCTCAAATCTCCATTATTTCATCATCCCCCATTGTCAAGTGGTTCACATCATACATACATAATTAACATGAATTTCTTCAACGTTAAATGACTTTGAATTCGAAGCACCGCTAAATTTGACAGGGCAAATGATCCACAGGCTTACCAACCCTTAATCTGCAGGCAGCAGGCTTCATTTGACAATAGGGCTTCAAAGACTCACGCAATGAACGAGGCACCGTATCCTACCTTGCATGATGAAATCCACAGCTGTAGGCCACGTGTCCCTGTATTGACAGTGCAGGATGTGGGAGCCAGGAACCTGACAGACCAAGAGAGGTTATCCCACTGTATTCCAATTATAAAAAGGAGCACTTAACCCCACTTACTGAACTAAGTTCCTTACCCACTAATCAGTGCCTGCCTGTACTAGTTAAGGAATCCCCTTTCCTCATGATCATGCCAGAGCTAGTTCAGCACCTCCACCTTGCCTCCGGTGATCAGAGGAAATTAACGCTCCTTTCACATTCTCAGGGAGTTAGCTCGTCAGGTGCACAATACTATTGCTCAACACTGCCTGATATAAAATATCTAACGAAGGTTAGGTAAGTATTGTAAAAAACTTTAGTACTATAATAATTATTTGAAAATATAGTAGACCATGTGCCTATCAAGATCAGGGGGTCTAAACTTTCAAACATACACAACCAGTCAAAAGTTTTAGAACACCTACACATTCAAGGGTTTTTCTTTATTTTATAGAATAATAGTGAATACACCAAAACTACGAAATAACACATTTGGAATCATATAGTAACCAAATCAAATGTATTTATATAGCCCTTCGCACATCAGCTGATATCTCAAAGTGCTGTACAGAAACCCAGCCTAAAACCCCAAACAGCAAGCAATGCAGGTGTAGAAGCACGGTGGCTAGGAAAAACTTCCTAGAAAGGCCAAAACCTAGGAATAAACCTAGAGGGGAACCAGGCTATGTAGGGGGTCCAATCCTCTTCTGGCTGTGCCGAGTGGAGATTATAACAGAACATGGCCAAGATGTTCAAATGTTCATAAATGACCAGCATGGTCAAATAGTAATAATCACAGGCAGAACAGTTGAAACTGGAGCAGCAGCACTGCCAGGTGGACTGGCCGTCCACACAAAAAAGTGTTAAACGAATCCAAATATATTTGAGACTTGAGACTCTTCAAATAGCCATCCTTTGCCTTGATGACAGCTTTGCATATTCTTGGCATTATCTCAACCAGCTTCACCTGGAATGCTTTTCCAACAGTCTTAAAGGAGCACTTCTTGGCTGCTTTTCATTCCCTCTGCGGTCCAACTCATCGTAAACCATCTGAATTTGGTTGAGGTCGGGGATTGTAGAGGCCAGGTCATCTGATGCTGCACTCCATCACTCTCCTTCTTGGTAAAATAGCCATTTCACAGCCTGGAAGTTTTTTGGGTCATTGTCCTGTTGAAAACCAAATTATAGTCCCACTAAGCCCAAACCAGATGGGATGGCGTACTGCTGCAGAATGCTGTGGTAGCCATGCTGCTTAAGTGTGTCTTGAATTCTATATAAATCACAGACAGTGTCACCAGCAAAGTACCCCCACACCACAACACCTCCTCCATGCTCTATGGTGGGAAATACACATGCAGAGATCATCCGTTCACCCACACTGCGGTGTCCACCAAAGATCTCAAATTTGGACTACAGACCAAAGGACACATTTTCACTGATCTAATGTCCATTGCTCTTGTTTCTTGCCCCAAGCAAGTCTTTTCTTATTATTGGTGTCCTTTAGTAGTTGTTTATTTGCAGCAATTCGACCATGAAGGCCTGATTCATGCTGTCTCCTCTGAACAGTTGATGTTGAGGTGTCTGTCACTTGAACCCTGTAAAACATTTATTTGGGCTGCAATTTCTGATGCTGGTAACTCTAATGAACTTATTCTTTGCAGCAGAGGTAACTCTGGGTCTTCCATTTGCTGTGGCGGTTCTCATGAGTGCCAGTTTCATCATAGCGCTTGATGGTTAAGAAGGAAATTAAGAAGGAAAGAAATTCCACAAATGAACTTTTAACAAGGCACACCTGTTAATTGAAATGCATTCCAGGTGACTACCTCATGAAGCTGGTTGAGAGAATGTCTGTGCAAAGCTGTCATCAAGGCAAAGGGTGGCTACTGGAAGAATATAAAATGTATTTTGATTTGTTTAGCACTTTTTTGGTTGCTACGTTTATTATAATTAACCAGGTAGGCCAGTTGAGAACAAGTTATCATTTCCAACTGTGACCTGGCCAAGATAAAACAAAGCAGTGCGACAAAAACAACAACACAGTTACACATCAACAAACATACATCAATAACACAAAATAAAAGAAAAATAGAAAAATATATGTACAGTGTGTGCAAATGTAGAAGAGTGGGGAGGAAGGCAATAAACAGGCAATAGAGGTGAACATAATTACAATTTAGCATTAATACTGCAGTGATAGATGTGCAGATGATGATGTGCAAGTAGAGATACTGGGGTGCAAAAGACAATAGGATAAGTAACAATATTGGGATGAGGTAGTTGGGTGTGCTATTTACAGATTGGCTGTGTACAGGTACAGTGATCGGCAAGCTGCTCTGACAGCTGATGCTTAAAGTTAGAGAGGCAGATGTAAGACTCCAACTTCAGAGATTTTTGCAATTCACTCCAGTCATTGGCAGCAGAGAACTGGAAGGAAAGGCGGCCAAAGGAAGTGTTGGCTTTGGGGATGACCAGTGCAATATACCAGTGTAACATACCATGCTACGCGTGGGTGTTGCAATGGTGACCAGTGAGCTGAGATAAGGCGGGGCTTTACCTAGCAAAGACTTATAGATGACCTGGAGCCAGTGGGTTTGGCGACAGATATGTAGTGAGGACCAGCCAACGAGAGCATACAGGTCGCAGTAGTGGGTAGTATATGGGGCTTTGGTGATAAAACGGATGGCACTGTGATAGACTACATCCAGTTTGCTGAGTAGAGTGTTGGGGGCTATTTTGTAAATTACATCACCGAAGTCAAGGATCGGCAGGATAGTCAGTTTTACGAGGATATGTTTGGCGGCATGTGTGAAGGAGGCTTTGTCGCGAATAGGAAGCCAATTCTAGATTTAATTTTGGATTGGCGATGCTTAATGTGAGTCTGGAAGGAGAGTTTACAGTCTAACCAGACTCCTAGGTATTTCTAATTGTCCACATATTCTAGGGAGGGCAGCAATTGGTTGAAGAGCATGCATTTAGTTTTACTAGCATTTAAAAGCAGTTGGAGGCCATGGAAGGTGTTTTGTATGGCGTTGAAGCTCGTTTGGAGGTTTGTTAGCACAGTGTCCAAAGAAGGGCCAGATGTATACAGAATGGTGTCGTGGAGGGAACCAGGCATGGCAATCATTTGAGAAGCCCAGGCTATTGAGTCTGCCGATAAGAATATGGTGATTGACAGAGTCGAAAGCCTTGTCCAGGTCGATTAAGACGGCTGCACAGTACTGTCTTTTATCAACGGCGGTTATGATATCATTTAGGACCTTGAGCGTGGCTGAGGTGCACACATGACCAGCTCGGAAACCAGATTGCATAGAGAAGAAGGTACGGTGGGTTTCGAAATGGTCGGCGATCTGTTTATTAACTTAGCTTTTGAAGATTTTAGAAAGGCAGGGCAGGATGGATATAGGTCTATAACAGTTTGGGTCTAGAGTGTCTCCCCCTTTGAAGAGGGGTATGACCGCAGCAGCTTTCCAATCTTTGGGGATCTCAGACGATACGAAAGAGAGGTTGAATAGGCTAGTAATAGGGGTTGCAACAATTTTGATGAATCATTATAGAAAGAGAGGGTCCAGATTGTCTAGCCCAGCTGATATGTATGGATCCAGATTTTCAGCTGTCTGGATTTGGGCGAAGGAGAAGGATGTGGAAGGTTGCCGCAGGGGGTGCTGAGATGTTGGCCGAGGTAGGGGTAGCCAGGTGGAAAGCTTGGCCAGCTGTGGAAAAATGCTTATTGAAATGATCGATTATCGTAGATTTATCGGTGGTGACAGTGTTTCCTAATGCAGAACGCCACAGGATGTTTTTGTGCTGGTCAAGGCAGTAAAGTCTGGGGTAAACCAAGGCTATATCTGTTCTTAGTTCTACATTGTTTGAATGGGGCATGCTTATTTAAGATGGAGAGCAAAGCACTTTTAAAAAGCAACCAGGCATCCTGTACTGACGCGATGAAGTCAATATCCTTTCAGGATAGCCAGGCCAGGTCGATTAGAAAGGCCTGCTCGCTGAAGTGTTTTAGGGGGTGTTTGACAGTGATGAGAGGTGTTCGTTTGACCGCGTACCCATTACGCATGCAGTCAATGAGGTAGTGATTGCTGAGATCCTGGTTGAAGACAGCAGAGGTGTATTTAGAGGGCAAGTTGGCCAGGATGATATATAAGAGGGTGCCCATGGTTACAGATTTAGGGTTGTACCTGGTAGGTTCCTTGATAATTTGTGTGAGATTGAGGGCATCTAGCTTAGATTGTAGGACAGCCAGGGTGTTAAGCATGTCCCAGTTTAGGTCACCTAACAGTACAGTCGATGGGGGGCGACCAATTCACATATGGTGTCCAGGGCACAGCTGGGGGCTGAGGGGGGTCTCTAACAAGCGGCAAAGGTGAGAGACTTGTTCTGGAAAGGTGGATTTTTAAAAGTAGAAGCTCAAATTGTTTGGGCACAGACCTGGATAGTATTTTGTTTTTTTTTACATGTTATGTCTTACATTAGTACCCCAGGTCATCTTAGGTTTCATTACATACAGTCGAGAAGAACTACTGAATATAAGAGCAGCGTCAACTCACCATCAGTATGACCGAGAATATGACTTTCGCGAAGCGGATCCTGTGTTCTGCCTTTCAACCAGGACAACGGAATGGATCCCAGCCGGCGACCCAAAAAAACGACTTCGTAAAAGAGGGAAACGAGGCGGTCTTCTGGTCAGACTCCGGAGACGGGCACATCGTGCACCACTCCCTAGCATTCTTCTCGCCAATGTCCAGTCTCTTGACAACAAGGTTGATGAAATCCGAGCAAGGGTAGCATTCCAGAGGGACATCAGAGACTGTAACGTTCTTTGCTTCACAGAAACATGGCTCACTGGAGAGACACTATCGGAGTCGGTGCAGCCAGCTGGTTTCTCCACGCATCGCGCCGACAGAAACAAACATCTTTCTGGTAAGAAGAGGGGCGGGGGCGTATGCCTTATGGCTAACGAGACGTGGTGTGATCACAAGAACATACAGGAACTCAAATTCTTCTGTTCACCTGATTTAGAATTCCTCACAATCAAATGTCGACCACATTATCTACCAAGAGAATTCTCTTTGATTATAATCACAGCCGTATATATTCCCCCCCAAGCAGACACATCGATGGCTCTGAACGAACTTTATTTGACTCTTTGCAAACAGGAATCCATACATCCTGAGGCTGCATTCATTGTAGCTGGGGATTTTAACAAGGCTAATCTGAAAACAAGACTCCCTAAATTGTATCAGCATATCGATTGCGCAACCAGGGCTGGCAAAACCTTGGATCATTGCTATTTTAACTTCCGCGACGCATATAAGGTCCTGCCCCACCCTCCTTTCGGAAAAGCTGACCACGACTCCATTTTGTTGATCCCTGCCTACAGACAGAAACCAAAACAAGAAGCTCCCACGCTGAGGTCTGTCCAACGCTGGTCTGACCAATCTGATTCCACACTCCAAGACTGCTTCCATCACGTGGACTGGGATATGTTTCGTATTGCGTCAGACAACAACATTGACGAATACGCTGATTCAGTATGCGAGTTCATTAGAACGTGCATTGAAGATGTCGTTCCCATAGCAATGATTAAAACATTCCCAAACCAGAAACCGTGGATTGATGGCAGCATTCGCGTGAAACTGAAAGCGCGAACCACTGCTTTTAATCAGGGCAAGGTGACCGGAAACATGACCGAATACAAACAGTGCAGCTATTCCCTCCGCAAGGCAATCAAACAAGCTAAGCGTCAGTATAGAGACAAAGTAGAATCTCAATTCAACGGCTCAGACACAAGAGGTAGGTGGCAGGGTCTACAGTCAATCACGGATTACAAAAAGAAAAACCAGCCCCGTCACGGACCAGGATGTCTTGCTCCCAGGCAGACTAAATAACTTTTTTGCCCGCTTTGAGGACAATTCAGTGCCACTGACACAGCCTGCAACGAAAACATGCGGACTCTCCTTCACTGCAGCCGAGGTGAGTAAAACATTTAAACGTGTTAACCCTCGCAAGGCTGCAGGCCCAGACAGCCTCCCCAGCCGCGCCCTCAGAGCATGTGCAGACCAGCTGGCTGGTGTGTTTACGGACATATTCAATCAATCCCTATCCCAGTCTGCTGTTCCCACATACTTCAAGAGGGCCACCATTGTTCCTGTTCCCAAGAAAGCTAAGGTAACTGAGCTAAACGACTACCGCCCCTCTTCAACCTCAGGAGGCTTCAGATATTCGGCTTGTCACCAAAAGCACTCACAAACTTCTACAGATGCACAATCGAGAGCATCCTGGCGGGCTGTATCACCGCCTGGTACGGCAACTGCTCCGCCCACAACCGTAAGGCTCTCCAGAGGGTAGTGAGGTCTGCACAACGCATCACCGGGGCAAACTACCTGCCCTCCAGGACACCTACACCACCCGATGTTACAGGAAGGCCATAAAGATCATCAAGGACAACAACCACCCGAGCCACTGCCTCTTCACCCCGCTACCATCCAGAAGGCGAGGTCAGTACAGGTGCATCAAAGCTGGGACCGAGAGACTGAAAAACAGCTTTTATCTCAAGGCCATCAGACTGTTAAACAGCCACCACTAACATTGAGTGGCTGCTGCCAACACACTGACTCAACTCCAGCCACTTTAATAATGGGAATTGATGGGAAATGATGTAAAATATATCACTAGCCACTTTAAACAATGCTACCTAATATAATGTTTACATACCCTACATTATTCATCTCATATGTATACATATATACTGTACTCTATATCATCTACTGCATCTTTATGTAATACATGTATCACTAGCCACTTTAACTATGCCACTTTGTTTACATACTCATCTCATATGTATATACTGTACTCGATACCATCTACTGTATCTTGCCTATGCTGCTCTGTACCATCACTCATTCATATATCTTTATGTACATATTCTTTATCCCCTTACACTTGTGTGTATAAGACAGTAGTTTTGGAATTGTTAGTTAGATTACTTGTTGGTTATTACTGCATTGTCGGAACTAGAAGCACAAGCATTTCGCTACACTTGCATTAACATCTGCTAACCATGTGTATGTGACAAATACAATTTGATTTGATTGGATTTAGAACTGTGCAGGCGAGCTCTGCAGTAGATTGCAAATCAAATCCACTTTGGCAGTTCTATCTTGTCGGAAAATGTTATAGTTAGGGATGGAAATGTCAGGATTTTTGGTGGCCTTCCTAAGCCAGGATTCAGACACGGCTAGGACATCAGGGTTGGCGGAGTGTGCTAAAGCAGTGAATAAAACAAGCTTAGGGTGGAGGCTTCTAATGTTAACATGCATGAAACCAATGCTTTTACGGTTACAGAAGTCAACAAATGAAAGCGCCTGGGTAATGGGAGTGACGCTGGGGTCTGCAGGGCCTGGGTTAACCTCTACATCACCAGAGGAACAGAGGAGGAGTAGGATAAGAGTACGGCTAAAGGCTAAAAGAACTGGTCATCTAGTGCGTTCGGAACAGAGAGTTAAAGGAGCAGGTTTCTGGGCGTGGAAGAATAGATTCAAGGCATAACGTACAGACAAGGGTATGGTAGGAGATAAACCTAGGCATTGAGTGGCAATGAGAGAGGTTTTGTCTCTAGAGTCACCATTTAAGCCTGATGTGGTCACCGTATGTGTGGGGAGTGGAACATAAGGGCTAGCTAAGGTATATTGAACAGGGCAGGAGGCTATACAGTGAAATAAGACAAAAATTACTAACCAAAACAGCAATAGACAAGGGATATTGACATTAGGGAGAGGCATGCGTAGCTGAGTGATCATAGGGTCCAGTGAGTAGCTAGGCAAGCTGGAGGCATGGCGATTCAGACAGCTAGCAGGCCGGGGCTAGCAGCAGGCTAGCAGATTTGCCTCAGGGGGATGTCGCAGCGGGAAAGCCTGTTGAAAACCCCTTGGATGATTTTGTTGGCAGACCAGTCGTGACAGATCGGCGGGGCTCCATGTCGGCAGCAAAGGGTCCAGGCCAACTGGCAAAAGAGGTATTGAAGCCCAGGAATTAACTGATGGATTTCTACGGCTAGCCGGGAGATGGGCGTAACTTGAGGCTAGCTCTAGGCTAACTGGTGCTTGCTTCGGGACAGAATCCCCCTCGGACGGTTATGTCGGTACACCAGTCGTGATGGATCGGCAGGGCTCCGTGTCGGCAGCAAAGGGTCCAGGCCAATTGACAAAAGAGGTAATTGAAGCCCAGGAATTGCTTGATGGATCTCTTTGGCTAGCTGGGAGATGGGCCTAGTTCGTGGCTGGCTCTAGGCTAACTGGTGCTTGCTTCGGGACAGAGACGTTAGCCAGGAGTAGCCACTCGGATAGCAGCTAGCTAGCTGCAATGATCCGGAGTAAAGGTTCAGAGCTTGCAGTAGGAATCTGGAGATGTGGTAGAGAAAAGCAGCCCGACATGCTCTGGGTTGATATCGCGCTGTGCAGGGTGGCAAGAGTTTAACGTTGCTGAGGCTGGCATTTACATTACATTTACATTTAAGTCATTTAGCAGACGCTCTTATCCAGAGCGACTTACAAATTGGTGAATTCACCTTCTGACATCCAGTGGAACAGCCACTTTACAATAGTGCATCTAAATCATTTAAGGGGGGGGGGGTGAGAAGGATTACTTTATCCTATCCTAGGTATTCCTTGAAGAGGTGGGGTTTCAGGTGTCTCCGGAAGGTGGTGATTGACTCCGCTGTCCTGGCGTCGTGAGGAGTTTGTTCCACCATTGGGGGGCCAGAGCAGCGAACAGTTTTGACTGGGCTGAGCGGGAACTGTACTTCCTCAGTGGTAGGGAGGCGAGCAGGCCAGAGGTGGATGAACGCAGTGCCCTTGTTTGGGTGTAGGGCCTGATCTGAGCCTGGAGGTACTGCGGTGCCGTTCCCCTCACAGCTCCGTAGGCAAGCACCATGGTCTTGTAGCGGATGCGAGCTTCAACTGGAAGCCAGTGGAGAGAGCGGAGGAGCGGGGTGACGTGAGAGAACTTGGGAAGGTTGAACACCAGACGGGCTGCGGCGTTCTGGATGAGTTGTAGGGGTTTAATGGCACAGGCAGGGAGCCCAGCCAACAGCGAGTTGCAGTAGTCCAGACGGGAGATGACAAGTGCCTGGATTAGGACCTGCGCCGCTTCCTGTGTGAGGCAGGGTCGTACTCTGCGGATGTTGTAGAGCATGAACCTACAGGAACGGGCCACCGCCTTGATGTTAGTTGAGAACGACAGGGTGTTGTCCAGGATCACGCCAAGGTTCTTAGCGCTCTGGGAGGAGGACACAATGGAGTTGTCAACCGTGATGGCGAGATCATGGAACGGGCAGTCCTTCCCGGGAGGAAGAGCAGCTCCGTCTTGCCCAGGTTCAGCTTGAGGTGGTGATCCGGGCAGATGTCTGAGTTAATAGTGATGACCACTAGCAGTGGCTAACTGACTACTAGCTAGTAGCTAGTTAGCTGGCTAGCTTCTGAAAGGGGTTCAGGTTCTAAAGTGTAAAAAATAGCAGATCCATGCCACATTGGTTGAGGTGGGTTGCAGGAGAGTATGTTCAGTCTGTAGATGGAAAATGAGTTTAAAAATCTAAAAAATATTTACGAAGTATATATGAAGGGAAAAAATGATATATACAAGGAACGGGACAAGACAATCAAAACAGATATCCCACTGCTACGCCATCTTGGATGAAAGATGGATGATTCCATGTGTGTTATTTCATAGGTTTGATGTCTTCACTATTATTCTACAATCTAGTAAAAAATAATGAAAAACCCTTGAATGAGTAGGTGTTCTAAATCTTTTGGCTGGTAGTGTACATTCTTTTTATTTTTCTATTTCACCTTTATTTAACCAGGTAGCAACTGCGACCTGGCCAAGATAAAGAATAGCAGTGTGAACAGACAACAACACAGAGTTAGACATGGAGTAAACAATAAACAAGTCAATAACACAGTAGAAAAAAAATAGTCTATATACATTGTGTGCAGCTCGTTTGGAGGTTAGATAGCACAGTGTCCAAGGAAGGGCCAGAAGTATACAGAATGGTGTCGTCTGCGTAGAGGTGGATCAGGGAATCGCCCGCATCAAGAGTAACATCATTGATATATACAGAGAAAAGAGTCGGCCCAAGAATTGAACCCTGTGGCACCCCCATAGAGACTGCCAGAGGATCGGACAACATGCCCTCCAATTTGATACACTGAACTCTGTCTGCAAAGTAGTTGGTGAACCAGGCAAGGCAGTCATTAGAAATAACCGAGGCTACTGAGTCTGCCGATAAGAATATGGTGATTGACAGAGTCGAAAGCCTTGGCCAGGTCGATGAAGACGGCTGCACATACCTACTATATTTCAGTGAAAGACATACTGTATATTCCTGTGCATTAAGATTCTCGTATAGACTGTCACTGGAGGCTTTAGTCCAGATAAGTCTTCCCAATAAGGCTTAAATATATTATGTATGTTAACCTAATCTTAATAATGCCCCAATCTGAATCCTTACATCTCATAATCTGTAATTTTCAGACAAATCTGAAGGCACACATACTATTACATACATACAGTACACAAACTGCTGCTGAAACACTTCTTCCCTCTTTCTGCATCCTGTCATGATATTACAGGCAATCAACCATTGATTGATTTATGGCAATGCACTGTCAAATCAAGGACAATATCTATTAAAGTATTTGTAGACAGAGAGACTGATGGCCCTTCTATGTGTTCATTATGGTGATGGATTAGAACTTCCATTCAAACGGCTAAACTCTCAATACATGATGTGGTAGAATATACATTACACAGGGCAAAGTCATAATTTGTCTGCGGTGAAATTGTTGGATCAATATTTTTTTTTTTTAATTCTACATGAAATTTACAGTCAATGTTAATGGATACAATGGTTCAAATACAATAATATAACCCTGACCAATGCAAGGGGTAGCTAGTACTCTTACAAAACAACATGAGAGAGGAATGCAACGATGCAACACTTGGTTGATTTAAAACATCATTATCCCCAGTTCTATGGGTTGTCATGCACATTTCTGCATAACAGCGTCTACTGTATGCATACCTGGGTTCAAATAATATTAGCTTTCTTTCAAATACTTTAGCTGAGCTTGATTGAGCTTGCCTGGTGCAATGAGCCCAAAATAATGATCCCAAAAGTACAAACCACACCTACATTACTTCAGACACGCTCAATCAAATGCTCAATGCATTGCTAAGAAAACATATACTATTTTAACCCAGATCTGACTAACAGCATGTAGAGTGTGGGGGAGGCGGTCTAGAAAGTGGGCCCTCTGCCATGTTGCTTACTAGATGGCACGTCAATTATGGTCCTGCCCTCGGCATCAAAGGGAGCAGACCAGACAGCGGTTCCTTGGGGCTCCAGGATAACAGCCAAGTCTGTATAAAAGAAGAGAGACCGAGGAACATGTATACACAGGTCGGCCTTGAACTGCAGCAGCTCTTTAGAGTGTTCATGTCAGTTTTCTTTTCGATTTCAAGGTCCACATCAAGTTGTCGTTGGCCATGAAGGTGGATACTGCGGCAGCTTTGTACCAGGACTTATTTGTCTTTCAGATTGAGAGAGTGATATCTTGGAGTTGGGAGTATAGAGCCGAGAAGAAAGTAGTGGTATTAAGGAATACATATTCTTTGGTCTGACTATCTCTCTCACAATCTGACATTCTAACCCGCAGGCATTAATGTCAACCTCGCTTCTCGACATCCCATTCACTAAAGATAATTCCCCCCAAAAAACCACAAAGAATAAAAAGTGAGGAGGCCAAATGGTTTTACATGGATTTACTATCCCACTGATTATCTGCACATAACCACCGTGACACATCCACTCTCAACACATTTCATGAACTCAACCCAACTCGTCCATTTTTCAGCAATTTGGGACAACCTCAATCCTGCTACATCCTATACTAATCCATTCTCCGTAGTGTGTGTGCCATGGGATTTCTGTCAGCGAGTAAATGAGAGGCTTGAGCGGAGAGGAAGAAGCGGATTGGCACAGATCGTTGCGGCGCGGCCAGATGACATGCAGTGCCCGGCCCTGACCGGGGACTCTTATGCAAGCCCAGCCCCGACCAACCAGCTGTGGGTGGGCAGTGCATGTTGGGAATGTGTTTACATAACACAGCTTTGAGCCCTACTTTTCCCCTGACGTAGGGATATGGAGTGAATGAATAAAGGGAAAGACCAAGTGGTTATGACCTGTTAAAGGAAGTAGGATTTCAGCAAGTTTGGGCCACATCCACCCAGTTATTATGTCCTACATGGTGGAAGGACGAGACCATAAATAGATGGTTTTATTTGAGGGCCTCACAAGTCTCTGAACAGCTGACCTCATCCTGAATTTTATTATATATTTTTTGATTTATCATACCCTGCCTGAACCTAAACTGAGATTTGAGCATCTGTTTTTACTGAACTATGCAGTCATAAATAACAGAGGCCGTGTATGTAGGCCTACATGTTGGATAAGTGCTATAGGCTCAAAAAGGCTAACTGTTACTCTTCGTCACATTGACAGTAGTTCGGTGAACAGTAAACAGGAAGCAAACAGGTGCAATTGTTGGTGCTCCTAAAAATAATGGGAACATTCACTGGCATAGAGACAGTTCTTCTGACCTTCTCATATTCCGAGCATTGTGCAACAACAAAAAAATCTATGGCTACAGTATGATATCCACGATCAGTTTACTGCAATGCAGCCTGCTGACAGATTTTAAGATATAGAATAGGACAGATACATCAACAGGCAGTGCTCTCAGATGATATAACCCGGGGCTTGTTGTGACATACATTTATATTGCATGCCAGACATGGTTTCTAAGTACTGTATGCGTGCGTCTTGTCTCCAATATCCCTTTCCAACCCAGCTGTTAGACATGCCATACCCTATAATACACATACTCATATTATTCTGGTGGTGTCTCATTCAGGTAATAATGCAGCCCCTTTATCAAGCTGACCCTAATGCTGCCCACTCCAACAGTGGAGGATGAGCCCTGAAATCCCAAGCAGGCAGGCCAGCAGCCCCAGAGGTGAGGAAATGGCTGTCTGATCTGTACTAAGCCCCAGGCTTAAATCCCTCTCAGACTGGCAGCTAATGCGAGCCTGTGTGGGACCACACCAGGGCCGTGTAACTCTTCTGATTCCCAGCCTTGACCCCATGTCTGAAATAGGGATTTTCTCCCCCGCCTCCGCTTATCTTTTCTCTCCCCCCTCCTCCCTCGGTTCATTCTCCTTCACTCCCACAAGTTCACAGACAGAGGTCAACAGTAGGCCCAATACTCTTATAACATTACCCTGTCCTCTTTCCCCCACTCCCTCTTTGCCCTCTCATTTCATCCACTTCCACCTTCACGGGCATACAATACTGATCTGCAAGGACATACTGGGCACACCACGCCACTGCAACATGGATAATTAGGTAAGATTGGGTTGAGACCAGTGACGGTCGATACCGTTTAAGATGAGGGAGGACGGTAATATTTTTTATGAGCATGACCTTATTTAAATTACAGCATATTGGATTTCTGTGATTCATATTCCATTCATGCAGTCCAACGGAACAGCAATAGGTTTAGGCCACTACATGATACTCACATTTTCCCTATACCCATTATGAGGTTGCTACAACCCAGCCTATGAATGAAATTTTACAACGTAGGTGCACACAGGTCGAGAGACAATGTTGAGGTGACAGACAGTAACTCATGAATACCTTGCACACTCTTGCCTGCATGTAGCTAATCTAGGGTGCAGGCATTAGTCCAACAGTTACAAATGAGAGTTCCTATTGGACAAATTCAGGTGTTTATCCCTGTTTCGTTCTGTTTGCATTCGTTTAAGAAACATTTTTCAACAGAATCAGTAAACACAGTTCACTTTCATAGCAGCCACATACAAATAGCGTGTTGTATTTCTTCTCGCATGTACGTGTTCTCCTCCTCTCACCTTTTGCCTTCACTTGTGGACTTCAATGCACAACACATCAGCTGTCTGTGACCAGGCAAAAAACAAAATTGGAACCTAATCAACAGTGGACTAATGAAACAAATACCAAAAGATAGTTTTGAGTGGTATTTTCCTTTAACTTTAGGCTTTTTACTTTATTACAAAAGTAATAATGAATTGTGTTTGGTTGACAACACAAATATAAACATTTAAAGGAGATACTGTATGTATCCGTGGTTTTGGGGTACAGTATCTACTGCTTGGATAGTTCCATGTTAGCCAATGGTTTAATCCCATTCTTTAACTTTTATTTTTGTTTGAGTTGGAGACTCATATGAATTATATGAATCAAACATATAATTTGTTAATTGTCGACAAGTTAATGGGCAAGGTTTTTTTTTTGTATTTTAAAAGTGATATTGATTTCTGTTTAGTTGTCAAGTAAAAAATTAAAGAGAACCGCACACTCTAGGAGCTCAGATGCAAAAAATGAAATGGTACCCTAATGAAGACAGCTTGGCTGTCGAAATGTTGGTAATTACATTTTTGCATTAAATTATTTTTAATAATAACTTTTCTACTCCGCTAGCCAGCACCTCGCCTAAATAGGTGTGTGCTTCTTTTTCTTCTAGATTAGTTGTCAACTAAACCAAATACAACATTTGAAGGAGATTTACCTTCTGCTTGGATAGTTCCATCTGTGCCACTGACTTAGTTTGGCTTTAATTCCAGTTTGTCTGCAAATGTATATTTGATATGTTGGATTCACGTTTCCATCTCAAAGAAACATATAAGTTAAATAATAGGACCGGAATGAAAGCCACACTAAGTCAGTGGCACAGATGGAACTATCCAAGCAGAAGATACAGTTGAAGTCGGAAGTTTACATACACATTAGCCAAATACATTTAAACTTAGTTTTTCACAATTCCTGACATTTAATCCTAGTAAAAATGATCTGTCTTAGGTAGGTTAGGATCACCACTTTATTTTAAGAATGTGAAATGTCAGAATAATAGTAGAGAGTGTTACGGCTTTCTAGGTGGGAAGGAGAGTCGGACCAAAATGCGGCGTGTAGATTGCGATCCATGTTTAATAAACAAACGTAAAACACGAATCAATTACAAACACTACAAAACAAAGAACGTAACGAAAACCGAAACAGCCTATACTGGTGTAAATAAACACAGAACAAGGACATCAGGACAATAAGGACAATCACCCACGAAACACTCAAAGAATATGGCTGCCTAAATATGGTTCCCAATCAGAGGCAACGATAAACACCTGCCTGTGATTGAGAACCACTTCAGACAGCCATAGACTTAACTAGAACACCCCACTAAGCTACAATCCCAATACAAACACACCACATACAAAAACCCATGCCACATCCTGGCCTGACCAAATAAATGAAGACAAACTCAAAATACTTTGACCAGGGCATGACAGACCCCCCCCCCCCAAGGTGCGGACTCCCGGACGCACACCAAAAACTATAGGGGAGGGTCCGGGTGGGCGTCTGTCCATGGTGGAGGCTCCGGCGCGGGACATGGACCCCACTTGATCAAAGTCTTAGTCCCTCCTCCTCGCGTCCTTGGATAGTCCACCCTCGCCGCCGACCATGGCCTAGTAGTCCTCACCCAGAACCCCACTGGACTGAGGGGCAGCTCGGGACTGAGGGGAAGCTCGGCACTGAGAGGAAGCTCGGCACTGAGAGGAAGCTCAGCACTGACAAGAAGCTCAGCACTGAGAGGAAGCTCAGGCAGGTAGTTGGATCTGGCAGATCCTGGCTGGCTGGCGGTTCTGGCAGATCCTGGCAAACTGGCAGATCTGGAAGAGTCTGGCTGACTGGCAGATCTGGAAGAGTCTGGCTGACTGGCAGATCTGGAAGAGTCTGGCAGATCTGGAAGAGTCTGGCTGACTGGCGGATCCTGGCTGACTGGCGGATCTGGAAGAGTCTGGCTGACTGGCAGACCTGGAAGAGTCTGGCTGACTGGCAGATCTGGAAGAGTCTGGCTGACTGGCGGATCCTGGCTGACTGGCGGATCTGGAAGAGTCTGGCTGACTGGCGGATCTGGAAGAGTCTGGCTGACTGTTGGATCTGGAAGAGTCTGGCTGACTGGCAGACCTGGAAGAGTCTGGCTGACTGGCGGATCTGGAAGAGTCTGGCTGACTGGCGGATCTGGAAGAGTCTGGCTGACTGGCAGATCTGGAAGAGTCTGGCTGACTGGCGGATCCGGAAGAGTCTGGCTGACTGGCGGATCTGGAAGAGTCTGGCTGACTGACGGATCCTGGCAGACTGACGGATCTGGCTGCTCAATGCTGACTGGCGGCTCTGGCTGCTCCATGCTGACTGGCGGCTCTGGCTGCTCCATGCTGACTGGCAGCTCTGGCTGCTCCATACTGACTGACGGCTCTGGCTGCTCCATGCAGACTGGCAGCTCTGGTGGCTTCTTGCAGATTGACAGCTCTGACGGCTTCTTGCAGACTGGCAGCTCTGACGGCTTCTTGCAGACTGGCAGCTCTGATGGCTTCTTGCAGACTGACAGCTCTGACGGCATCTTGCAGACTGACAGCTCTGGCAGCTCCATGCAGACTGGCAGCTCCTTGCAGACTGGCAGCTCCTTGCAAACTGGCAGCTCCTTGCAGACTGGCAGCTCTAGCTGCTCCATGCATACTGACAGCTCCTTGCAGACTGACAGCTCTAGCTGCTCCATGCAGACCGACAGCTCTGACAGCTCCTTGCAGACTGGCAGCTCTGGCTGCTCCATGCTGACTGGCAGCTCTGGCTGCTCCATGCAGGCTGGCAGCTCTGGCTGCGCTGAACAGGCAGGAGACTCAGGCAGCGCTGTAGAGGCGGAAGGCTCTGGCAGCGCTGGACAGGCGGGAGACTCTGGCAGCGCTGTAGAGGAGGAAGTTTCAGGCAGCGCTGAACAGGCGGGAGACTCCGGCAGCGCAGGAGAGGAGAAAGGCTCTGGCAGCGCTGAACAGGCGGGAGACTCCGGCAGCGCAGGAGAGGAGAAAGGCTCTGGCAGCGCTGAACAGGCGGGAGACTCCGGCAGCGCAGGAGAGGAGAAAGGCTCTGGCAGCACTGAACAGGCGGGAGACTCCGGCAGCGCAGGAGAGGAGAAAGGCTCTGGCAGCACTGAACAGGCGGGAGACTCCGGCAGCGCAGGAGAGGAGAAAGGCTCTGGCAGCGCTGAACAGGCGGGAGACTCCGGCAGCGCAGGAGAGGAGAAAGGCTCTGGCAGCGCTGAACAGGCGGGAGACTCCGGCAGCGCAGGAGAGGAGGAAGGCTCTGACAGCGCTGAACAGGCGGGAGACTCCGGCAGCGCAGGAGAGGAGGAAGGCTCTGACAGCGCTAAACAGGCGGGAGACTCCGACAGCGCAGGAGAGGAGGAAGGCTCTGGCAGCGCTGGAGAGGCGAGGCGCACTGTAGGCCTGATGCGTGGTGCTGGCACTGGTGGTATTGGGCCGAGGACACGCACAGGAAGCCTGGTGCGGGGAGCTGCCACCGGAGGGCTGGTGCGTGGAGGTGGTACAGTTGGCGTAGGTCTCCTACCTAAAGTCGCCATACTCCCTGTGAGCCCCCCCCGAGAAATTTTTGGGGCTGACTCTCGGGCTTCCATCCACGTCGCTGTGCTGCCTCTTCATACCGGCGCCTCTCCGCTTTCGTTGCCTCCAGTTCTTCCTTGGGGCGGCGATATTCTCCAGGCTGTTCCCAGGGTCCTTCTCCATCAAGGATCTCCTCCCAAGTCCATTTCTCCAAGTAATGCAGCCTCTCCCACTGCTGCTGCTGCTGCTGCTTCTGTTGCTTCTCCTGCTGCTGCTGCTGCCTCTGCTACCCATGCCACGCCCTGGCCTGACCAAATAAATGAAGACAAACACAAAATACTTCGACCAGGGCGAGTGAATGATTTATTTCAGAGAGAATGATTTATTTCAGGTTTTATTTCTTTCATCCCAATTCTGGAGTATTTCTCCTGTTTTATCCGGTGTCCTGAGTGAATTTAAGTATGCTCTCTCTAATTCTCTCTCTCTTTCTCTCTTTCTCTCTCTTTCTCTTTTTCTTTCTTTCTTTCTCTCTCTAAGAGAAGAGAGAGAAACCACTGTGATTATTATTAGGGAGTTTTTCCTAGCCACCGTGCTTCTACACCTGCATTGCTTGCTGTTTGGGATTTTAGGCTAGGTTTCTGTACAGCACTTTGCGATATCAGCTGATGTAAGAAGGGCTATATAAATACATTTGATTTGATTTGATGAAATTTCACCTTTACAAATCAAATTTATCTTTCACATAGATTTAACATCACAATACATTGACAAATTATGCGGAAACAACGCTGATTCAATCAGTTTATTCCCAGTGGGTAGTGTGTCAAAGCAACAGTGAGGAAACCTACACAGTCATTTTATCCATCAGTGGTGAATACAAAGGAAGCAGCATATCAGGTATAAACACCAGAAAGGAAACGTATTGCTGCACTGTATACTTTGGGTCTAAAATTGACCTTTGCCAGTTCAGGAAATGAAAGCCCTCTTAAAGAGAGACGAAATGAGCTGGTGGTTGAAAACAATGGGGAGGAAAGCCAGTCATTGTACCTTTCCAATCGCTATAAAGGCCTCTCTCAGTGGGAGAGCCAGGTTCAGTCAGCGGAGCCTCTCAACACCCTGAACAGCTCCCACGGAGAGTTAGAGCACATTCCAGAAGGCTTTTACACGTCCATCCATCCATCCATTGCGGCTTTGCACAGCTTTGGATAGACTGAGCTCCTATGCGCAACACTGTACGTGTGCCATTTGAATTTTTTATACAGCATTTCTAGCTTAATTTGTCGTATTATTTTCTGTGTTCTCGGTCGTGGGGACTCATAATGATGCACGACATGTGGATAAATGCATAGAACATTAGTAATTTCGTTAGAATTAATATTGAATGTATTAACATTTATTAAAGTAAGCTCATTGCTCTGTTAAGTAACACACAGTATGTACTTTGCTTGTTCCCAGCCCTGAATGCCAACATGTCAATTTTCTCCCTTTATGTTTTATCCAAATCCTCTGAAAGCACTTGCTCTGATGTGCCTGCCTTTTAAAACTGTGCTCACAGTGCCCTTGTGGGCCTCATTGAAGTCTGATGAAATGTTAACAGAAGGTCAGCCAGGCTGTGCCTACCATTTTCAGCCAAATTCTTGTAACACAATTTCTTCAAATTTCCCCTTTCTTTTCCAGGATGTGGCGAGTCATCCCGAGGTTATTGTATGGCTTCCAAGGCTAAGATAAATGGGGATTTATTATTGTTATGTTGAGGCCTGAAGGGAAGGAAAAAGACTGACGTTGTTTCTCTGTGTGGTTGGAGCGTGGGTTTGGTTTTATGGGTACCTGAAACACAGTGAGAAATGGGTTGTGTTCATTACAGCACAACTATAGCAAAATGTTTCAACATGTCCCTCCCTGTATCAGTATGTTTTCTTCCGTTTAGTGCTTAATGAATAAAACCCTGGTGTGACTGCTCGGGTGCCACTATAAACACCCATGCCCTTTTGAACTTTGCCATACAACATTTCCCGAAGGGGAGTGAAGAATCCCAGCTCATGTATTGGCTGTATAATAACTGACTTGTTAGACTCTAGCTCCGCTTCAGTGCATTGGCCCCAATGTTGTCATTACACTCTCTTTATGCTGGTAATGTACAGTAGTTGCCCATAACCACAGATTCTCCAACTCTAAATCCTAACCTTAACCATTAGGAGGATAAGATATATCTGACTCTGGTCCAGCGGTTAGATGTAATGTTTTATGGCAAAAGATAGCTTAAGCTCATGGGTGATCTGGTATTGTGGATGCCATTGTATCCTCAACACACAACATACCCTGCAGTTGATTAAACTCAAACCCCCGAACATCTCTTTATGAATATTCTCACAAGTTTAATTCGCAAGTTACAAAAAAATCTGCTGTAAATTGAGCCGGTCATAGTTGTTGATCATGTACACATTGTCAATGGGAAATGTATCATCAGTGCTGGTATGTAACCCCTATTTTTTGACATTCAAACATTGCTTCATATTAGTTAACATTGAAATTGTTTAAATATTGTTTAAATAAAATTGACTGAAGTTGTCCTGGTCTAGCCTATTAAGTCTCCATCATATAAATTGTGTCCACATTCCAAGAAATCATACTGGGAACATTCGGAGCAAATTATTGATATATAGTATTAATATTTCACTGGGTCATGCCATATAATTCATTATGTCATCGTATCTCACATACCAATGCCATTACTATGCATGCATGCTTTGAAACGGGTATTAAACCAGGGGTTCTGCAGGGGGTCTGTGGAAATAGATATATTTGTAAAAAAAAAAAAAGGATATTTTTTTTCAACGTTTTTCTGAATATTGCTAGCAACAACAGAATAAACAATGAGGAGACAGGGCTGTGAGACAGAGGTGTGAGACAATCGTAGTGTGACGTAGAAGTCCGTCACTGGCCGCGGGCAGCATTTGGTTCTTTAACGCACACACATATTCATCACTCCTCCCTGCGCCATTATAAGATAAGTTAACAATGTGGGTCGACACACAAATTAACTTCTGTCTTGGTGCATGCATTTCACACTTGTCAATGTTCATATTTGAGAGATACAATAATTATTATACTTATCAATGTTGTGGATGAGCGCATTGTTTGTTTGTTCTGTTCTCTCTCTCCATCTCTGTAGCTTCCGGGTATGCTGGAAAAGGACCCGAGCTAAGGGAATTGGGTTGGCTTTATAGTGCCTGTCCCAAATGGCTCATTAATGCATATGGGCATATTGAAAGAGATTGTCAGTAGTGATGTAATGTTGTAAATGTTATGTTGTGATATTGTTTAAAACCGTGTTGCAATGTATATCCTTTAGTATGTTTAGTTCATGGAAAATGTAGGTTTGTATTGATAATTGATTAATTAATTAGGGTTAATTGTTCTGAGGGGAGGGGCTAGCCCTACAAAAGGAGCCTCTCAGTCATGAAAAGGCAGTTTGGATTGAGCTGTGGATGGGGCAGCATTGTTTTTAAGCTGTCCCATAAGGTAGACGTTGATGGCAGTACTGTTGTTTTTTGTTCCGGAATCACTTGTAAATAAACACCTTTGCACAGAAGAACTTTTGCGGTTCCGCCATCTTTTTTTATTTTGATAGAGGTTAGGTTATCCAGTTTAGCCTTCTGGCCTACTCTACGTGACACGTAGACAAATGAAAAGCGGGATGTATACGGATGGAGCGGGGCAACAGAAAACAAACAGCAGTGGGGCTGAGGATCTTAGAGATGGGGAAAGGGCCAATAAAGCGAGGGGAAAGTTTGCAGGATTCCACCCAGAGGGGCAGATCCCGAGTGGAAGTCATACCCTCTGTCCGAGACGATAGTGGGGAGCTGGGGTCCGGTGGTGTTCTGCCTGTCGCGATACCTGGAGGTGGTCTTAAGAAGAGTGGGCTCTCTTCCAGGTACAGCGACAGAGGTGGACAAACATCTGGGCAGAGATTATGCTGACTTCTTCTTGGAGGCTAATCCACCACCGCTCTCAACTTGTCAGAATTCATCGGAATATTTCCTGCAGCGATGACGTATCCTTGGAAGGAGATGGTGGAGCGATGGAACTCACATTTCTCCGCTTGAACAAAAAGCTGGTTCTCCAGGAGATGCTGAAGGACCTGTCGGACATTGAGGACGTGCTCTTGAGCTGAACCAGAAAAAACAAGGATGTCGTCAAGGTAGACAAACCCGAACCGATTCAACATGTCACAGAGCACATCGTTGACCAGGGGCGTTGGTCCAACTTCGAGAAGATCGTCACCCCCTGGAGATGCTCGAAAGCCGAGGATATGTGGTATAGGGTAACGTTTTTTAACCGTCTTGTCCTTCTTCTCCACAAAGAACCCAGCGCCGGCGGAGGAGGCAGATGGGCAAATACTCCCTGCGACAAGAGAGTCCTCAATGTGCCTTTCCATAGTCTTGGTCTCTGGATCCGATAGGGAATAAAGACACCCCCAAGGTGGTGTAGGTCCCGGGAGAAGGTCACTAGCGCAGTCTTATGGTCAATGCGAAGGGAGAGAAGTCCTGTTACTCCGTGGGAATGGTGGCGATCCGAGGCTTCTCCCAAGCCCATAGAAATACGTCCTGGGGCAGGTTGCACTGACTTCAGACAATGCACGTGGCAGAATGGGCTCCAACCCAGGATAGAATTAGTAGCCCAGTCGATCAGGGGAGTGTACCTCTGAAGCCATGAAAACCCCCAAAACCACGGATACATGAGCAGGAACTGCATCGACTGTGATTACCTGACAGTCGTGGGTTAATAGGGATCTTATTGTTGGTGACTCTGCCAATAGAGCACCCATCCAGCACTCTGACATCCATGGGAATGGAGAGGGGTTGTGTGGAGATTCCCAGCTCCGACACCAGGGAAGCGTCCATAAAGCTCTCGTTGGTCCCAGAGTCAATGAGCACCCGGAGAGATTTGGACTAGTCACCCCACAACAGGATGGCATGGAGAGGGGTATGAGTAATGGAGGATTGGAAGCGCCCCATATGGCTCACCAGCGTACTCAAACCTACTGATGAGTCTGGTCTTTTAATGGACAGGTAGATATGTAATGTCCTGGTCCTGTAGTTCCACAATACATACAGCTCTTGGTGCTCAGTCGGCATAAGCGTTCAGTAGGAGACAATCTAGCCCTGTTCAGTTGCATGGGATCCGGAGAAGGCGAGCTGACAGCCCTCTGTGATTCCCGAGGGAACTTGGGTGACATCGGATTCTCCCGGTGTTGTAGACGCCAGGGACTTCCGGGATTCCTCGGAGCCAAGGTGGGAGCCGTGGACGAGTGAGTATGACCGGGAACAGAACTCCCATCACTCCTATGTTCTCGCAGCTGCCTGTCAATCAGTATGGTCAAGGTTATGAGAGAGTCGAGGTCCATGGGAAGCTCCCGTGCTACGAGCTTGTATTTAACCACCTCCGATAATCCATGAAGGAACGTGTCGAACAGAGACTCCGGGTTCAAGGCACACAGCGGCCAAAGTGCGAAAATCCACTGCATAGTCTGCCACACTACAGGAATCTTGAGTAGCTTCAGAGCAGCCTCTCTCCCGGACAACGGAGACTCAAACACCTTTCTAACTTCCACCACAAACTCCTCCAGACTGAGGCAAACGGTGGATTTTTGCTCCCACACCACCGTAGCCAAGTGAGTGCCCTCCCGGACATCAGGTACGCCATCCTCGAGCGATCTGAGGGAAACGAAGAGAGCTGCACCTCGAAGATGAGGCATCACTGAGAGAGAAAAGCCCGGCAGGTTCCTGGATCTCCAGCGTAGTGCTCCGGAGGAGGTAAGCATGGTTCTAGGGTAGAAGGGGTAGACTGGGGAGAAGCACCTTTGTTAGCTAGGTTGCTGAGAGTCTGGGGGGTTACTGTAGTGGCTTGCTGCCAGGTAGATCATCTGCGGAATTGCTCCAACAATGCATTGAAAGCGTGATCCTGGCATCCCGCCAAGGTCTGGAGTCCTTTCATAAGGTTTTGAAGAAGCTCCTCGTGTCTTCCAATGGTGGCTCCTTGGGAGGAGACAGTTTTACGTAGCTGGTCCGAGTCTGCTGGGTCAGTCATGACCAGTTCGTATTATCAAGGCTCAGGATATGACCCAGATGCAGACACAGGATGTGGATAGTTCGATTCTCAGAATATTTAATATAACAAAGGGGCAGGCAGGCTCAGGGTCAGGACTGGCCAGAACTAGAAAACAAAAACTTGAGAAGAGGAGAAATGGGAAACACGCTGGTAAGACTTGACAAAATAAGACAAACAGACAAACAGAAAACACAAGTATAAATACACAGGGGATAATGGAGAACACCTGATAGGGGGGTGGAGACAAGCACAAGACTGGTGAAACAGATCAGGGTGTGAAAGACACACTGCTTTCTCAACCCAGAAGCCAGCTGCACCAATGTGTCAGAGGAATACCATACAACTGGCGACCATGTCTGCATGCATGTGCCCGGCCCGTGAGGAGTCACTAGAGAGCGATGGGACCAGGACATCCCGGCCGGCAAAAACCATTCCCTAACGATGCTGGGCCAATTGTGCTTCGCCTCATGGTTTACCCGGTTCCGGACAGCTGTGACACAGCCTGGGATCGAACATGGATCTGTAGTGATGCCTCAAGCACTGCAGTGCCTTAAACAGCTGCGCCACTCGGGAGGCCCTGCTAGTAAACTTACTTGAACAGGACATGCATTTTTGCAAACACATGGCTAACTTTTGTTTTACCAGCTAAACTGCTGCTCTTAGCAAAAATGTGTTTGAAGTTTACTTTTTAGCTAATAGACTATGTAAGATTATAATGTGGGGAGGTAAAAATAATGAAAAACTATCCACCAAATGGATTCATTTAAAAATGTTGATTAATTCTCCTTGTCTGTATCATTCACCTGATGATAAGACAAGACAGCAAATGTTTTGCTACTAACGTATTCCCTGGGTCCCTGACACCCTGGTTTGAAAGGATACATTCTACCTCTCTCATATCTACGCAACCTGACCCCAGACCCCGGGATAAACTCATACATCTTCCACCATCAGCCATCCCTTTCCATAACATCAGCTTCTGAAGATGTCGCATGACCTAGTTGTTCGATAGCGAAAGCAGGGCCCCCACATCAAGAACCCCTTTGATTCACATTTCAAAGGAAGTGTGGTGCCTCAGATGTCTTCTCGTGGAAGGCAACTAGGGAAAGTCCCACCACTGACAATCTCATAGCTCCACATCATTTTAAAGCAAAGAGTCTATCACATAGCCTGCGCTACATGAACATCTGTTTGATTAGATGGGCTAATAGGTTTGTTATTAGTGTAATGAGTAATGGAACAGTCAATTGAATAGATTGTTTTTTCCCCGCTCATCAATCTTCACACAATTCCCCCATAATACTCCACAAAGCAAAAACGGGTTTTTGGAAATTTCTGCAAATGTATAAGAAAAAGAAGAAATATCACATATCAAAATCACATGCAACGAATACAACATGTTTCACCTTACAGTGAAATGCTTGCTTATGAGCCCATAACCAACAATGAAGTTTAAAAAAATACGGACAAGAATAAGAAATAAAAATAACAAGTAATTAAAGAGCTGCAGTAAAATAACAATAGCGAGAGTATATACAAACGGGCAACGTTACAGAGTCAATCTGCGGGGGCACCGGTCAGTTGAGGTAGTATGTACATGTAGTTATTAAAGTGACTATGCATAGATGATAACAACAGAGAGCAGAAGCGATGTAAAGGAGGGGGGGGGCAATGCAAATAGTCTGGGTAGCCATTTGATTAGATGTTCAGGAGTCTTATGGCTTGGGGGTAGAAGCTGTTTAGAAGCCTCTTGGACCAAGACTTGGTGCTCCGGTACAGCTTGCCTTGCGGTAGCAGAGAGAACAGTCTATGACTAGGGTGGCTGGAGTCTTTGACAATTTTCAGGGCCTTCCTCTGATACCGCCTGGTATAGAGGTTCTGGAGGCTGAGTAGTTGCCATACCAGGCAGTGATGCAACCAGTCAGGATGCTCTCGATGGTCTATCTGTAGAACCTGTTGAGAATCTGAGGACCCATGCCAAATCGTTTCAGTCTCCAGAGGTTTTGTCATGCCCTCTTCATTCTTATGTGTTTGGACTGTCACGCAGAGCGGAGCAGGTGAACCCAAGAGCAGACTCCGGTGAGGAGACTGGGATGAGGTAACCAATGTATTTATTGAAACACAAGGGGAATATGGGGTGCAGGCCAGGGGAAGCTCGGGCAGGTTGCAGGAAGCCAGGTGAAGAAGATGAGGCTGGAGCGATGGGAGTTGGGACTGGGTAAGCAGGTCCGGAGAGGAATCCAAGGAAGCAGTGGAGCGGTGGTCCAGGACAGAGTAGCAGGACTGACGAGATGTGGGACTGGAGACAGGGACCAGAGTCAGAGCAGAACTGTAGCAGAGAGGAAAACAGCATCAGGCAAGGGAAAACAGGCATCACACGAAAACAGGATCTAAGCAGGAACTAACGGTTGAAAAAATGCAGAATGACAGTCTGGGAAGTGGGAGTGACAGGGCTGAGTATCTGTAGAGGTCTTGATTATGGAACAGGTGGTGAGGATCTGCTGTAGCAGGCACTGATGTAACATGGACCATGTTAGTTTGTTGGTGATGGTGACACCAAGGTACTTGAAGCTCTCAACCTGCTCCACCACAGCCCCATCGATAAGAATGGGGCATGCTCAGTCCTCCTTTTCCTGTAGTCCACAATCATCTCCTTTGTTTTGATCATGTTGAGGGAGAGGTTGTTATCTTGGCACCACACGGCCAGGTCTCTGACCTCCTCCCTATATGCTGTCTCATCGTTGTCGGTGATCAGGCCTACCACTGTTTTGTCATCGGATTCGTGTGTTGGATTCGTGCCTGGCTGTGCAGTCATGAGTGAACAGTGAGTTACAGGAGGGGACTGAGCATGCAACCCTGAGGGGCCCACGTGTTGAGGATCAGCATGGCAGATTTGTTGTTACCCTTACCACCTGGGTGCGGTTACAGTGTTCGTGGGCACAGGGACAATGGTGGTCGACATGAAACATGTTGGTGTTACAGACTCAGGGACAGGTTGAAAATGTCAGTGAAGACACTTTCCAGTTGGTCAGCGGATGCTCGGAATACACGTCCTGGTAATCACTCTGGCCCCGCGGCCTTGTGAATGTTGACTTGTTTAAAGGTCTTACTCATATCGGCTACAGAGGGTGTGATCACACAGTCGTCCGGAACAGCTGATGCTCTCATGCATGCTTCAGGGTTACTTACCTCGAAGCAAGCATAGAAGTAATTTAGCTCTTCTGGTACGCTCGTGTCACTGGGCAGTTCGCGGCTGTGCGAAGGGTGGCTACTATGACGAATCTCAAATATAAAATATATTTTGATTTGTTTAACACTTTTTTTGGTTACTACATGATTCCATATGTGTAATTTTATAGATTTGATGTCCTCACTATTATTACAATGTAGACTGTGCAAAGCTGTCATCAAGGCAAACGGTGGCTACTTTGAAGAATCTCAAATATAAAATATATTGTGATTTGTTTAACACTTTTTTTGGTTACTACATGATTCCATATGTGTTATTTCATTGTTTTGGCATTTTAGTAATTTATCAAATGCTCTTATCCAGAGTGACTTACAGTCAGTACATTCATCTTAAGATAGCTAGGTTAGAGAACCACATATCATAATCAAATATACAGGATACTAACATTCCATTCCAGATAAACAATGGATATATAGCGTTTTGCAAAAAAACTCATTTTCATACAGATCTAAAAATCTATGAATAACAAGTCTGAGAACAGCAATATTTTACATACACATGTTACCCATAAGCAATCGTTTCTGATGGGAAAAAAAAGCACAAATGTGGAAAAATTGCTGGATATAGTGTTTTGGAAATAAACTTTTCAAATTATTCATGAATCAATTCGTTTGAGTCAACAATATGGCGGACCTCAACATAATTATTCTTTTCAGTTTTACTGGGAGAGGGAAAGTACAGAGCACATGGACTGCCAGTACAAAATTCCTAAGCAAACACTACAAACACTGTAGAGATAATGGATGTATTGTAAACTCCAACCTCTGGACTCTGCCATTGCTGTGTAAGCATCTTGAGCAGTTGTGGCGCAGTAGGAAATCCTTCAACACACACACACACACACACACACACACACACACACACACACACACACACACACACACACACACACACACACACACACACACACACACACACACACACACACACACACACACACACACCTCACACTCTCACACTTACAACACAGACAAACTGCAATGTAGGACACGCCTGTCTCGCTGAGAGACTCTTCTCTAAAACATTTTCTAACATCGCCGTTTATTTATAAAACTATTTATTTTACAGAGTAAGCTTACTCCTATATACTCCTATAATACTACATAGTTTCTCCTTATTTAATGTAAACGGCCAGACCGTCTCTTTCTATCTCGGGCAGTATTTATTTAATGCATCTTTAACCACTTCTGCCTTTTGATGGTTTTATTATCATTTATTAAGATTGTAAACAATGACATGGTGATGTTCACATTGAGTACAATCTTGTAGTCTTTATGATCCACAAAGGGCTATTTACAGTGTTGCATGTAGACATGTAGAAAACATAATATATAAATAGTACATGGTTAAACACATACTTTGTTATAGTTTCTCAAATGTCTCAACTGAACTGGACCCCAAGAAATCCCATATTTTAATATTATTACAGTTTTTCCCAATTGTTAACACACTAAAATTGGTCCATGAGGCACAATGACCCAAACCTGTGAGTCATTTAGCAGAACCAGACACCAAATCTACAATACCGCTGGCACATGTTTGCTTTACACTAAATTTGCAATTCTATAACAATCATTTGGCAAAACACAACACACAATTCTCTACCTTCGGCACAACTAAAATCTATTGTGTGCAAATGAAGAGCAACACGGTTCAACAAGCTCATCTCAATTACCAGTTGATCAATTTCACTCTCCACATCTGCAAACACTAACTGTGTAAATGTTCACTTTGCAATCAGACCTTTGGTATGGAGTCAACAAGTGAGTACTCCTGTGTTTGGAGAACAATGGAAGCAAACTTGGCAGAGATGAGGATGAGGAAGAAGATCTGATGAAATTTGGGCGACTGTGGTGGACCATGTGGTCAACCGTGGTTTTACATTGAGAGAGGCTGGGCAGAGAGTGTAGCCCAATCTGAGCTGCTTCACCGCAGCATCCATCATCCGGACTTTCCAAAATGAGAATAGGTACTGCAGACATTGGACTTATCTACTACTTTTACTACTTGACAGTAGTACAACATAAAGCACAGCAAAGACTGTAGATTACAAGACATACTGTAACGGGAAACAAAGTAAACGTTTCATATATTACTTTATATATGAAATTGGGAGCTATACAACTTTGTAACATGTTTATCTTGTATAAAGTATTACTGTACTGTATGCTATTTTGTTTTTGTAGAACTGAAAGATGACCACCATTTGGTGGTAGAAAGCATCTATTTACAGACAAACAGCAGGCTGCCATTGTGCAAATGGTAGTTGAAAATAATGCCTTAAGACTGCAGGAAATCCAACAACAGATTATTGAAAACCTGCCATCTTCCATAACATCTGAGTGAGCTTATCAACCACAGCACGCATCTTTAAGAAACACCATTTTCGGATGAAGCAAATCTACCGGGTCCCATTTGAAAGGAATTCCCAAAGAGTGAAGGTTTGAATATGTGCAAGTAATGTACTGGTATTACACTCTTGAAACATTGGAGACTCATTGGTGATGCCAGTGAACTTTACTATACAGCAGCCTTGGACCATACAACACTGCCCATCTCCTTAATTTCCTGAACATCTTACATGACAATCTTTTTCAGCCAGAGCAGAGAGGGCCAGGGGATCCTGAATAACAAATGTATGTTCTAATTTGGGACAACGTGTGTTTCCATCGGGCTGCTCTCGTTCCATGACCATCCCAGGCTTACAATTCTCTATCTCCCACCATATTCCCCATTTCTCAACCCCATTGGGGAGTTGTTTTCAGCATGGCAGTGGAAGGTGTATGATCGCAAACCCCATGAATGTATGGCCCTTCTCCAGGGCAATGGAGGAGGCCTGTGGTGACATTCCAGCAGAGTCCTGTCAGGGGTGGATGCGTCATGCCAGAAGATATTTCCCCGCTCTCTGGCCAAGGAGAAAATTGAGTGTGATGTTGATGAAAATCTGTGGCCGGACCAAAACAACAGACATGACTGATTTAGTTTTCTCAATGGAGTATTTATTTCTTGATTTAGATTTGACAGTTTCTTTATTTATTCTGGACAATTGATCTAACATATAGTACAGTAGTGCAAATAGGAAAATGTTTCTTCCTTTGCATATGCAAAATATATTTACTGTGCTTACAGTATGCTGTTTTACATATAATTGAGTCATGTTGAAATACAAAACACACATTTTTGCATTTGTGTTAATTCCTTGTTTGTTTGAGTACAGTCGTGGCCAAACATTTTGAGAATGACACAAATATTAATTTTCACAAAGTCTGCTGCCTCAGTTTGTATGATGGCAATTTGCATATACTCCAGAATGTTATGAAGAGTGATCAGATGAATTGCAATTAATTGCAAAGTCCCTCTTTGCCATGCAAATGAACTGAATCCCAAAAAAACATTTCCACTGCATTTCAGCCCTGCCACAAAAGGACCAGCTGACATCATGTATGTTTGGTGACAAACAATGCCTTGTCCAGCATGATGGAGCACCTTGCCATAAGGCAAAAAATGATAACTAAGTGGCTCGGGGAACAAAACATCGATATTTTGGGTCAATGGCCAGGAAACTCCCCAGTCCTTAATCCCATTGAGAACTTGTGGTCAATCCTCACGAGGTGGGTGGAAAAACAAAAATTCACAAATTCTGACAAACTCCAAGCATTGATTATGCAAGAATGGGCTGCCATCAGTCAGGATGTGGACCAGAAGTTAATTGACAGCATGCCAGGACGGATTACAGAGGTCTTGAAAAAGAAGGGTCAACACTGCAAATATTGACTCTTTGCATCAACTTCATGTAATTGTCAATAAAAGCTTTTGACACTTATTATGAAATGCTTGTAATTATACTTCAGTATTCTATAGTAACATCTGACAAAAATATCTAAAGACACTGAAGCAGCAAACTTTGTGAAAATTTATATTTGTGTCATTCTCAAAACTTTTGTCCACGACTGTACACACAAACTATTTAACAATCGCCCTCCGTCAGCACGCTCAGATTTGTTCCCCTTGTTTTATGAACCCCTCAATGCATTATTCATAACTGATTTCATTTTGAAGTAAAATTACAACAGTAATGTTGGGGTCAGGGTTATGGACAGGGTGAGATAGTGTGTGTGTGTGAGAGAGAGGCTCCCAGCCGTGGTATGGTTTGCAGATTCACAGTAATGAAAGATGGCAGCTGTGGAGCGGGGTGCGGGGATGGGAGGGATGGGGGTTTAATCTAAAACTGCCTGTACAGTATAACGTGTGGTATTAATAGAAGGATTAAATGGGAGGATGAGATGTGGAGGAGTAGAGCAGACTTGCTTTTTGTGTAAATTGGGGAACAGCTCTTATTTCATGCTGCTGCCGAGCTTGTTGGCTAACAAGAAACATCACTTTATATTTGTGTTTTCTGTAAAAGGAAAAGAAAGATAAACAACCTTTTGTATTCTCATACACCAGGCCCTTTTCCCACCTCCCTACCCATCTTTCGCTGTTTTAGTCAGGGCTGCTGTGAAGATTATTTTGGGGGAGATTAGGGCCTGGCTATTCCACGTACAGCGGCCAGCATCCATTGACGTCTAATTGGGGGAGATTAGGGCCTGGCTATTCCACGTACAGCGGCCAGCATCCATTGACTTCTAATTGAGTGATGTAGGTCAGAACAGCCCTGCTGTCTGTGCTTTGTGCTAAACCCTGCCATGGGAGACCTTTGACTTCCCCACCATCGCCCTACATTCCCACTGCCGTGACAGTTGTTGTACCGTGGCTGGTTGGCCCGGCTGGCTGGCAGGCTGACTGTCCTCAATACCCAATATATTTTTTTTCTGCCTTATTTCACTAGATCCCATTTCTGTTCTATCCTAAAGAGGATTTATCTTCTGTTCCTGTCTGGCTTCTTTTTGTTGCTTGGTAATGACTCAGTGTGGGTGGGTGCCAGTAGAATACATCTGCCTGATTATGACCGTGCTGTAATCGCACAGATGATGCAGCAAGGGTTAATGAATGGAGGCAGAGGTCACAGGATTTTAGAGTGTTTGTATGTCATCAGGAGTGGGCGTAATGCGTTTCCATACTGGGCCTACTTCTGCTGCACAAAGAGATGGCAGTATTATAACAAGGCCAGGTGCTGTGATAATGTGCGTCTAGGTGGTAGGTGTAGGAGTCAGGTGCAGGAGAGCAGGGCTGTCTGAGAAGTGTTTTAATAAGACAGACAACCAACACTGGAATGTAACCTCGACAACAGAGAACCCAGACAAGCGCACAGAGGAACAAACAAAGTTCCGACAGGCATACACTTCAGAATCGCTGAAAACAAATAATGGTATAATCTAACCGAGCACATCCCAATAAAAGACTAATCCCGCACAAACTTAGGCAGGCAAAAGGTTACAATTATACACACAGAAATTAACGCAAATGAAACCAGAAAAAGAACCCAAGACAAAACAAATAGAAAAGGAAAAAGGGATCGGTGATGGCTAGTAGACCGGCGACGCCGACCGAACAGGGGGAGGAGGGAGAGGAGCTACCTTCGGGGAGAGGAGGGAGAGGAGCTACCTTCGGGGAGAGGAGGGAGAGGAGCTACCTTCGGGGAGAGGAGGGAGAGGAGCTACCTTCGGTAGAAGTCGTGACAAGTGCTGTGGATCAAGCCTTGCTGCTGGACATACAGCGCCTTCAGAAAGACTTTTTCCATATTTTGTTGTTTTATAGCCTGCATTTAAAATATATTAAATTGAGATGTGTCACTGGCCTACTACACACAATATACCATAATGTCAAAGTGGAATCATGTTTTTCGAAATATTTACAAATGGACTTAAAATGAAAAGCTGAAATGTCTATGAAATGTCTATAAGTAGTCAACCTTTTTGTTGTGGAAAGCCTAAATAAATTCAGGAGTAAAAATGTACTTAATAAGTCATGTAAGAAGTTGCATGGACTCACTCTGTGTGCAATAATAGTGTTTAACATCATCTTTGAAAGACTACCTCATCTCTGTACCCCAAACATACAATTATCTGTAAAGGTCCCTCAGTCGAGCTGTCACACCCTGACCATAGTTTATTTGTATGTTTCTATGTTTTGGTTGGTCAGGGTGTGATCTGAGTGGGCATTCTATGTTGGATGTCTTGTTTGTCTATTTCTATGTCTGGCCTGATATGGTTCTCAATCAGAGGCAGGTGTTAGTCATTGTCTCTGATTGGAACCATATTTAGGTAGCCTGGGTTTCACTGTGTGTTTGTGGGTGATTGTTTCTGTCTCTGTGTTTTGCACCAGATAGGGCTGTTTTCGGGCGTTTGTTATTTTGTTAGTTTAATCGTGTATAGTTTCCTTATTAAATAAAATGAATCACAACTACGTTGCATTTTGGTCCGCTCCTCCTTCCCACAACAAAAGCCGTGACACGAGCAGTGAATTTCAAACACAGGTTAAACCACAAAGACCAGCGAAATGGCCAAATGTACACTGAAGTTGCTTACCAAGATTATATTTTATGTTCCTGAGGGGCCTAGTTACAGTCTTGAATTAAATCGGCTTGAAATCTATGGCAAGACTTGAAAATGGCTGTCTAGCAATGATTAACCACCAACTTGAGAGTTTGTAGATTAAAAATGTAAATAATGTGCAAATACAGTACAATCCAGAAAGACTCAGTGTCGCGCCAAAGGTGATTCTAACATGTATTGACTCAGGGGTGAGAATACTTATGTAAATGAGATACGGTGCCTTCGGAAAGTATTCAGACCCCTTGACTTTTTCCACATTTTATTAAGTTACAGCCTTATTCTAAAATTGATTAAATCACCCCCCCCCACCCACATCTACACACAATACCCCATAATGACAAAGTAATAACAGGTTTAGACATTTTTGCTAATTTACAAAAAATAAAACACAGAAATGTCTCATTTACATAAGTATTCAGACTCTTTACTCAGTACTTTGTTGAAGCAACTTTACAGCATCAAGTCTTCTTGTGTATGACTATACAAGGTAGGCACATCTGTAGTTGGGGAGTTTCTCCCATTGTTCTCTGCGGATCTTCTCAAGCTCTGTCAGGTTGGATGGGGTGCGATGCTGCATAGCTATTTTCAGGTCTCTCCAGAGATATTCGATTGGGTTCATGTCCAGGCTCTGGCTGGGTCACTCAAGGACATTCAGAGACTTGTCCTGAAGCCACTCCTGCATTGTCTTGGCTGTGTGCTTAGGGTTGTTGTCCTGTTGGAAGGTGAACCTTCACCCCAGTCTGAGGTCCTGAGCACTGGAGCAGGTTTTCATTCAGAATTGCTCTTTACTTTGCTCCGTTCATCTTTCCCTTGATCCTGACTAGTCTCCCAGTCGCTGCCACTGAAAAACTTCCCAACAGCATGATGCTGCCACCACCATACTTCACCGTAGGGATGGTGCCAGGTTTCCTCCAGACGGGACGCTTGGCATTCAGGCCAAAGAGTTCAATCGTGCTTTCATCAGACCAGATAATCTTTTTTCTCATGGTCTGAGAGTCTTAGAGGCGTCTTTTGGAAAACTCTAAGCGGGCTGTCATGTGCCTTTTACTGAGGAGTGGCTTCCGTCTGGCCACTCTACCATAAAGGCCTTATTGGCGGAGTGCTGCAGAGATGGTGGTCTTTCTGGAAGGTTCTCCCATCTCCACAAAGGAACTCTAGGGCACTGTCAGAGTGACCATCAGGTTCTTGGTCACCTCTCTGACCAAGGCCATTCTCCCCCGATTGCTCAGTTTGGCTGGGTGCCAACTCCAGGAAGGGTTTTGGTGGTTCCAAACTTCTTCCATTTAAGAATGATGGAGGCCACTGTGTTCTAGGGGATCTTCAATGCTGCGTACTTTTTGGTACCCTTCCCCAGATCTGTGCCTCGACACAATCCTGTCTCGGAGCTCTACGGACAATTCCTTCGACCTCATGGCTTGGTTTTTGTTCAGACATGCACTGTCAACTGCGGGGGACTTTATATAGACAGCTGTGTGCCTTTCCAAATCATGTCCAATCAATTGTATTTACCACAGGTGGACTCCAATCAAGTTGTAGAAACATCTCAAGAATAATCAATGCAAACAGGATGCAGCTGAGAGTCTCATAGCAAAGGGTCTGGATACCCTGTAAATAAGCTATTTGTGTTTTTTTAATATATATTTGCAAAAACTCTTGGGACTAGTGACACTTATAGACACTTATAGAGCATGATACCTCAAGAGTCAATTTCACATATATAGCCACCCTTAATCCCCTTTCAGTACATCACACCTAAAGATGTTGTAATCAGCAATTCTCTCAATTGGCTAGAGTTGTTGCGTAACAGATGGCCATTCATTTAATTGCAAATCTACATCGTAGTTGTTCAAGGATGCATATATCCACACTGCACATTATTCATATCAAATATCTGACATTATTATCAAATCTTATGACACATTAAAGACCATGCTAAACTAAGGACTGTAGTTATGCCTGACCAAAACATGAATTTATTATGTAGATATGTTGACCTATTGCAATGTGAGATACTTATGTGGTAGAGCAAGTCTGTCCTCTGTGGTCGGCAGATGGGATGGCAGCCATTTTGGTTTCAAACTAACTATGGCTCTGTCAACTCACAGGTAGGCTTACTGAAGTCAGATAAAAATAGCCATATTTTACTAGACTAAAATACAAAACATACAGTTGAGTAAATCACATAAAAACAGATTACGATACAGATTAGCCTATTCTTTTTTTCATCATAATATCTAATTTCTGCCTATTTCATTGTATAGAGGGACTAAATAATTCAAATGGAAAACATTTATCTTGTTTTCTTCTACAGGGACATTTAAATTAAAATGATAAATAAGTTGCACAAGGTGCATGTGTTAGTGATTGCATATTCATTTACAACTGACCAGAACAATGTGGTCTGGTTGAAGCTTATGACCCAACACCTCTCCCCTATCTGACCTAAATTACTTGTATGTACAAAAAGTGCATTTCCAAAACACTATATTCACCAGTTTACACATTTGAGTTTTTTCATCAGAAAATGTTTTTGTTGTTGCTAAAAACTATATTTCTATTGTTTAGCTCGAATGGAATGTTCATATCCTTGTATATTTGACTGCAATATGTGATGGTTTCACCAAGCTACTGTATCTTCAAGATAAATGTACTTACTGTAAGTCGCTCTGGATAACAGCATCTTCAATATGTGATGGTTTCACCTAGCTACTGTATCTTCAAGATAAAAACTATACTTAATTGTTTAGCTCTGAATGATAAAAGCATCTTCAATATGTGATGGTTTCACCTAGCTACTGTATCTTCAAGATAAATGTACTTACTGTAAGTCGCTCTGGATAAAAGCATCTTCAATATGTGATGGTTTCACCTAGCTACTGTATCTTCAAGATAAATGTACTTACTGTAAGTCGCTCTGGATAAAAGCATCTTTCAATATGTTATACATACAGATGTTGCTGTATTGAATACTTAAATATATATATATAAATATACTGTAATATAAAAGCATCTTCAATATGTGATGGTTTCACCTAGCTACTGTATCTTCAAGATAAATGTACTTACTGTAAGTCGCTCTGGATAAAAGCATCTTCAATATGTGATGGTTTCACCTAGCTACTGTATCTTCAAGATAAATGTACTTACTGTAAGTCGCTCTGGATAACAGCATCTTCTCAATGACAAAAATGTTATACATACAGATCTCATGTTGCTGTATTGAATACTTAAATATATATATATACAGTGCCTTGCAAAAGTATTCGGCCCCCTTGAACTTTGCGACCTTTTGCCACATTTCAGGCTTCAAACATAAAGATATAAAACTGTATTTTTTGTGAAGAATCAACAACAAGTGGGACACAATCATGAAGTGGAACGACATTTATTGGATATTTCAAACTTTTTAACAAATCAAAAACTGAAAAATTGGGCGTGCAAAATTATTCAGCCCCTTTACTTTCAGTGCAGCAAACTCTCTCCAGAAGTTCAGTGAGGATCTCTGAATGATCCAATGTTGACCTAAATGACTAATGATGATAAATACAATCCACCTGTGTGTAATCAAGTCTCCGTATAAATGCACCTGCACTGTGATAGTCTCAGAGGTCTGTTAAAAGCGCAGAGAGCATCATGAAGAACAAGGAACACACCAGGCAGGTCCGAGATACTGTTGTGAAGAAGTTTAAAGCCGGATTTGGATACAAAAAGATTTCCCAAGCTTTAAACATCCCAAGGAGCACTGTGCAAGCGATAATATTGAAATGGAAGGAGTATCAGACCACTGCAAATCTACCAAAACATGGCCGTCCCTCTAAACTTTCAGCTCATACAAGGAAGACTGATCAGAGATGCAGCCAAGAGGCCCATGATCACTCTGGATGAACTGCAGAGATCTACAGCTGAGGTGGGAGACTCTGTCCATAGGACAACAATCAGTCGTATATTGCACAAATCTGGCCTTTATGGAAGAGTGGCAAGAAGAAAGCCATTTCTTAAAGATATCCATACAAAGTGTCGTTTAAAGTTTGCCACAAGCCACCTGGGAGACACACCAAACATGTGGAAGAAGGTGCTCTGGTCAGATTAAACCAAAATTGAACTTTTTGGCAACAATGCAAAACGTTATGTTTGGCGTAAAAGCAACACAGCTCATCACTCTGAACACACCATCCCCACTGTCAAACATGGTGGTGGCAGCATCATGGTTTGGGCCTGCTTTTCTTCAGCAGGTACAGGGAAGATGGTTAAAATTGATGGGAAGATGGATGGAGCCAAATACAGGACCATTCTGGAAGAAAACCTGATGGAGTCTGCAAAAGACCTGAGACTGGGACAGAGATTTGTCTTCCAACAAGACAATGATCCAAAACATAAAGCAAAATCTACAATGGAATGGTTCAAAAATAAACATATCCAGGTGTTAGAATGGTCAAGTCAAAGTCCAGACCTGAATCCAATCGAGAATCTGTCGAAAGAACTGAAAACTGCTGTTCACAAATGCTCTCCATCCAACCTCACTGAGCTCGAGCTGTTTTGCAAGGAGGAACGGGAAAAAATTCAATCTCTTGATGTGCAAAACTGATAGAGACATACCCCAAGCGACTTACAGCTGTAATCGCAGCAAAAGGTGGCGCTACAAAGTATTAACTTAAGGGGCCTGAATAATTTTGCACGCCCAATTTTTCAGTTTTTGATTTGTTAAAAAAGTTTGAAATATCCAATAAATGTCGTTCCACTTCATGATTGTGTCCCCCTTGTTGATTCCTCACAAAAAATACAGTTTTATATCTTTATGTTTGAAGCCTGAAATGTGGCAAAAGGTCGCAAAGTTCAAGGGGGCCGAATACTTTCGCAAGGCACTGTATATATATATAGAGAGATGTCCCAAATGTATCATTTGTACAGTTCTTTTAAAGTTTTTTGTAACATTTGATGGTAAAAAAAGTGGCAGTAATAGTTATTTCTCTGAGAGGGAGGCATATATACACTGCTCATATTATTCAGAAATATTCTTATTAAACACTTTTTTCTTTACATAGTTGAATGTGCTGACAACAAAATCACACAAAAAATGATCAATGGAAATCAAATGTATCAACCCATGGAGGTCTGGATTTGGAGTCACACTCAAAATTAAAGTGGAAAACCACACAACAGGCTGATCCAACTTTGATGTAATGTCCTTAAAACAAGTCAAAATGAGGCTCAGTAGTGTGTGTGGCCTCCACGTGCCTGTATGACCTCCCTACAACGCCTGGGCATGCTCCTGATGAGGTGGCGGATGAGCTCCTGAGGGATCTCCTCCCAGACCTGGACTAAAACATCCTCCAACTCCTGGACAGTCTGTGGTGCAACGTGGCGTTGGTGGATGGAGCGAGACATGACATGACACATCCCAGATGTGCTCAATTGGATTCAGGTCTGGGGAATGGGTGGGCCAGTCCATAGCATCAATTTCTTCCTCTTGCAGGAACTGCTGACACACTCCAGCCACATGAGGTCTAGCATTGTCTTGCATTAGGAGGAACCCAGGGCCAACAACACCAGCATATGGTCTCACAAGGGGTCTGAGGATCTCATCTCGGTACCTAATGGCAGTCAGGCTACCTCTGGCGAGCACATGGTGGGCTGTGCAGCCCCCCAAAGAAATGCCACCCCACACCATGACTGACCCACCGCCAAACCGGTCATGCTGGAGGATATTGCAGGCAGCAGAACATTCTCCACGGCGTCTCCAGACTCTGTCACATGTGCTCAGTGTGAACATGCTTTCATCTGTGAAGAGCACAGGGCGCCAGTGGCGAATTTACCAATCTTGGTGTTCTCTGGCAAATGCCAAACGTCCTGCACGGTGTTGGGCTGTATAAGCACAAGCCCCACCTGTGGACGTCGGGCCCTCATACCACCCTCATGGAGTCTGTTTCTGACCTTTTGAGCAGACACATGCACATTTGTGGCCTGCTGGAGGTCATTTTGCAGGGCTCTGGCAGTGCTCCTCCTTGCACAAAGGCGAAGGTAGCGGTCCTGCTGCTGCGTTGTTACCCTCCTACGGCCTCCTCCACGTCTCCTGATGTACTGGCCTGTCTCCTGGTAGCGCCTCCATGCTCTGGACACTACGCTGACAGACACAGCAACCTTCTTGCCACAGCTCGCATTGATGTGCCATCCTGGATGAGCTGCACTACCTGAGCCACTTGTGTGTGTTGTAGACTCCGTCTCATGCTACCACTAGAGTGAAAGCACCGCCAGCATTCAAAAGTGACCAAAACATCAGCCAGGAAGCATAGGAACTGAGAAGTGGTTTGTGGTTACCACCTGCAGAACCACTCCTTTATTGGGGGTGTCTTGCTAATTGCTTATAATTTACACCTGTTGTCTATTCCATTTGCACAACAGCATGTGAAATGTATTGTCAATCAGTGTTGCTTCCTAAGTGGACAGTTTGATTTCACAGAAGTGTGATTGACTTGGAGTTACATTGTGTTGTTTAAGTGTTCCCTTTATTTTTTTGAGCAGTGTATATATATACATATATAGCATATTGCCAAAAAACATGATTGTCTCTCTGAAATGCAAACTTCAAGCGATAGATTTTAAACAAATACATGTCTGTCATTATATGTAAACTGATATGCAAGCATGAAATGAATAGATACAGTATGACTGAATGTAGGCTTGTACTATCGGTCTCTGTTTTCTCAGTTTAAAACAGCTAGGAACCCTATCTTACAGTATCTTTCAGATACAGTATATCTGGTGTCCATCCCTAATGGCAGAGCCATGAAAACACATGGGCGACTCTCATCAACTGTCACTTGTCCTCGGCTAGGGACGGCCTCACGTGTGACAGAGCACCCATTGTTAGTGAGAGATGACACAAACTCAAAGGATTTGTTCTTCCCAATCCTTTGGTGTGGGCTGAGTTCCAGTTACACTGTGTGCTGAGTGCTCTGGGCACATACACAGATCATATCCCTAGGAGTGACAGGATACACAGACAGACCGAGCCTTGAGGAAAAACCAGGGCTTTTGTCCCAGACAATGAAGACATCACTGGAATTGTAATCCCACCACAGTCGTGCACTTACAGCTTCCCTTTACAAGACTATATGCCTATGTCTGTGTAATTTGCAAGGTTGTTGTCTGCATTGTTCAAGTTTCAAATTGAGTTAGTCGTAGGGGAGAGTGGCGTACGTTGAGCCACCCTTGTTTCCAAGAAACCATACAAAACATGTAGAATTTGACCAAATATTAAGGAAGAGGTCATCACTTCATTGAGGTCTGTGAAGGAAGAAAAAAGTAGAACGCAAGTTAAGATTTTCACCAAGTCAAATTCATTTATTGTGTATGAAGTTTCATGATGCTTGTATATAAACCAAAGTAGATAAATGTAAGATTGTTCTATACATCAGTTGGGGTCTCTACTCAGCTTTAATATAAGGTCCTGAACTTAGCGTGAAAGTCCATCCTTGTAGCTGTGTGGGCTAATGTCATCAAAATGTTTTCCTTTGGGTACGTTGAGACAATGGCCATGGGATAAATTGAGCCAATGGTTGATCCAATGGCAAGTTGAGCAAATTGAAGTGTTTTCTTCCCAGCCTTAATGTAAGGCATTATCGCTGGGATATGAAGTAACAACCGGGCCTGGCCTATGTTAAAAGTGTTTTAAAAATGTTTTTTAGGTGTTAAGCCAGTGTTAAAAGATGTTAACAATGATTAATAGACAAAAAAAGCAATTGTGATTGTATTGAATTGTGTTTGAGAAATAAAAGGTAGAGTTAATATTTCATTCAGTACAGAAATGTGTTGTCGGCTTCACGTTCCGTGTCCTGCCGCTCAACTTACCCCATACCCAGGGTAAGTTGTGCCAAGAGACCACTTTTTTGGACAAGCTACACTATATATACAAAAGTATGTGTACATCCAATCAAATTAGTGGATTCGGCTATTTCAGCCACACCCATTGCTGACATGTGTAACAAAAAAAAAATCAAGCACGCTGCCATGCAATCTCCATAGACAAACATTATCAGTAGAATGGCCTAACTGAAGAGCTCAGTGACTTTCAACGTGGCACCATCATAGGATGCCACCTTTCCAACAAGTCAGTTCATAAAATGTCTGCCCTTCTAGAGCTGCCTCGGTCTACTCTAAGTGCTGTTATTGTGAAGTGGAAACATCTAAGAGCAACAACGGCTCAGCCATAAAGTGGTAGGCCATACAAGCTCACAGAACGGGACTGCTGAGTGCAGAAGCGCTTAGCTCGTAAAAATCGTCTGTCCTCGGTTGCAACACTCACTACTGAGTTCCAAACTGCCTGCAATGCCTGTTTGTCGGGAGCTTCATGAAATGGGTTTCCATAGCCAAGCAGCAGCACACAAGCCTAAGATAACTATGCACAATGCTAAGTGTTGGCCGGAGTAGTGTAAAGTTCGCTGCCATTTGACTCTGGAGCAGTGGAAACACATTCTCTGGAGTGATTAATCATGCTTCACCATCTGGGTTTGGCGGATGCCAGGAAAACGCTACCTGCCCCAATGCATAGTGCCAACTGTAAAGTTTGCTGGAGGGGGAATAATGGTCTGGGGCAGTTTTTCATGGTTCGGGTAAGGCCTCTTAGTTCCAGTGAAGGGGTATTTTAACGCTACAGCATACCATCACATTCTAGACGATTCTGTGCATACACTTTGAGGCAACAGTTTATGGAAGGCCCTTTCCTGTTTCAGCATGACAGAGCCTCCGTGCACAAAGTGGGGTCCATGCAGAAATAGTTTGTAGAGATCGGTCTGAGACATAAACTGAACAAGTTCCACAGACATGTGACTAACAGAAATGGAATAATGTGTCCCTGAACAAAGGGGGTGGTCAAAATCAAAAGTAACAGTCGCTATCTGCATTAAGTACTGCAGTACATCTCCTCCTCATGGACTGCACCAGATTTGCCAGTTCTTGCTGTGAGATGTTACCCCACTCCTCCACCAAGGCACCTGCAAGTTCGCAGACATTTCTGGGGTGAACGGCCCTAGCCCTCACCCTCCGATCCAACAGGTCTCAGACGTGCTCAATGCGATTGAGATCCGGGCTCTTCGCTGGCCATGGCAGAACACTGACATTCCTCTTTTTGCCAGTCCTGTCTGGTCCAGCAACGGTGGGTTTGTGCTCATCGGCGACGTTGTTGCCGGTGAGGTCTGGTGAGGACCTGCCCACAAGTCCTCAGTCCAGCCTCTCTCTGTCACGCCCTGACCTTAACTTTCTTTGTTTTCTTTATTATTTTGGTTAGGTCAGGATGTGACGAGGGTGGTTTGTTTAGTTTTTGAATTGTCTTGGGGTTTTTGTATGTCTAGGGGCTTTTGTAAGTCTAGGTGTTCATATGTCTATGGTTGCCTAGATTGGTTCTCAACCAGAGGCAGCTGTTTATCGTCGTCTCTGATTGGGGACCATATTTAGGTAGCCATATGCCTTGGGTAGTTTGTGGGTTCTTATTCTATGTTTAGTTGCCTGTCTGCACTAGCCATATTAGCTTCACAGTTCGTTTTGTTGTTTTGTATAGTTTGACGGGCCACAGTCCGGAACCTCCAACAACGGGCCACAGTCCGGAGCCTCCAGCGATGATCCACGGGGTCAGTGCTACAAGGGCGGAGGGATCAGTTTAAAGAAGGGGGGCGGCATCCAGAACCGGAGCCGCCACCGAAGTTAGATGCCCACCCAGACCCTCCCATATAGGTTTAGGTTTGCGGCCAGGAGTCCACACATTTGGGGGGCGGGTACTGTCACTCCCTGAACTTAGTCATCTTTGTTTTCTTTTCTTCTTTTGGTTAGGTCAGGGTGTGATGAGGGTGGTTTGTTTAGTTCTTGTATTGTCTAGGGGGTTTTGTATGTCTAGGTGTTTATAGGTCTATGGCTGAGAGTGTCAGCCATAGACATATACATTGTTTAACTTGGGTCAAACGTTTCGGGTAGCCTTCCACAAGCATCCCACAATAAGTTGGGTGAATTTTTGCCCATTCCTCCTGACAGAGCTGGTGTAACTTAGTCAGGTTTGTAGGCCTCCTTGCTCGCACATGCCTTTTCAGTTCTGCCCACACATTTTCTTTGGGATTGAGGTCAGGGCTTTGTGATGGCCACTCCAATACCTTGAATTTGTTGTCCTTAAGCCATTTTGCCACAACTTTGTAAGTATGCTTGGGGTCATTGTCCATTTGGAAGACCCATTTGCAACCAAGCTCTAACTTCCTGACTGATGTCTTGATATGTTGCTTCAATACAGTTGAAGTCGGAAGTTTACTTACGCTTAGGTTGGAGACATTAAAACTCGTTTTTCGACCACTCCACAAATTTCTTGTTAACAAACTATAGTTTTGGCAAGTCGGTTACAAGTAATTTTTCCAACAATCGTTTACAGACAGATTATTTCACTTATAATCCACTGCATCACAATTCCAGTGTGTCAGAAGTTTACATGCACTAAATTGACTGAGCCTTTAAACAGCTTAGAGAACAAACAGCTTAGAAAAACAATACAGTTTCAACAAAGTACACTTTGTCTGGGTAGCCATTTGATTAGCTGTTCAGGAGTCTTATGGCTCCAGGGGTAGAAGCTGTCTAGAGAATCTTGTTTCTCATGGTCTGAGAGTCCTTTAGGTGTGCCTTTTACTGAGGAGGGGCTTCCGTGTGACCATCGGGTTCTTGGTCACCTCCCTGACCATGTAAGCTCTATAAATATTTTTGACACATTTAACCTCTTATTTTGGTTGGCACATAACTACCTCCATTCATTTGTATAGGTTACCTTCAGACAGTGGTCATATTAGTTAGTAGGCCAAACTGTTCAGACGTTTTCATGAGAATAACTTTTTCCGGGGATTTCTGCTGGTTTGACAACACTGTAGTTCTGCCACTTTCCAACGCAGATGCGGAATTGTGACATAGGCGGATGCGGTGGATTGACGCGCAGCAACAAAACTGATCTCTGACTTTAACTTTAGGATTTTGATGGGGATTTTTTTCCATCTCTTGAGAAGAACGCATTTCACTACCTCACCAACCTGACGTATGCCGATCTTAGTGGTAATAAACTAGTTGTTGCCAATACGAATCCATTCAACTCACTGAAAAATGTCCTCCTCAATTTGGCCATTAATCAGATAGAAATGGTTTAAGTAGACTCTGTCAAAAGAGAAAATAGCAAAATTGACCTGAGTGACAACCCTTTGGCATGCAACTGTTCCAACATTAATTGGTTGGATTCAAAGCAATACCAATAAAGTGATTTACATAGATAGGACGTGTTGGTTCAAAGGAAAGGTTATCAGATGTGCATTTGCTGGCATGTTACAATTCGGACATGTTATGTCAATGGCAATTTTAACAACTGCATGTGTCATAACAAAAAACTAAGAAAGAAATAGAGGATAGGAAATGCTTTGAAGGGTAACACTTGGAAATAGTCCCCTGCAGATGGTATAGAATAATGTTCAACTTGCTTTCAACAAACTGTTCAGCTAACTATCCACTAATCATAGCCCAACCCTCAACTTAACTTAAAACAAAAAGTAAGCTGTTGCATATCAACAGCTGCAGATGAGAGTTTATGCATCTTAACGAGACTATATAAGTAAGTGGGTCAGAACTAAGTTTAGTTCATTGACTAAAACAATCAGGGTAGTTCTGCCATATCATTTCATTATATCAACAAAGAAAAGAAACAGACTTTTACCATGCCTTTTTTATTTTCAGTGTAATGCAACTTTAGAAGTATAAATATCTGTTTTAATATACATCTATGACATCCATAGAGATTTCCTTGGGCAAAATACAAAAACTCAAACATCTGTATTGTACAAATCCTAAAAGACAAACCATAGTAAGCAAGTTCATCTAATACTAGTTTCACACAAAGGAAAAAAGGAAACTACAAAAACAAGCAGGACAAATGTGGGAACAGAGACATTGACCACCACACAGATCGACAGTCTAACACAACAGGGTGGCTGGATAGGTGAGGAAGTCACAGACACTACCAACACAAACATATTTCCTGTGACGTTGAGTATCGACTTGGCAAATCATTAACACAATATACAAAATATACATCCATGAAGTATTTGTAAACAAACACTGAATGTGCTATTTTTAAAGGATGTAAACATCAATCAGAAAAAAAGGCATGGGGACAAATAGACACTCCATCATTAAAAGAAAGTGTTTTCTGATTCATTTCCATCTGTATCCACCCACTGGGCACAACGTATTGTTTTGCTTTTACATTTGGTTGAGACGTCATCTAATGTGAATTCAACATCAAATCAAATAAAAATGTCACCGTGTCATTCAATTTTGGTTAAAGTTTAGGTGCAAAAAAAAAAAAAAAATGAAATTCCCTTACATTGATGACTTTCTTCAAATCCAATCAGTTTTTCACGTTCATTCAACGTCATCCCATTGAATCTTTTTGGTTGAAATGGTTGACTCAACCCGCTTTTGCCCAGTGGGAAGAGCCTGTTTGATAGGGAACAACATTCTCATCTCAATCATTCTTTCTACTAACTTGTACAACTAGAAGGAAGGGCTAAGGTGTCTAATATTAAGGTGACTTTTTTTCCTCCCCCCCCAAATGTTTGACATTTACAATAACTAAATGAGAATAGTACAACTTCAGATTCTTATTTAAAAATGTTTTTCTTTACAATCAATCTCATTCGTTATTTTCTACAATGTGCATTCGTGGGTACAGGTTACCATTTATGTAAATATATAGCATCCCGTTTAGTTTTTGTTTGCCTCCCTAAGATAAAGTAGATTGTCTATTGTTATGACATAGCCTACATTAGAGTAAATATTGTATAGCATATTTTGAAAATCTACTTTGTGTTGGATATTCAGGGTATGCAATCAAAAGGTCTGGCGGCTAAACTACAGGATATGCCTACATCAGCGTAAAAGAAGTCCACTGTTTTTTGATACACAAAGCCAGTATAATCACCTAAACATCAGCTGTCTAGAATAATGACTTATGTATATAAGATTTGTATACTGGTGCATTTTGTTCTTACAAAATCAGTAATTTCAAGCCTATTGTTAGCTAGACATTTAACTGGATATTGTTTTCATCTGGCACATAAATGTCGGCGACTGCATTGTTTACGGAAAAAAGAAAAGAAAAAACAGGAGTTGAATGAAAATGACACAAAAAAACAAAACGAACAATAGAACACAACTTCAGAAGATTATCTGAAATCTAATCTCTTGCAACCCTGACGTTCCCAATATATTTTCGAGACGTTTACTTGAATTAGAGCCCTTTTTTTAATTTACCATACCCAAAAATGCATTTCCCATTGCATGAACATCTATCGCACAATCATAAACAAAACTGGAAAACAACACCCAAATAAGATGCAGATTACTCCTAAAAAACAGACTTTCAGAAATCTCTTCCACAGTGTGGCAAACATACTTAGAATTGTTGGTTCATTCCATCAACTCATTGAGCTTGCATTCTACACATTGTCAGTAATAACATACATATTTTCTCAGTGAAATATTCAAATTTATTGGGCTCAGTGAAATATTCCAGTGTATTCCAATTCTTCATACATTATGGCAAAATCGAGATTGAACACATTCTTGGGAACCACTTGCCTCTTTCAGCTTTTTTATTCGTTTATTTTCAACTCTACATTTTTGAGGAAAAGCACAATTGCCCATTTATGCTTTATTTCTATTCAAGTAAAATTCAGAACATATCGGAACTGTTAAAATGACCATGTTAGAGAGGATGTATTTTGGATAGGTATAGATAGACATTATGTTAGCTTATTCTAGACCACAGCATTATCAAGCAGAACATGATTCTGAAATGACATCACTGAGTATACAAACATAACATTGCAAAATATATACATATAAAACAAACACTTATATTTACTTAAGCCCATGTATCCCCATTTTTACAGTTAGTGTTGACGTAATTACTTTCAAGATATTGCATAAAAATCAAAGGTTCAGAAATGTAGAGATGTGAAAGGAATGTGAATTACAGCATAACCTGCTAAGAACAGCAAGTTTCTTTTATTCCCCATAACCCTAAGGCCTCATCCACTAAATATGATTCCAGAACCGTAAGATGATTCCATATTAAATAGTTATAGGTAAGAAGTACAGAAAATTTCTTCTGTGCACCGCTAACCCAAAACCAAAAAAAAGCTAACTTCACTTCTTGGTAATACAAAAGAAATAAAAAAACGACAGAAGATAAAGTATCTAAACAAACTTGTTGATATTTGACTACGGTATAACGAGTGTGACTGAATGATCTGCATCAATATCACAACGCTTAAATGGTTGACTGGATGATGTGCCATGGCTACTGTGTTTTCAGCTCACATAACTCTGAGTGGGAGTGAAATGGTTCAATCTACACGCATCGAAAGTCTGCTAACTTTAATGTCAGGTGCTCTAAACCCAGTGCAATTCAACCTGCCTCCTGACATATTGATTGCACATTGCACTCTGCTGTCAATTAAAAATAAAGCCCCCAATCAATCACCAGATACAAATTTGACACCTTTGTTACACACAGCAGAGAACCACAAACGAGCAGCAAATCAGTCTACATTCAGTCCAAAAACATTAGACATTTATTGTATCGACCAAGCATTCACAATCTCCACCACACACACTCAGGAGAGCACACAAAAATCTGTCTCTCTCACGCGATATAAACACTGAAGTAACAGCTTCCCTCGGTTCTCAAAATAATAAGGCATGATGACACTACTAACAAAAACAAAAATGTTTTATTTCTGACATATCGCAAAAGCAAAGGTGGCTGCCTTCGTATTTTTTAAATCCAGCATTTACTTCCTGTTTGCGGGGCCACGTGGCAAATCCTTCGATTGCTTGTGTCGGGCCAAGTCTTTGTCTGAACCTGTAGCTTCTTTCACCACAGCAGCCACTCTTGAAGTCTCTCTCTTGGTGTTTTTCTGTGCAGACGCTACCTCTTGAGCAGATTCCCCTTTCTTCTTGTCAGCCTGTTCTTTTCGGCTGGAGGTTACCTGCTTGTCAGAGTTAGTGACCCTGGGTTCAGCTGTGCTGAGTTTGGCCTGGACGGTGCTGTTGCTGGTGGTAGTGGCTGCTGGCCCTGTAGCATCCACCCCACCCAGGCCCCTATAAGAGCCCAACCTAAGGCCTTCTGACCTAGGGGCCTCTTCCCTCGGCTTCCCCTGGTCCTCCCTAGAGGTCTGGACCACAGCCTCCTGTCCGGTGCTGCTGTTGGCTCTGCTTGAGAGAGTTCCACCTTTGGGTGGGTGTGCTTCTCTTCTCACTGCTGGGGCTGGCACCACTGGTAAAGGGGCGGATTGGGAGGGAGCACTGGACCAGGTCGGAGGCTCTTTCTGGGCTTGTCGGGTTGTAGCAAAGATATGGGCTGGCTCTTTCATGACAGTGGTTGCGTTTGGGGAAAGAGTTTTATGAGGGGGTGATTTATGTTTTGAATCTATGATTTGTCTGACAACTGTTGAAGTAGTGATTTCCTTTTGTTTTGAGTTGATTGAGGTTGAGATAGAGGTTTTCGGAGGAGCTGATTTCTGTTTTGAGTCCAGGTTATCTTTGATGACTTGGGCTGGGGTTGGGGCAAAGGTGTGGGGTTCTGGTTCTTTCTGTTTCTTTTTGGGGTCAGAGTTTTGTCTGACAACTGGAGTTAGGGCAGGAATTTGGGACAAAGATTCCTTTAGTTTGGAGACTGAACTTTCTTTGACATGGCTTTGGACTGAGGTTTTGAGTACGGGATCTTTCTGTTTTGAGTCTGGGATTTCTTTGACCATTGAGACCGAGGTTTTCTGAGATGACTCTTGCGGTTTTGAATCCAGGCTCACTTTGACGACTGGGGCTGAGGCAGGCGTTTTCGCTTCATACCTCCCCCTCTCCTCCTCTGTCTTACCAAAAGTTTGTGAAGCGAGAGGTGAGTCAGATCTTGGCTTAGTTTTGGGATTGAAGATCGTTTGTTTTGTTGAAGCGGGACTTGATGGGGATTGTTTCACTGTCCGCACAGGAATCGTCTCTTTGATATTCACATCAGTTTCCTTTTTAGTGATGAGTATTTCTGCCTCAAGAGCTCCTTTGACCCAAGCCTTTTCAGCAGGTCGATTTGTTAAAGATAGCTGCTCTCGCTCTCCAGTCTTTGCATTACTACCCTTCATCTTTGGTGAAGTGGGATCTTCTCTACTTTGCTTCGCTACACTACTATTTGCTACCTGACTGCTAAGGGTACAAGCATATTTTCTTTGATCACACCTTTGAGTTGCTTCCGTTTTACCAGTTGCATTGTACAACATTTCTTTAGACAAAACACATTTTACATCCACTTTAGGACCTGACTCTCTGACTTGGGTCATTTTATCTCTTCCTGCGTTTGCAGTTTGGAGCTCCTCAACAGCAGACACACTGGCAGGTTCAGTGTTTGGAACTGGCCTGTTTCTTTGAACCGTGTCGGGATTCTGGGTTTTCTCCGTGCCATGCTGTTTTTGAGAAGCTTGACCACTTGTTCGGTTCTTATCTCCAAGACTAGGTATTGGAGCAGGGATGGACGATTGCTTTGTGGTCCCTGTCGAGGGACTGCTGGATAACATCTGCTGCTTTGACAGGTATGGAGTCTGCTCTAAAATATATTGTACGAATGTAGTGATGCTACCTGTATTCTCAGCTGGTCTTTGTTTCTCATTGCTCTGCAGGTAACTGGGCCCTGACTGACAATCTGAACTTTGCTTCACTGGTACAGCAACATGAGGGGCAGTTGTATGAACCTCCATTTTTGGGGCAGGGACGGATGGTGCAGTCTTCCTGGGATTCCCTGGCTTTGCGGCGACAACTGTATCGGATGTCTTGGAGCTGTCAATGTTGTTTTGCTGTGCAGGAGCTGAAGTCTCTTGAGGTGGCTCAACCTCCTCCTCCTGGTCTTCGTTGCTGACCTCCCGTATGGAGGGCGTCTTCCCGCAGTGGGAAAAATGGGCGCTGTGGCGGGATGTCCTATGATCGTGAGCTATCATACTGGACCTGCTCTCTTGTTTCCCACCAAAGTCGGAGACCTCTGCCTTGGAGGAAGCCATAGGGGGTTCACTGTGACTAGGTCTGTTGTGTGGCATCTCACCACTGCTACTGCATTTAAACCCAGTGTTGGAAACACTAGCCTCTTTGGCGGGAACTGGGCTGCCGAGGGCCACAACAGCTGCAGGGCTTAGTATACTGGTGGGCAGGCTTTTCTGCTTGTCAGAGGGTTTGAGCAGGGGAATCAACACCTGCCGCTCAACTGGGCTTTGCAGCCATGTGGGTATCCCTATTGAGCCGCCATCGCTGTCGGCCAACTTGGAGGCGCAGGTGTCGGTTTTTGACACCCTTGGCCCGGAAAGAAGGCCAATGTCCAGGGTGCCCTCCAGGGGTTTGAGGGAGGAGACCAGACGCCCCTCCAGCTTGTATTCCGAGGAGGTCTTCCTGAGGGAGCCTTCATTGGAGGAGATGAGCTGGAGTTTCTCCACGGCGCTTCCCTCCCCCCTCCCAGAGAACATCTTGGGGTTCAGGCCCTCAGGGCTGGTGTGGACGCTGCTCATTGTACTTTTGATGTGGTCTAGAGCCAGCGCTGAGTCCAGTTGCAGACTCTTGGAACGTATGGAGCTAAAATGGAGGCTCTCATGAATGCCGGGAGAGAGCCGACACATGCCGCCGTCTTCCCGCTCCTCAAACGACAGCCTCTTTCGGGTAAATTCCATGTTGGGGGCCTTGAAATCAAGCCTGTCTGGCTTACCGCCCTCTTTGCTCTGCCTGGACAGCTGCCACTCAGGCTTCTGGGGGCTCCAGTCAGGATGGATAGAGCACAGAGACGAGTCAGCGCTATTGCCCCCTAGTGGTTCGGGGGTGCCCTCACCGGCACGCGTGTTCAGCTTCTTATACAGAACATCTTTTAGGGTGAAGCTGGCAGCTTTGCCTTCCAGTGAGACTGTATCTGAGCCTTGGCTTCTGCCCTGGCATCTTCCTCCTTCAGCACCAGATGTATCAGACTCCTGTAGAGCGTCCTGCTTCTGCAGGGATTCTCGCCTCTCTGACCAGTCCTGTTTCTTCATCACCCCCTTGGCTTTCAGTTTCTCCTTGTCCAGCTCTTCCATAGACTCCTGCCGACCCATCTTGCGGCCAACGGGCCTCTTGAGGCAGCCCTGCTCAGCCGGCCGGACCCGGGTGATGGCCGGAGGCTCGCTGGACGTCTCCTCCACACTCTGCAGGGTGTGGTGGTCCATGTCCCCAGGACGCGCCTCCTCTCCCAGGGCCTCTTCCTGGGTCACCTCCAGGCTGTGCTTCCTGGAACACAGGTGCTTCTTGTCACCCGTGTAGGAGGGTGACAGCTTCTCCTCCGACTGCACCCGCTGGAGGAGCGGCGAGCGGGGCGGCTCCGCACTCTTGGGCCGTACCATGTGGCGGACAATGGTGGGGGGAGAGTGCATCTTGACTGGGAAGGCCTGGGTGGTCTTGGAGATCCCCATGGTCCCATGGCTGAGTAAGGGAGATGGTGAGCGCTGCGGGGAGGTGGGCTGGGGGGTCGGAGATGGGGTGCGGGCCAGCGGGGAGAGGGGAATGCTGCCGGCGGACTTGCGACGGCCCTGTCGGAGCCTCTGGCCGGTCAGTTTGGGGCCCAGGCCGTGGAGGGTGCTGGGACGAATGTGGCCGGAGCCTGCGGGGGAGTTTGGAGCACTGGAGCTCGGGGAGCTACTCTGAGAGGAGTTGCCACCTGGAAACACAGAGGGAAGGACGTTATTCAACTAATAATATTTTATAGCGGTAAATATTGTACACCTTCATTTAAGAAATATTGATTGTTTCACTGATATACACTGCTCAATTCTAAAATGTATTTTATTCCATCGAATGTGAACGATTGACAGTCTATCTCACCTGACTGGTTGAAGTCGGGGGTGGGTCGGAAGGCTGCGGTGGGGGAGCGGGGGGACAGGCTGTGGGTAGGAGACCCTGGGAGACTCTCCCCAGAGGACAGGGAGCGGTTGAGAGAGGAGAAACTACGGCTGGTCTGCAGCAGAGGGGAGGGCTGCATGGCAAAACGCCTGAACACAGACCGCCGCCTGGAGAGAGAGGAGACCACGTCAGTCTACCAGCACGAGGCCCAGAAACTCACTAGAATGTATTTGTGGTCTAGACTCTAGAGAGTCTAATCTAAGAAAACTATCCTTAAAAATGTGTTATAACTTCAAAAACAGTCCTCTCACTGTCAAATGCATTTATTTTCCGCAAACTTAACATGTGTAAATATTTGAATGAACATAAGATTTAACAACTGAGACATAAACTGAACAAGATCCACAGACATGTGACTAACAGAAATGTTAGTCCCTAATGTGTCCCTGAACTAAGGGGAGCCCGGATCCCAATCCCATTGAGCACGTCTGGGACCTGTTGGATCAGAGAGAGAGGGCCATTCCCCCCAGAAATGTCTGGGAACTTGCAGGTGCCTGGGTGGAAGAGTGGGGTAACATCTCACAGCAAGAACCAGCAAATCTGGTGCAGTCCATGAGGAGGAGATGCACTGCAGTACTTAATGCAGCTGGTGTCCACACCAGATACAGACTGTTACTTTTGATTTTGACCCCCCCCCCCTTTGTTCAGGGGCACATTATTCCATTTTTGTTAATCACATGTCTGTGGAACTTGTTCAGTTTGTGTCTCGGTTGTTGAATATTGTTATGTTCATACAAATATTTTTATAAGTTCATGGAAAATAAATGCAGTTGACAGTGAGAGGCCTTTTTTTTTTTGCCACAGTGAGATCTTTGGAATGAAAAACTTGACCGACAGTGGTGATGAGAGTTGTCGTTGTCTAGTAGTGACAGGGGGGAATGTTATCACTGTTGCAAGGAGCCACAGCTCCACCCTGTGGTTATACTGTATATGACAAAACCTGAAAACACTTGCTGTACAAGCTTACTAGTGACCTCTACAGAGCACACTGTATAGAGACCTAGATCTAGTTAATTGGTTCATATCTAATAATGAAACGGTTTCTCATATAGAAAACAACAAAGCCAAACATGAAATTCTTGCCTTTCTTGCGTCTTCTCCTTCTTGGGCTTCTTGGTGCGTCGGATCATCTTGCTCCTGCAGCTGTTCCTCCTGGCAGGCCCTGTTTTGATGGAGGTGTTCTCAAACGGTGTGGTGGAGATGGCTACCTTACTGCCACTCTGGAAAGGAAGCAGATACACGGACACATAAGATCAACTGGCCCAAAATGAATTAGCTCCATTGTGAAAGTGTTAAGTTAGAAACAGGGTTGGAAATACAACAAATAGTTGGCTGGGCTACTGTAAATGAAATTACCGGTAGATAAACAGTGTGCGCTCTATCATGAGAATATCAAGTTGCAAACTAGAAATACCTTTAAAATATACCTTATGCTTATATGATTACGTCACTACCCTTTGTGGACAATTGTTACTAGCAGTTACAGTACATCTGATGAAAGCTTTATATCAGATTCTCTGGTTCTCTGACCTTGAGCAGCAGTTCCACCACCTCAGTGTGGACCAGGCCGTGGACCGGCTCTCCATTCACATGAGTGATGAGGTCACCAGCTTTCAGCCCCGCCTTCAGGGCCGGACCCGGGTCCTCCACATTCTAAACACATAGAAACACAGTTAGCTACTTGTATCTATCATCACTCAATAAATAAGATCATATTGCAGTACAAAAACAAAACATTGTTTCCCATGGTACAGATTTAATTGAATACAGCCACTTAACATATTATTCAATATCTAATGACACGGATGAAAGTGACCAACTGAAATGTACTGTATTACCGGTACTTCATTAGCTATTTGACTGTGTTTGTCCCAACATGGTGAAACAACGCTGTTCTTACTAAGACCGTGTGGTAGACAGTGTAGACGTCACGGTCGCAGGCGTACACCGGGATGGCCCGCAGCGTGAAACCAAACTTCTTCCCCGAGCTGTGGATGATGATTGGCTGCCGAGGGCAGATGACGCAGAGGGAGGAGTCTCGGCTGGGGGAGGAGTCACGAGAAGAAGGGTCCGAGGAGAGGGAGTAGGGGGATATGGGGCTGGCCAGAGGGGATTCCCCGAAGATATCTGGAACAATAAGACGGACAAATAAATGTCATTATTTTGAATGATTAAAAATGGCTGTAAATATCACAAAGCATTTAAGATAACTGGAAGAATGAGAAAGACATTTCTAATGATATCTGTACCAATATGAGACACACATTAATGAAAGGCATTTTACTAGGGGAAATAATGTGGCCATTGTGAAACAATCAAGAGACTAATCTGGGAATCTGCCAGATAGTGTGAAAGCTAAATAAGTGTTGCCATAAAGGTTTTTTGAATAGCACACCGTCAATTTGAATTCTAAAAATTCTTCAAACCAAAAACCCAGTGGAGGTTAATTTAAAGGTAAAAACACAGACACATATACAAGGACCGCTACTGTCATTTCTATTGACCTGTTTTCCAGTGGCAATCCCCTCAGTACCCAGCTGTTCCTATAAAGCCTGGGAGCCATGAATTACTGTGTCCCTGCTGGGAGTGAGCCCTAAGGGATTTACTCTGCTCCCAACAGTGAAGGGCCTCTCAGCTCACCACCGAGTTAGTGGCTCCTCTTCTGGGCTACTGCGCACACAGCCACTCCATAAACTGGAGCCTCATCCCAGCAGGAGCTGTGCCAATTTCACACAGATCTTTCATCTCAGCATCTTTCATCTCTTTCACACTCCTCTCTCGAAATCCATCGCTCTAATTCTAATTATGTGCTCACGCTTACTCCTCATCCTGTCCTCTAAATCAAAATGCTAGAGATCACAGGGGTTGTGTGTGTGTGTGTGTCCTCTCACCTCCAGGGATCATGAGGGAGAGGGCACTAGGTGAGACAGACTTGGAAACTTTGGCAACACCACCATGCTTATCCCCATGTCCATCGGGCTGCAGGCCGCCATGCTGCCCTCCCAGGTCCATGGGAGTCTTGGAGGAGGAGTCAGGGCTGTCTATGCCCTCATCCTTGGAAGGAAGCGGGTCCAGGTGCTCTGAGAAACTACCTACAGACCAAAGAAGAACAGGATACAATTATGTCCAAAATGTTCCATACATGTTTTTGTTACAATCAAGCACATTACCAGTTGAACCCACAGTCTTAAACACCCAACATGATGCCCATATCTAGCATTATCCCTACATCTTCTACCAGCTCTAACCAGCTCGAGGCCCAGGCCTCCATACCAGAGAGAGTAGCCCCGCTGTGGGTGCTCCCGGGGGTGGTTGCGTCAGCCTCGTCCTCTCCGACGGAGAAGGCCCCCTTGCTGGGGTCCCTCAGGACCAGGGACTCCTCATCTCCGTCCTCTGCCGAGATGGCAAACTTGGGGAGCAGGCCGGGGGGGCGCAGGCCCATGCTAGTGCTCTCTGTGTCCGAGGATCGGGACAGGGAGTGCCTGAGGGGAGAAAATGCAAATGGGTAAATATCAACCACCCTCAGAAAAGAAACATTCAAAACATACTAGTTTACTGTATTATAATTGTTGTACTGACTAATTGGGTTATGCGTTGCAAGTGTAATGGTGATGAGAACTGAATGAATAGTGAACCAAAAGGTGTGTGAAAACAATAGATGGTCATTCATCAGAGTTTGAGTGTAACAGAAGGGATATTGTGAAGCGTACATTTCAGTGAACTCCGGTGTCCAGCTCAGAGAGTTCACAGTCAGAGAGCTCTCACTCTTCTTCTCCTCCGTCTCGCCCTTCTCCTCCAGCTGGCCACGGGACAGGTCCAAACTGCTGTACACCTACACACCACACAGACCGAGAGACCGACACATGCAGGGACAGACACACAGACAGAGACCTTACAGACTGTCCTCATACAGGAAAAAAAACTACTGTACACCTAAACACATCACTCATAAATATATCCATTCATAGTATGAAAAAGTTGGGTTCAAAAAAAAGTTGATTCCAAAATAGCAGTAGCAGCCACTGCTTAGGCTGTGCACTATAAACTGGTGGGTCGTGGTGGATCACGGAACATAAACTATTCCTCAGCCATTCTCCTGCCTTCGAAGGCACATTGTTTTCAGAGGCAGAGCATACTGCAATGCAGCACAACAACGCGCACGTGTTGGCATTGTGTTCTACGTTCTCCCAAAATAGATCTGATTTGCAGCAGAACATTTATGCAAAGCTGAGACTTACATTGCATGATGTAGGGGGTTGGGGGTAAAGATGCATAGCATGTCTTATGGACCAAACCAAGTCTGTTCCATATGAAATCTTACATGTTGAGTTAACACTGAAAGCATTCCAGATGTTGGTTTGAACTACCATCCTTTTCTGTTTATGGTAACAACCTCATTGATTCACAATTGTCTTTCCATCATAAGGAGTGATATGGAAGTGTGCGAGCAGTGATGCCTTGAGTGAATGCTTTGTGACTTACCGAGAGAGTGAGAGAAACAGCGACAGAGCGAGAGAAAGAAAGAGAACACACCTTGGAGAACCTGTGAGAGCAGGAGGAGAACTGTCGTAGCTCCACATTGAAGTCTTCATCATTCGTATCCTCCTCCTCCTCCATCTCCAGGTGATGGTACCTATCTGATCGAGCTGTGGGGGGAAAAAACTTTCAATTTTGAAGTAGCTGCATTCTATAGTATAGATTACTGTACTTTATAAGAGCAGGAAGTAGACTAGACTCACTGTCGAAGTAGCTGCATTCTATAGTATAGATTACTGTACTTTATAAGAGCAGGAAGTAGACTAGACTCACTGTCGAAGTAGCTGCATTCTATAGTATAGATTACTGTACTTTATAAGAGCAGGAAGTAGACTAGACTCACTGTCGAAGTAGCTGCATTCTATAGTATAGATTACTGTACTTTATAAGAGCAGGAAGTAGAGACTCACTCGACATTCACTGTACTTTATAAGAGCAGGAAGTAGACTAGACTCAGTCGAAGTAGCTGCATTCTATAGTATAGATTACTGTACTTTATAAGAGCAGGAAGTAGACTAGACTCACTGTCGAAGTAGCTGCATTCTATAGTATAGATTACTGTACTTTATAAGAGCAGGAAGTAGACTAGACTCACTGTCGAAGTAGCTGTATTCTATAGTATAGATTACTGTACTTTATAAGAGCAGGAAGTAGACTAGACTCACTGTCGAAGTAGCTGCATTCTATAGTATAGATTACTGTACTTTATAAGAGCAGGAAGTAGACTAGACTCACTGTCGAAGTAGCTGCATTCTATAGTATAGATTACTGTACTTTATAAGAGCAGGAAGTAGACTAGACTCACTGTCGAAGTAGCTGCATTCTATAGTATAGATTACTGTACTTTATAAGAGCAGGAAGTAGACTAGACTCACTGTCGAAGTAGCTGCATTCTATAGTATAGATTACTGTACTTTATAAGAGCAGGAAGTAGACTAGACTCACTGTACTTTCAGGAAGTAGACTAAGTAGCTGCATTCTATAGTATAGATTACTGTACTTTATAAGAGCAGGAAGTAGACTAGACTCACTGTCGAAGTAGCTGCATTCTATAGTATAGATTACTGTACTTTATAAGAGCAGGAAGTAGACTAGACTCACTGTCGAAGTAGCTGTATTCTATAGTATAGATTACTGTACTTTATAAGAGCAGGAAGTAGACTAGACTCACTGTCGAAGTAGCTGTATTCTATAGTATAGATTACTGTACTTTATAAGAGCAGGAAGTAGACTAGACTCACTGTCGAAGTAGCTGCATTCTATAGTATAGATTACTGTACTTTATAAGAGCAGGAAGTAGACTCGAGTAGCTGTATTCACTGTACTTTATCGAAGTAGCTGTATTCTATAGTATAGATTACTGTACTTTATAAGAGCAGGAAGTAGACTAGACTCACTGTCGAAGTATTCTAGCTGTATTCTTTATAGTATAGATTACTGTACTTTATAAGAGCAGGAAGTAGACTAGACTCACTGTCGAAGTAGCTGCATTCTATAGTATAGATTACTGTACTTTATAAGAGCAGGAAGTAGACTAGACTCACTGTCGAAGTAGCTGCATTCTATAGTATAGATTACTGTACTTTATAAGAGCAGGAAGTAGACTAGACTCACTGTCGAAGTAGCTGCATTCTATAGTATAGATTACTGTACTTTATAAGAGCAGGAAGTAGACTCGACTCACTGTCGAAGTAGCTGCATTCTATAGTATAGATTACTGTACTTTTTAAGAGCAGGAAGTAGACTAGACTCACTGTCGAAGTAGCTGCATTCTATAGTATAGATTACTGTACTTTTTAAGAGCAGGAAGTAGACTAGACTCACTGTCGAAGTAGCTGTATTCTATAGTATAGATTACTGTACTTTATAAGAGCAGGAAGTAGACTAGACTCACTGTCGAAGTAGCTGCATTCTATAGTATAGATTACTGTACTTTATAAGAGCAGGAAGTAGACTAGACTCACTGTCGAAGTAGCTGCATTCTATAGTATAGATTACTGTACTTTATAAGAGCAGGAAGTAGACTAGACTCACTGTCGAAGTAGCTGCATTCTATAGTATAGATTACTGTACTTTATAAGAGCAGGAAGTAGACTAGACTCACTGTCGAAGTAGCTGTATTCTATAGTATAGATTACTGTACTTTATAAGAGCAGGAAGTAGACTAGACTCACTGTCGAAGTAGCTGCATTCTATAGTATAGATTACTGTACTTTATAAGAGCAGGAATAGACTAGACTAGTCGAAGTAGCTGTATTCTATTACTGTACTTTATAAGAGCAGGAAGTAGACTAGACTCACTGTCGAAGTAGCTGTATTCTATAGTATAGATTACTGTACTTTATAAGAGCAGGAAGTAGACTAGACTCACTGTCTTTATAAGAGCAGGAAGTAGCTGCATTCTATAGTATAGATTACTGTACTTTATAAGAGCAGGAAGTAGACTAGACTCACTGTCGAAGTAGCTGCATTCTATAGTATAGATTACTGTACTTTATAAGAGCAGGAAGTAGACTAGACTCACTGTCGAAGTAGCTGCATTCTATAGTATAGATTACTGTACTTTATAAGAGCAGGAAGTAGACTAGACTCACTGTCGAAGTAGCTGCATTCTATAGTATAGATTACTGTACTTTATAAGAGCAGGAAGTAGACTAGACTCACTGTCGAAGTAGCTGCATTCTATAGTATAGATTACTGTACTTTATAAGAGCAGGAAGTAGTAGCTGCATTCTATAGTATAGATTACTGTACTTTATAAGAGCAGGAAGTAGACTAGACTCACTGTCGAAGTAGCTGCATTCTATAGTATAGATTACTGTACTTTTTAAGAGCAGGAAGTAGACTAGACTCACTGTCGAAGTAGCTGCATTCTATAGTATAGATTACTGTACTTTATAAGAGCAGGAAGTAGACTCGACTCACTGTCGAAGTAGCTGTATTCTATAGTATAGATTACTGTACTTTTTAAGAGCAGGAAGTAGACTAGACTCACTGTCGAAGTAGCTGGTGTCGTCCTCTGACTCCAGCTGAGGGATGAACTCGGCCTTCTGTCTCAGCAGACTGTCCCAGTCCAGAGTGTGGAAGAACTGGTGGTGCTTCACCTCATACGCACCGCCTAAGGAAGGATGCACAAACATATTATGAACAGACACACATAACCTGACAGAGCTTGAGAGAATCTGCGGAGAAGAATGGGAGAAACTCCCCAAATACAGGTGTACCAAGCTTGTAGCGTCATACACAAGAAGACTAGAGGCTGTAATCGCTGCCAAACGGTGCTTCAACAAAGTACTGAGTAAAGGGACTGAATACTTATGTAAATGTGCTATGTTTTTTTGTTTTAGGCTTTGTCATTATGGCGTATTGATGAGGGGGGAAAAATGTTTTAATCCATTTTAGAATAAGGTTGTAACGTAACAAAATGTGGAAAAAGTCAAGGGGTCTGAATACTTTATGAATGCACTGTACACACACGCATACACACAGTAGTGTAAAGTACTTAATAAAAATACTTTGAAGTACGACTTAAGTAGTTTTTTGTTGTATCTGTACTTTACTATGTCTTTTTCGGACAATTTCTACTTTTACTTAACTACATTCCTAAAGAAAATAATTATTTTTTTACTTCATACATTTTCCCTGACACCCACAAGTATTTGTTATATTTTGAATGCTGAGCAGAACAGGAAAAGTGTTCAATTCACACGCTTATCAAGAGAACATCCATGGCATCGCTACTGCCTTTGATCTGGCGGTCTCACTAAACACACAAATGATGTCTAAGTGTTGGAGTGTGCCCCTGGCTTTCCGTAAAATACAAAAAAACAAGAAAAAGTTATTATTAAAAAATTATTTGTACTTTTACTTTTGATACTTAAGTATATTTAAAACCAAATAATTTTAGACTTTTACCCAAGTAGTATTCTACTAAGTGACTCTCACTTGAGTCAGTTTCTATTAGGGTATCTTTACTTTTACTCAAGTATGGCAAATGGGGTACTTTTTCCACCTCTGCATACACAAACAGACTCACAGAGATGGACACCGATATCTTGCACACATAGTGTACCAACATACTTCTGGTCCATTCAAGACAAAAGTTGCCATTGGACAGCGGTGCCCCAACGCAAAAGGAAATGCAGACGCTAACATTTCATCCTCTTTTTTTACTGGCCAGCACCCAAAAGTGACATCACCAGCCACCAATTATGCAGTGCAATTTCCGGCCGGTGACCTTTGAGGAAGAGACGGAGGGCCGCCGATGAATAGCTCGACCCCAACCTCTGGATCTGATGAATACAGTCCTGTATAGCCTGCTGTGCAGGAGACAAAGGCCACGTCCCAAATGGCACCCTATTCACGGTGCACTACTTTTGACCAGAGCCCTATAGAGCAAATAGGGTGCCATTTAAGACACGGTGGGGAGGCCGTGGCTTCATCTCAGGTCAGGGACAATGTTGATGATTTGCAGACGCTGAAGATGCGTGACCTTGCCTGGGTCGACATTCGAGGTGGCCCGGGAGGAATTATTGTAATTGGGGAAAGGTGAGGCAGCGGAGTTTTGTGATAAACTGTTCCGCCCATTTGTTTGATCCCATTTGTCCAGCCTTGTATCTTTAAATAACGGGCTGTGCTGAGAAGGCACCAAGAGAGTTATGACAATAACCACTGTCTGTACCTGGACAGTTTTAACTGAGGGGAGAGGACGCTCCCTGATAGGTCATAACTTAACCTTTGAACACCTTCAACCTCTAATAATAGAAAACATTTCATTTCCTGTACCCTGTGCTGAGTTTCAATAAATTAAACGTAGCCCCAATAAATCCAATCTTTTGCCTGACTCACATAAATATGGGGCCGACTCTAACCGTAATCTGCTTGGTGGATGTGAAACCAGGCCAGCCTAGTACAGCTTGGTTTGGTTTGGTAGAGAGAAAAAGGTATTTGTATGTGGCATGTGTTGTGCACAACTTGTGCCTACCTGTTCCCATCCTCTCCAGAGGGTTCTGTCTGAGTAGCAGGGTGATCAGTTCCTGGGAGTCGGCAGGGGGAGCATCTTCTCCTTCCGGCCAGTTGATCACATCTTGGAAACGACAACACAGTCAGTTAGTACTTAGCAAAATCCCACAGACAACACATATAGAGTTAGCTAGAAGTTAGCAACAATATCCCACACAAAAAAAACAACTGAGTTGACTAGCCGTTAGCAATATCCCATAGAAACACACATACCGAGTTAGCTAGCCATTAGCACTATCCCCTAGACAACACATACGGAGTTAGCAGTTAGCCACATTTAACAGTCAATCTGATTAATGCATGTCATTAAGAGTTTCCTCAGACAAAAGGGCATATTGTTATTCACACCATTGAATTTGGAAATTGGCGATCTTCACTCCCTCAAGGATGAGATGAAATTCATGATTGTCTGTTCTCCAGTACTGGAATAATATGTATTATCCAGGTCTGAATTTTTTAAATAATTACAATGCCTTCAGAAAGTATTCATACCCTTCGACTTATCCACGTGACTCGTTTCAGGAAACTGGGCGTATGTCGCGCCATTTTTAAATTTATCTTTATTATAAAAATGCATTTTTAGGCAGAAATGCCTTCTGGAACATGTGAACTTTCATGTGCCTTAATAATAAACTTGTATGCCATCTGTAAATATGAATAAAATTGTTAAATTACGAGCCTAGTTGGTTTAGCCACAGAAAAAGACAACAACCATCCCGCCAGCCATGATTGGCTGAGGTAATGAGTAGGCTCGTAGGCTCGACATGCAGAGAGATGAGTTCGAATTGATCTGCCATGTAGCTCGCTGCTGTCTATAACATGAGCTGGTCAGTATGTGCAGGTAATCCTTTCTAATCTGCTTAAATGTTGCTCCCCACTTTCTGGAGAACCGAGTTTTGAAGGCAGTGGAATTAGAGTATGATCGCTAAGGAGATGGAGATTATTCTGCCGTTTGATTGCAAATATGCAGACGGAGTCAAAAAGAGAACTGTTGTATAAAACACCGCCCCTGGATTACGTCTTCAAACTAAGGGTAACCATGGCATCCGTGAGGGAGAAGCGTCCATCCATGTTTACGGGTAAGATAGTCGAGCTAGCTACATTTTCAGATAAGACATTTCTCATTTTGTCAGAAAGTCGTTATCATTTCAAGTTAAAGCCTACTGTTAGCTAGTTAGCTAACGTTAGCTGGCTGGCTAGTTAGCTAATGTTACGTGTATGATCTGTGTAGTAATATTATTCATATCTCTGAGCCATTTGCATTGCTAGTTATAGCCTAATTTTAGCTGGCTCATATTTAACCTGGTTGGTTATCTACCTGCAGATTCATGCAGGGTAGTAACGTTATGAGATGGGATTATGGTTAATTGTTTAGCTTGCTCGCTAGCTACAAGTCTAAACAAAAGACCACATTATGCAAGTAACTATTTCAATAGAATGTTCATAATGTCACTGCAACAACTAGATGTAGCTGGTAAATTCGCTCTGGCCATCTACTCCGATTTCAGAGCACACCCGTCAGTGTGCCAGAGCGCAGAATAATTTACGAACGCTCAACACCAATTGAATAGGGCCTGTGTCACTAATCGTCGGCATAAAAATGTCAGTAAATTTTTGCCAACAGCACATTTGCAGTCACCAACGCTCTAGATAACGTAAAAAAAAGCCTAACAAGTTCTGCAAGAGTGAGTGAAATGGTCAGAGAGTTCTCTCATTTGTGTCTGGATATAGCTAGCAAGCCAGCCAACGTTAGCCAGTTAGCTTGGGTGCTTGACTGCTGTTAGTCAGAACCCTCGGACCAACACTTCTCCTCGTCCGGTGTGCGCCCGTACGCTCCGAGAGTGAAACGCTCTGAGTATACGAACGCCCAGAGCACACTCGGATTAAATTTACGAACACACCCGTAGTATAAGCCAGCCTTTAGTCTTGAAATATCTAGTTGTTTAGTACATAGCCTCACATGTGAATCCTTAAAGAGATGGGGTTGAAGCCTAAGAAGGTGTGAACGATGCTGAATGGGTGAAGATAAAGAAGAGCTCTCCAGAAGGTACCAAAACATTAAAGGGACATTTTCTCAAAAGTGTGGTTACAAATTTATCAACTTTCAAAGCAGAATTACTAAGACATAAAATTTGGACATAAAAATGTATCCAATGTAGAGAACACCATTTCAGATTTTGCTACAAGAGACCGAGCCTGTCGGTCACATTTTGTTGTGTTAGAGGATGAAATCAAAATTGATTCAAGATTTTTTTTTGATTCTCACCCATGTACACACCCCATAATGTCAAAGTGAAAACATGTTTTTATACATTTTAGTAAATGTATTGAAAATGAAATATCGAATTTATAGATGTATTCACATCCCTGAGTCAAGAAGCACCTTTAGCAGCGATTACAGCTTTAAGTCGTATTGGCTATCAGCGGTGCACATCTGCATTTGGGGATTTTCTTCCATTCTTCCTTCATTAATGATTTCTCAAGCTCTGTTAAGTTAGGTGGGGAGCGGTGGTAAACAGCAATCTTCAAGTCTTTCCACAGACTTTCAAATGGGATTAAAGTCTGGGCTTTGGCTGAGCCACTTGAGGACTTTCACATTTATGTTCTGAAGCCATTCCAGCGTTGCTTTGGGTGTATGGTTGGGGTCATTGTCCTGTAGAAACGTAAGTCTTTGCCCCAGTCTAAGGTTGTTTGCACTCTGAAGCAGGTTTTCATCAAAGATTTTGCTCTATTTGACTCCATTGATTGTTTCCTCTATCTTTACCAGTCTCCCAGTCCTTGCTGCTGAAAAACATCCCATCCTCATAGCATGATGCCGCCACCACCATGCTTCATGTTAGGGATGGTGTTAAGACAGGTGATGAGCTGTACCTGGTTTTCTCCAGACAGGGCTTTACATTCAGGCCAAAGAGTTACATTTTTGTCTCATCAGAATCATTTGCCTTATGCTCTCAGTCTCTCAAGTTCCTTTTTGCTCCAGTCGTGTCATGTGCCCTCTTTCTCAGGACTGGCTTCTATCTGGCCACTCTCCCATAAAGCCCAGATTGGTGAAGTGCTGTAGAGACCGTTGTCCTTCTGGCAGGTTCTCCCATCTCAGCCAAGGAACTCTATCTCTGTCAGATTAGTCATTGGTCACCTCCCTGACCAAGGTCCTTCTTGCCCGTTTGGTCAGGATCGGGGTAAAGTCTGGGTAGTTACATATCTTTTCCATTTCCCTACTGTACTTAAGTAGTTTTTGGGGGGGTAACTGTACTTTACTTTTTATATTTTTGCCAACTTTTACTTTTCTATATTCCTAAAGAAAATAATGTACTTTATACTCCATACACTTTCCCTGACATCGAAAAGTATGTGTTACAATTTGACAGGAAAACGGTTGAATTCACACACTTCAAGAGTGAGTGAGAACATCCCTGGTCATCCCTACTGCCTCTGATCTGGCGGAATAACTAAACACAAATGCTTTGTTTGTAAACTATGTCTGAGTGTCGGTGTGCGCCCCTGAATATCAGTCAATAAAAAGAGAGAAAAAAAATGTGTCATCTGGTTTGCTTAATATAAGGAATTTGAAATATTTTGACTTTTGATACTTAAGTATATTTACTTACTTACTTTTGGACTTTTACTCAAGTAGTATTTTACTGGGTGACTTGCCCTTTTACTTGAGTCATTGTCGATTAAGGTATCTTTACTTTTACTCCAGTATGACAATTGAGTACTTTTCCCAGCACTGCATATATGCCTCATCACAACTCTATTTTGGACAGTTCCTTGGACTTCATAGTATAGTTTCTGCTTTTACATGCACTGTCAACTGTGGAACATTATTTAGACAGATGTGTTGCTTTCTAAACCATGTCCAAACAATTGAATTGGCCACAGGTGGACTCTAATCAAGTTGTAGTGACATCTCAAGGATGATCAGAGGAAATTGGATGCACCTGAGCTCAATTTAGAGTGTCATAGCAAAGGGTGGGAATACTTATTTAAATGAAATATTTAATTTTTAATAATTTAGCAAAAATGTCTAAAAACATCTCGCTTTGTCATTATGGGGTACTGTGTGTAAAAAAACAAGCAATTTAATCAATTTTGAATTCAGACTAACACAATAAAATGTAAAATAAGTCAAGGGGGTATGACTCATTTCTGAAGGTACTGTATGTGATCAAAATATCTGTGTGTGCATCTCCATGTCTCTGTGTGTTCATGTGTGTTTGACAAGTTTAGCCTGTTTGCAAAAGGTGAAAAATAGCAGCATACGCCACACCAGTATAGACTGCGCCATTCCACCGATTTCACTTTGGCGCCATTTCGCTCCCATTTTCATCAAATTTGGGAGTGGAGCATGAATATGCATGGTGGCCCTCAGGCCTGAACAGCGTGGCATTCAGCTCAGCGTGTTCAGAGCCCTTTAATTAACACTGCGTCCCTCTGGCCTGCCATGATGGAGAGCACACCAAATCTGTCATGGCAGCACATTCATTAACATAGGATAAGAGGGAACACTTGGGTTCTCTGTAAACTATCATAAAGTTATCAAAAACTTGAAAAAAATGTATGTCTCATGTCAAGCTGAATCCACACCCCCACACACCATCTGTTTTGTGCATTACATGCCTTAATCCCAAATGAATCGGAAAGATTGTGCCAATCTAATTCCATACTGAATAATTAGATATTACCATTAAGGCCTGCATATGTTTGTCCTACTTAGTTATGCATTGATGTCAACGTTCAGTGCAAATTCGACTTCATTGGAGCTTAGGATTCGCCCCATAAGTCAAATCACAAGGAGAGAAGAGAGTTAGACTGACCGCTGATGACCTGCCCAAACAGTTCTTCTGGTGTGTCTCCAAAGAAGGGTACGCAGCCGACCAGAAACTCATAGAGGATGATGCCCATAGCCCACCAGTCCACAGGCTTCCCATAGCCCTGTCTCAGGATCACCTCTGGAGCAATGTACTCTGGGGTCCCACACACCTGCAGACACAGACAGAAGGCAACGGGTATAGGCACATTATAATAGTAGTATGTTTTTGGTGAAAGGTTGAGGCTGGACATTGAAAAAGATTAACCTGAAAGCTGTTGGTATCCAATTTCTGAACACCTCAACAGTGTTCAGACTGAATACCATAGTTGTCATGTTCTCTCTGCTTTCTTGTTTTCATTACCAAAATAAATAAATGAGCAAGAAAGATTGGCTTATACTGTAGGTAGAATGTCATTCATCTCCAACACAATGTACCTGTTTATCAGAGAACTCCCGGGCGTCCTTCTCTATGTGTCCCTCGTACAGGTTAGTGGTCATGTTCATCAGGCCCACCTTGGACAGCCCAAAGTCTGTCAACTTGATGTGGCCCATGGAGGTCACCAGCAGACTGAGGAAGGGAGAGAATGAGAGAAAACCATAACATGGATGCCAATGGCAGAAGAAAGCGTCCGGCATTGTTGGAGCTCAGGAAACATACTATACCCTGCAATTACATCTGCAACCCTGTACATGTGACTGTACAACTACAAAATCTCAATTGGCACAATAACACTCAAGTGACTGGCAATTTCAAAACAAATGGGCCAAGTTTGAAGTTGTCTTGGTGTGAATGAAAAATGGGGGAAGATTTGATTTATAATTTGTCAATAATAATACAAAATGATTTATACAAAACCAATATACCAATCAATAATATGTACAGTACATTTATACAAATAATGTACATAATGAAAAATTGCTGGCAACTTTATGACTAACTTTAGCATTTCATAATATTAATTACCTATTTATTTATTTATTTAAATTTCGTTGCAGCCCTCCCATATACGCAACATTTGTATTTAAATTTCTTGTTAGGATTAAATTGTGATATGCAAAGAAAAGTATAGAAATGTGACAAAATAGGAGGAGAGAGAACAATGTGTGGTGTTTTATTTGTTGTTGCTTGGCTAGTGTGACATGTTGGAAAGAAATTATTAATAAAAAAAAGACAAAAAAATAAATAAAAATAACCAGTCACAGATCTGAGACCAGGCTACCTTCTCAGTGACATTATCTGACTTTTTAATTTTTTTACCTTTATTTAACGAGGCAAGTCAGTTAAGAACAAATTTTTATTTTCAATGACAGCCTAGGAACAGTGGGTTAACTGCCTGTTCAGGGGCAGAACGACAGATTTGTACCTTGTCAGCTCGGGGATAAGAACTTGCAACCTTCCGGTTACTAGTCCAACGCTCTAACCACTAGGCTACCCTGCCGCCCCACCTTACTATAGAGATACAAGAGACTGACTTGTCTGGTTTGAGATCCCTGTGGACGATGCCATAGTTGTGGAGGTACTCCAGAGCCAGCACCGTCTCAGCAAAGTACATCCTGGCCATGTCCACAGGCAGGGGGCCCATGTTCTTCAGCAGGTTGGCACAGTCACCTCCTAATGGCACACAGAGACAGATTTATTGACTTCATTCTGACATTGAAATATACTACAATGAAGTGCATTCAACATTTGTAAAATGATGAACGATTAATCCCAACCTAAAAAGTGCATTTGGTAAAAAATAGGGATGGACATTAACATGAACCAGTATTTCTACAGTAGTTTATCCCCCTGGGTGTCAGCATTCGGTCTTCCACCGATTTGGGTCCGTTAAAAAAATAAGAAAATAAGAAAAGGCTAGCTACCTTCCACATACTCCATGACCATGCAGAGGTGTCGTCGCGTCTGGAAGGAGCAGTACATGGAGACCACGAAGGGGTTCTCAGCGAAGGTCAGGATGTCTCTCTCCACGAAGGCCTGCTGGATCTGATTCCTCAGCATCAGGTTCTGTTTGTTGATCTTCTTCATGGCAAAACGCTGCTTGGTCTCCTTATGGCGCACCAGATACACAGCCCTGTCAGAGAGAGAGAGAGAGGCGGAGAGAGAGAGGAGTCAATATGTTCGACACGTAGCAAAGGCTAAGTTAAATCAACCATACATTACTCTGTCAGACAGAGAATGACGCGGTTAGCCATAAACGTGATAAAGGTGGCTTGAAATCACACATTCATAGCTCTGTAGGAGAGGGAATACATGATGTAAGTGCTGTGGTATATACTTATTTGAGGTTTAGGAACAGAAAAGGACAGGGCCATGAATTGAAGGTTGAAAATATGAGTACAAAATGTGAGTAAATCCAAATCACATATCCAATTCAAATCCTAATTCATATCCAGCTGAAACAGGTTTGGATTCCATCATGTAACTGTCCCGACGAACACCAGAGAAGTTTCTCTCACCCGTAGGCTCCGTTGCTGATGAGTTTGGTCATCTCAAAGTCCATCTCGCAGGGCTTTCGTCGGGATCGTAGGGCCGCGCTCAGACTCTGGGACTGGGAGTAGAGAAACTTTATTCTACTGAAATACATCAAACCTGCAATTAAAAACTTGAATGAAATATACCGAATACTCACAGAGTCATCCGTCTCTGGTGTTTCCGCTATCCCACTGTCATAACTGGTCATCTGAGCAATTTCTGTAGGAGAGAGAGAGAGAACAGCATTTCATTCGACTTTGCAATTTCAGCATTTTCACCTCCAAACACCAAACAGTGACCTTTAAATCCAGATGTCCTATATATACACACCTCAACATTTAGTCAAAGCCTACAGGGAGTTGACATTACTGCACATTTACACACTTTCTTTTTTTTGGCAGTTAAGAAAGAGCAATCTGTTGACTTTGTCCACCTAATAAGCTGAGTCTGAGTAATCCTAAATGAGAGGAAATGAGGTGGAAACCAGAAGTGGCAGCAACACATGTCAGACATCCATTAAGAAAACCACAACTCCAGAACACTCATGTGTGCACGTTCGTGTTTTGCGTATGTGTGTGCGTCTTGCATGTGTAGCGTTTATATACATGCACGTGTGTGTGCATCCCTTCCCATCAGTGATGTATGAACAGCAGGAGGTAGCGAATCAGGAGGGGGGGGTCGTTCGGTCGTCCCCACAGAGACCCTAAACCCATTTCCAATGCCACTTAACATCTGTCCCTGCCTAGAAGGCTGCTTCCAGCACTCCAGGCTACTGGACAAGGAAAACACACGGAATAAGCCCAGGGGAAATGAGTGGAGAGACATTGGCAAATGAGGACGGAGGTTAGTGAGCCAGTCTGTGTGTAGAACTGTTTCAGCTCTATAGGGAGACCATTCGTTTCTAATTAGTCAGAATGAACGTTGGGGTTTAATTTAAATTGAGAGAGAGCGAGAGAGAGCGCCATTAGGATGGCAGTCTGTTCAGTACAGGACACATGATACTCTACATCACGTTTGTCTTAGACCTTCTTCATTGGTGTTTAATACTAGCCTAACAGGTTATATTAGCCTTGCAAAAAAATATTTACTGTAATGCTGATGCAATATTTTGGTCGTTGTGGATACTGAAATGGTAGCTCGTACTTCTAGTACTAGTTCTTTCGTAGTAGTTATACTGCAGTAATACAAGTCATTCTTCTCTAAAAACTGATAAGATGTTCAGCTCCAGCAGTGCTTCCAAAACGTTTAGACCCCAATAGCCACAACATAATTACGATGTTTTATTTATCGTAGTACATTATCACAGTACATTACAGAGGGAGTTTTACGAGGAACAGAACGTGCAAGTTAATAAAAATGAGAAATTATTTTTCTCAAAATGTAGGCTTTAGTGTTCTGATGAAGCTGGTTGGGGTTAACTAGATTCTGTGTCAGGATCATATTATTATCATAGAATTAGATTTATCATACCTTCATCAGGTCATCAATGTAGCTGGGACTTCGAGAACACAAAGCATGACAAGTGATTGGATGATCCACAATACAATGGCTGCGTTACGATTCTCTACATTTCTCCAGAAGATTGCACTCGTTCAATCCCCCTCATGCATTTAAAAATCATTGGATTGGTGCAAGCATGGCTGGAGGGAGTTTCCACCATATTTCTCACTCCATTCCTTTGAAATCCACGAGGGGGTACACTTCGGGAAAAGGGTGAAGAATTGGAATGTACATCTTGATTACTTCCTTTATTAATGCAGCCCACCACTGGAATGAGTAACAGCCCTTACAGCTTTCATCAGAAAGCACTTTTCATTTCTGAACGTGTGATGTGCGGCTGCACCTCCACTAACTTTGGTTTAGGCCAGGGCTCTCCAAACGTGTTCCTGGAGAACTATCCTCATGTCAGTTTTCGCTACAACCCAAGTTGTAATTAACCTGATTCAGCTTATTAACCAGCTAATTATTAATCAAGTGCGTTATATTAGAGTCAGAGTTAAAACCTACAGGACGATCGTTCTCCAGGAACAGGGTTGAAGTTAAAACGACAGGACGGTAGTTCTCCAGGAACAGGGTTGGAGTTAAAACCTACAGGACGGTAGTTCTCCAGGAACAGGGTTAGAGTTAAAACCTACAGGACGGTAGTTCTCCAGGAACAGGGTTGGAGTTAAAACCTACAGGACAGTAGTTCTCCAGGAACAGGGTTGGAGTTAAAACCTACAGGACGGTAGTTCTCCAGGAACAGGGTTGGAGTTAAAACCGAAAGGACGGTAGTTCTCCAGGAACAGGGTTGGAGTTAAAACCTACAGGACAGTAGTTCTCCAGGAACAGGGTTGGAGGTAAAACCGACAGGACAGTAGTTCTCCAGGAACAGGGTTGGAGGTAAAACCGACAGGACGGTATCTCTCCAGGAACAGGGTTGGAGAGCCCTGGTTTAGGCACGGTCTACCTACTCCCTAAAAGGTCAAAAGTCAAACTTGACGTACCTTCCAGGGGGTCCCGTGTGAGACCCAGTTGGCTGATGATGTAGCGGGGGATGTCAGTCTTGATGCCCTGGCCCTCTTTGGCGTGACCCTCGGCAGCTTCCAACAGATGGTAGAACTCCTCTGGATCAAACTCCTGAGGAGAGGACAACACGGGGACACGGGTTTCACTTCTGGAACTCTTAGTTTTAAGTTCCAATGGGCATCGTCTGTGTGCTGTTGGCTTTTCTCTGGGTTGATGGTGATGTTACTGTGACAATAAGGACTAGCAGGAGCAAGAGGAGGATGGATTGCATCTATATGGCTTGTCACCACCAGATAGAACTTGTACTTAGTATTAGGACTCAATGGTTTAACTAGTCACACCACATGGTCAGGAAAAACTTCTGTCCCTTGGAAAAAAAAACCTGTCCCTAGTTGCCGTTTAATTTGTGCAACGTCTGAAGTCATGGCCATGTGCTTGGTAGCTAGCTAGCGACAATCAGGCGAGACATACCAGGCATTCCAGGAGGCGCGCCGGCCTGGCGATGACGATGAGGATCTTCTTCACCAGCTCTTTGATGAAGTTCACCTCCTGGCTCTCCGACCGGGACGTGGACTATAGATACAGAGAACAGAACACACTCGTTCGACATTTCACACGGACCTGTGAGCTGCTCACTGCTCGGGACTGTAAGCACCATTAAGTGAAAGGGAGGGAGTATAATAGGAAGCATGCATGAGGGGAGAGGACGTTGAGAAATACAGAACATCTATAAACAAGTTATTAATAGTTACCGATTAGAAATTGTGCGACGAAACTGACTTTGAATACCAGAGATGTAAGGGAACACTGTAAACCAAATTATTTTGGTGAAAGAATCGGTTTGATAGTTTCAAAGTCCTGTGCAGTGATGTGCACCGACATTGTACTTACAGTGTACTTATTACTATGGTAAAAGGTTGGTGGCTGCTAAAGTAAACCAGCGATAGCAGGTGGCACCACACTCTATACTACCCTTTACAGTTTCCTCATCTCCTTTCCTTCATTATTCCAGATTTTGTAGAGTAGAGGACACAAGGAAAGAAAACCCCTTTTGCATTACATTCATTATTATTACACTATTGAGATGTACCGAAAATGTCACCCACCTCCTGGAAGAGCCTCTCCAGCTTGTCGGTGAGCTCACAAAAGTAGCGTGACGTGACGTGGCCCAGGCGGCTCTTCTCCAGGCAGTCGCGGACCAGCTCGATGATCTGGTGGTGGGCGAAACCCAGCACACCGTCCGCCAGTGGCAACACGCTCTCCGGGGAGCTGGCCCGGATGATCTCCTGGATCCTCTCCTCCATCTGGGCCGTGGCCTGGAGAGACACAGAGGGGTGGAAAGGGTTAGAAGTAGAGAATGTGTTGAGAGAGGGTGACAAGGTTCAAAGGTGAAAAAGTCCAACTCTCTGCAACAACTGTTAAGACATTAGCATTTGTTTTGATAACAAATAACCATTGTTAATGCTGGAATCCTTAGATGTTACATCAATTTTTGGACTTATAAATTAATGATATATATACCCATCGATTCTTGAATAATATAACTTATAAATGCCTCATGCGCTTAGTTCAACTGTTGTACACTGTTGGAACCCCAAATATAAAATTGAAAACAAGGTAAACAAGTTAAATGTAAACAAACACTGTATAGCCTCAAACCATGGTTAAAACCATACATTCGATATTATGGAAGGTCAGTACTTGCATTCATAGCTCTGTCTATGAATGTGGGAGAGGTTACATTTCTTTAGCCCCACCCCTTAGCGTTTTTAGCTAAACAGGCGGCGGGGGGGGGGGTTCCATTTGTTATTGTTTCAATTAAGGATTCTAGCTTGAAGGCAATACGACATTATAGATCTAACTCAGTTGGCTCCTCACCTTTGGAAAGCGTTCCTTGTAGACGTGGTTCATCATAATAATCTCATGATCACAACAGGTTGGGGATCTTCCAGGGCTGCAAATACATAGAAATACAAAGGAATGATCAGTAATTATATTACAACACATGTCTTACAGCACGAATTCATTGGTATAGTTTGAATCAAATCTCATTTGAAAACTATTCACATAAAAGTATATAAACGGAGGATACTATTCAGCGACCGTTATCCCCGGCATCTATAAAGGTGTGTGACCTTGCCCGGCCTTCGTACGCACCTGAGACTGCGCGAGCGGGGTCGCATGGGCGTGGTCCCCCTCCGTCGGTCATCCCCAGCGATGCTCTCCGTGCAGAAGTGCTTGGAGAGGAAGTGCAGCTCGTCCGGCGTGGGCTGGAAGGGCAGCTGGTGAAGCTTCTCCTGTGATGAACAGGACGACTGGAAATGAAATGAATATACATTGAACGAGAAAAGATAAAAAGAAGAACGAGAGGCTAACGCTTTGTTTGACATCGTTGAGAGAATGGCAGTTTGCAGGAGAGATTTTTGTGACTGCTGTGTTCATTACGGCACCTATTCCCTTTTACAGGGTCTCCCAAACTAAGGACTGAAGCGTATGCGTGCTGAAATGGCTGTGACGGTACATGAAAGCTAACAAATTACTGTGAACTTTCCCCTTTCTTCTCAACACATTGTTCTGAAATAAAATCCAAAAAAGGACTCATCTTCAAGTGAGCTGCAAAGACCCGTAGCAACCAGATGTGTAAACATAGGCTGGACAAACACAGTTGCCAGTCTTTACTCCTTCGCCATAGTAAATTCTCTAACAGTAATCCTCACCAGCCTCCAACAAAACATCAAGTATTTATCGACTCTAAATGAATGTCCTCATAAAACTTGGCTGTAAACAAACAACCCATGACTTTGTGTGTGGAGGCGTGCTTACTGGGCTTGTGTGTGTGTGGTCAATCCTGCGTGTGAGTGTGACGCATAGGTGTCAGAGTTGACCATTTCCTGCCTGTGTGATTTGACTTTGTCAGTAAACAGATCAGAGGTGTGGGTGGTTATGTGCGTGTGTTTCTATATGTGTGTGCAAGAGTGCGTGGCCACGGACACGTTGCCGCGTGTGTCTTTGTTTATGTGTGAGGTACAGCTGTTGGCTTTGTGTCAGGGCCGTGTTTACTCCCTAAAAAAAACCTGCTGGCCCTAAACACATTTCTGGTGGTATGTCAACCTGGGAGACACGAGCAGAAGTATCTGTTCGCCCCTCATCTGACTTCCAATAGCCTACAGTACAGCACCGGTCACTGAAGAATAGACTAGAGGCAGTCTATCAAATTATCATTTCACATTGAAACATCTTGATTCAAATTAGTTCTTACATTTCCAGTGATTTGGTATCTGTATTTCTTGGGGGCGGGATGGAAACGGTTTTCCATCGGTATACTGTATGTGAAGGGGTTTAGGTTTAACCTTTTAGGCATTGCTTTAAAAAGAATCTAGCTAACCCATGTAATAATTCATTGAGTTGTAAGTAATTGTAGTAAAGTGAGTGGTAAGGTATGGTACATACAGAGACAGTGGAGCTGGGTGTATTGGTGCCATAGCCAGAGGAGGGCAGAGAAGCCAAAGACCAGCGTCGTCCATCAGTCCTTCTCAAACACACAGACAGACAGAGATAGAAGTCACCATTAACTTTGAACCCATCCATTACTAATCAGGAATGAGAACTGTAGTTATGAACAATATATTACAATACCGATGAACAAGAATAGGATTATACATAACTGCCCTTATTTGACTGAGCTTATTATTAAAATGTACAAAGTGAAATCTGCAAAGGCCTAAAAATCAAAGGTTCTGGGTGACCTGTGATCTATGTGCAGTAATGATCAGAGGCATGTCATATGCAACCTTCACTTTTCTGACGGAAAAGGCAGAAAATATTCAGCTTTTCAATAGCCTACTGAAGCAGTGTCCTTGACCTCTGCTACCTGCAACAAACACCTAGTAATAAGATGCCTTATTTTGCACTAACCAATAACACGGAACAAGAAAACAAACTCTCAAAGGAACAACACATGAGACGACATGTAGGGACAGATAAAAACCAATCAAAAGGGATTGTTCACCATTCAGATATACAGTGAAGAGCACTGTACACTGGGTACAGTGCTTTCAGAAAGTAATCAGACCCCTTGACCTTTTCCACCTTTTGTTATTTATTTATTTCACCTTTATTTAACCAGGTAGTTAAGTTGAGAACAAGTTCCCATTTACAATTGCGACCTGGCCAAGATAAAGCAAAGCAGTTCGACACATGCAACGACACAGAGTTACACATGGAGTAAAACAAACATACAGTCAATAATACAGTAGAAACAAGTGTATATACGAAGTGAACAAATGAGGTGAGATAAGGGAGGTAAAGGCAAAAAAAGGCCATGGTGGCAAAGTAAATACAATATAGCAAGAAAAACATTGGAATGGTAAATTTTCAGTGGAAGAATGTGCAAAGTAGAAATACAAATAATGGGGTGCAAAGGAGCAAAATAAATAAATAAATAAAATAAATACAGTAGGGAAAGAGAGTAGTTGTTTGGGCTAAATTATAGGTGGGCTATGTACAGGTGCAGTAATCTGTGAGCTGCACTGACAGCTGGTGCTTAAAGCTAGTGAGGGAGATGAGTTTCAGAGATTTTTGTAGTTCGTTATGTTACAGCCCTATTCTAAAATGGAATAATTTTTCCCCCCCCTTCATCAATCTACACACAATACCCCATAATGTCAAAGCAAAAACAGTTTTAGACATTTCTGCAAATGTATAAATAAAAAAACGGAAATATCACATTTACAAAAGTATTCAGACCCTTTACTATGGACAATTCCTTTGACCTCATGGATAGGTTTTTGCTCCGACATGGAGTGTCGACTGTTCGAAGCTTATATAGACAGGTGTGTGTCATTCCAAATCATGTCCAATCAATTGAATTTACCTCAGGTGGACTACAATCAAGTTATAGAGACATCTCAAGGATGATAAATAGAAACAAGATGCAACCGATGTCAATTTTGCGTCTCATGGCAAAGGGTCAGAATACTTATATAAATTAGGTATTTCTGTTATTTATTTGTAATAAATTGGCAAAAATGTCTAAAAAAACTCTTTCGGTTTGTCATAATGGGGTATTGTGTGTAGATTTTATGAGTAAAACTTTTATTATTTTTAATCAATTTTATAATGAGGCTGTAACCTAACAAAATGTTGAAAAAGTCAAGTGGTCTGAATACTTTTCCGAAGGCCCTGTATACAGTACACCATAATTACCTCGTATCCGCGCATATCGACTCGGTACTGGTACCCCGTGTATATAGCCAAGTTATCGTTACTCATTGTGTATTTATTATTACTTGTTATTACTTTTCTATTATTCCTCTATTTTATTACTCTCTGCATTGTTGGGAAAAGCAAACAGTGGCCTTACATGACGTTACCTGCCTGGTCTGTGGCAAAGACTGTGAATCATAACAATAAAGAAAACTCTATTCAAATAAAATGTGTTGAGTGAGGGGAGAACAAAAATACCTTTCAGGCTATTTGTGAAAGACTGAACCCTTGAACCTGCCTGTGATTTATATATCTGTATAAAGAGCCAGTCAGAAGACAGTGAGATCCTGCCTTCGCTTCTCAAAAGAACCGTTAACTGTCTGCATCAGACTATAATAGCACCAGAATTTGGTTTTGTTGTAAAAAAATATATATATTAATCGATCAAGATTCGTATTTTCTTTGTATCCCACATTTGTTATGATGTCTGTCAGATAATTACCAAGAGAAAGCAAAATTATGACCGAGTTGAAGTATGAATTACTTTCAGGAAATTGTTAAACGAAACAAAAAAAAACATCTTATTCCTGCAAGCATGATAGTTGAGCAGAGGTACTAATGCATTTCTTTATTACCTTCGTGCAAAGGAGAAGTGGGCTGAGGCACTAGGAGAGAAGTTTCTGGGGCTGTCTAGAGGACTCGTTCCTGTTGTTCAGAGGAAAAGCAGACAAACAAGATTAGAAGTAAAAAAATAAACCTGAAATAATAAATAAAAGCATTTGAAATTAATTAAGTTAATAATAATAATAATAAAGCCTAGAGCATAGAATCAAACCTATACCAAATTGAGAGTTGGTCTAAGCACTGTCACATTGATTCATTGATATGAAAAACCATAGAATGTCTAATAAAGTCCAATTTTTTCATCAATTTACTCTTAGCTATTTATTGTACTTTATACCGCATTTTAAATTTGATTGTGTTTCCTTGTCTCTTATCTGATGGAGCGTAATCGAGGAAGACTGAAAGCCTCTCAAATGGGACTGCTCGGCTTGAATCAGTAACTACATAATATTAACAATCTACATCGGCTTCGAATCATCGGGAGAAAAAAAAGAAATGTCACACACAAAAAAAAAAACTTTTCATTCTTTAAAATTGCAATATAACGTTTGCGTGCAATTGTCCCAACCAATGAATAATTCATGTTTTATCCCCCTCAGGTGTCAGTCAAAAAGCAAAGAGAAGTGTGAAATTACCCATCTTTAAAAAAAAAAGGTCTTTGTCGACAGAGGAATATGTCAACAGACAAAGACAATTCATTTACATGGCAGCTGGTTCTCATGTGTTGTAAAAGCAGCACACACAAAATAGCTGAATATCAAACATCTGAAAGCTACGAGGCAGCAGCGTACAGTACTTTCAGCTCAAGGAGCTAGGGGAAGAATGGACTTCTGATTTGCTTTACAAATGTGCTAGTTGTAAGGCACCACAAATGCATGACAGGTACTGTACTCTAGAAATACATCAAAGGTACACTACCTGCCTAGCACTAGCATGCTGATTGAAACTAATTATTAAAAATGTATGGATTGAATGTGGAATAAAGACCTGTGGGCTACATGTGTAGAGGGACAATACAATCTACTGTGAGAGTTGTCTATAGGCTAATACCGTATTCTAAATAGCTATGTAAATGAAAATGGCACAAACAAAGACAGTCTGGGTGAAGACATCTGGCTATAAAATACACATTTTCTGCCATCCATAAGGTGATGGCTATAGCCCTTAGCTAACAGACGCGAATATTCGGGGTCTTGGGGTTTTATTCCAGACCTTAATGTCCCATAGTGGAGCCTGAAGCATCCTCTACCCTTCAAATGATTCCTCTATCCCTCTCTTTCTCCAACCCACCATCCATATGGACAGCGTGCACTTATTACCCACAGCCCTACAGTTTGTGGCTACTGCCTCAGGCTACTCAACACATCAAACAGCGGGGCTTAGCCCAACGACAGCAATTAGGCTTTGTGTTCACTCACCGATAAGGTTAAGAACCAACCATCGGTTCAACGTTAATTAGACATAATGAACTCTGTAGCCGAAGGGGGGACAGTTAATAAACAGTTAATTAACTAAGGCCAAAGATGTCCAACCCCTGCGACGAGTCTGACGATAGCGAACGGGCTTTGCGGTACTGGGGTAACAATGGTGGTACTGGGGGAACAGAGCGAGGCTCGTTAGATGGTGATGAATGTCACCTGTTTAATTGTGGTGTAATTTAATCACAGCTGATGAGCGTTAATAAATAATCACCAGAATGGGACAGAATACACCTGAGGGAAAAGGAACACTTAACCCAATCCAGATGGAGGTCAAGTCCATTATTTGAGATTAATCCTGTATAATCAAATTCTAACAGCCATGGAGACACGGGATAATATAGATGAATTTTATGTGTTTCGAGAAAAGGTACCGGGATTGCTTATTTAAACAGTAGCAGTCGTAATAGAGTACGCGGAGCAGACTTAATCTGAACCAAATACTGTTTATGATTCATACGTAAAAAGAGTTCACTAACGATCCAGAATTCTTAATAGCTCAACTCAGCAAAAAAAAAGAAACGTCCCCTTTTCAGGGCCCTGTCTTTCAAAGATGATTCGCAAAAACCCAAATAACTTCACAGATCTTCATTGTAAAGGGTTTAAACACGGTTTAACATGCTTGTTCAATGAACCATAAACAATTAATGAACATACACCTGAGGAATGATCTTTAAGAGACTAACAGCTTACAGGCGTTAGACAATTAAGGTCACAGTTATGAAAACCTCGGACACTAAATAGGCCTTTCTACTGACTCTGAAAAACACCAAAAGAAAGATGCCCAGGGTCCCTGCTCATCTGGGTGAACATGCCTTAGGCATGCTGCAAGGAGGCATGAGGACTGCAGATGTAGCCAGGGCAATAAATTGCAATGTCCGCACTCTGAGACGCCTAAGACAGCGCTACAGTGAGACAGGATGGATAGCTGATCATCCTCGCAGTGGTAGACCACTTGTAACAACACCTGCACAGGATCGGTACATCCGAACATCACACCTGCGGGACAGGTACAGGATGGCAACGGCAACTGCCCGAGTGGCACCAGGAACATACAATCCCTCCATCAGTGCTCAGACTGTCCGCAATAGGCTGAGAAAGGCTGTACTGAGGGCTTGTAGGCCTGTTGTAAGGCAGACATCACTGGCAACAACGTTGCCTATGGGCACAAACCAAACGTTGATGGACCGGACAGGACTGGCAAAAAGTGCTCTTCACTGACGAGTTGCGGTCTTGTCTCACCAGGGGTGATGGTCGGATTCACATTTATCGTTGAAGGAATGAGCGTTACACCGAGGCCTGTACTCTGAAGCGGGATCGATTTGGAGGTGGAGGGTCCGTCATGGTCTGGGGCGGTGTGTCACAGCATCATCGGACTGGGCTTGTTGTCATTGCAGGCAATCTCAACCCTGTGCGTTACAGGGAAGACATCCTCCTCGCTCATGTGGTACCCTTCCTGCAGGCTCATCCTGACATGACCTTCCAGCATGACAATGCCAACAGCCATACTGCTCGTGATTTCCTGCAAGACAGGAATGTCAGTGTTGTGCAATGGCTAGCGAAGAGCCCGGAACTCAATTCCATTGAGCACGTCTGGGATAGAGGTCGACCGATTAATCGGAATGGCCGATTAATTAGGGCCGATTTCAAGTTTTCATAACAATCGGAAAACGGTATTTTTGGGGCGCCGATTTTGCCGATACCATTATTTAACTAGGCTAGTCAGTTAAGAACACATTCCTATTTTCAATGACGGCCTAGGAACAGTGGGTTAACTGCCGTGTTCAGGGGCAGAACGACAGATTTTCACCTTGTCAGCTCGGGGGATCCAATCTTGCAACATTACAGTTAACTAGTCCAACGCTCTAACCACCTGCCTCTCATTGCACTCCATGAGGAGCCTGCCTGTTACGCAAATGCAGTAGAAGCCAAGGTAAGTTGCTAGCTAGCATTAAACTTATCCTATAAAAAACAATCAATCATAATCACTAGTTATAACTACACATGGTTGAAGATTTTACTCGTTTATCTAGCGTGTCCTGCGTTGCATATAATCGATGCAACGCTGGGGGATGATTTAATAAAAGCACATTTGCGAAAAAGTCGTTGGACAACTGCACCTAACCATAAACACCAATGCCTTTCTTAAAATCAATACACAGAAGCATACTTTTTTAAACCTGCATATTTAGCTAAAAGAAATCCAGGTTAGCAGGCAATATTAACCAGGTGAAATTGTGTCATTTCTCTTGCGTTCATTGCACGCAGAGTCAGGGTATATGCAACAGTTTGGGCAGCCTGGCTCATTGCGAACTAATTTGCCAGAATTTTATTTAATTATGACATAATATTGAAGGTTGTGCAATGTAACAAGAATATTTAGACTTAGGGATGCCACCCGTTAGTTAATATACCGAACGGTTCCGTATTTCACTGAAATAAACGTTTTGTTTTCGAAATGATAGTTTCTGGATTCGACCATAGTAATGACCCAAGGCTCGTATTTCTGTGTGTTATTATGTTATAATTAAGTCTATGATTTGATAGAGCATTCTGACTGAGCGATGGTAGGCAGCAGCAGGCTCGTAAGCATTAATTCAAACAGCACTTTCGTGCGTTTTGCCAGCAGGTCTTCGCAAGCACAGCGCTGTTTCTGACTTCAAGCCTATCAGCCGAATGGCTGGTGTAACGATGTGAAGTGGCTAGCTAGTTAGCTGGGTGTGCGCTAATAGCATTTCAAACATCACTCGCTCTAAGACTTGGAGTAGTTATTCCCCTTAGTCTGCAAGTATTTGTGGAGCGATGGGTAACGCTGCTTCGAGTGTGGCTGTTGTCGATGTGTTCCTGGTTTGAGCCCAGGTAGGGGCGAGGAGCGGGACGGAAGCTATACTGTTACTCTGGCAATACTATAGTGCCTATAAGAACATCCAATAGTCAAAGGTATATGAAATACAAATGGTAGAGAGAAATAGTCCTATAAATACTATATTAACTACAACCTAAAACCTCTTACCTTGGAATATTGAAGCCTCATGTTAAAAGGAACCACCAACTTTCATATGTTCTCATGTTCTGAGCAAGGAACTCAAACGTTAGCTTTTTTACATGGCACATATTACACTTTTACTTTCTTCTCCAACACTTTGTTTTTGCATTATTTAAACCAAATTGAACATGTTTCATTATTTATTTGAGGTAAAATTGATTTTTATTATATTAAGTTAAAATAACTGTTCATTCAGTATTGTTGTAATTGTCATTATTACAAATATATATATATTTTTTTAAATTATTATTATTATTATTATTATTATTATTTATTTAATTGGCCGATTAATCGGTATTGGCTTTTTTGGTCCTCCAATAATCGGTATTGGAGTTGAAAAATTATAATCGGTCGACCACTAGTCTGGGACCTGTTGGATCGGAGGACGAGGGCTAGGGCCATTCCCTTCAGAAATGTCCGGGAACTTGCAAGTGCCTTGGTGGAAAAGTGGGGTAACATCTCACAGCAAGAACTGGCAAATATGGTGCAGTCCATGAGGAGAAGATGCACTGCAGTACTTAATACAGCTGGTGGCCACACCAGATACTGACTGTTACTTTTGATTTTGACCCCCCCCCCCCCCACCCTTAGTTCAGGGACACATTCAATTTATGTTAGTCACATGTCTGTGGAACCTGTTCAGTTTGTCTCAGTTGTTGAATCTTGTTATGTTCAAACAAATATTTACATGTTAAGTTTGCTGAAAATAAACGCAGTTGACAGTGAGAGGACGTTTCTTTCTTTGCTGAGTTTATTTTACTGAAGAAAAGAGCAGTTAACAATATGTCAAAGTAAAATGGTTACTGTAGGCACACACTATGGCTTTGCCATCACCTAAATGCCAAAACGGTTATAACCACTGCAACTAACATGATAACTGGAAATAACGGTCTTACCAAATGTACATGTACCTGCAATACGTTTGTGCCAGCCAGTGAAATTCTCCCATAGTTCAGCCCTGTCATTACCGTCACTACGTCTCACATAGTTCATCTTAAGGAATGAGCTCTCCAGCAAGGCAAGAATGTCTGACTACGCAAACAGAGGGCCGTTATCAGTGTTTGGCCTGTCAGGAAATAAAACACCCAGGCTGGAATAGATTAAATCCACCCTCTCCTCCCTGTGCATTTCCTTCGTGAGGCCTGCCACTTCTTGATCCATTACAATCACAATCCCTGCTGGTTCCAATGCCAGCGCTCCGATAGCACAGAGCACTCACCCTTTTTAACCATTGGCATCAGAGACTTGTCTTTGGCTGTACCACGAAAAGCCTATTGTTTACTCAAGCCTGCTTTTGCCTTTTGTCTTATGTGCAACCCAACTATAATGTGCTGATTTATTATTTTTCACTACACTGTCAATGTTTTTCAGTATGATTCTGAAATAATGCAGTTAGAGCCTTCAGTTTACAGTTTGGAACAAAGTAGCCTAGACTCACTTGCGTCTGGACATCAGGCTACAAAAGAAAACTTTACTAAAATAGTTGTACCGTCAGAGAGATGTGCTGTATTTCGCATCGTCTTACATTATTTTCAGATCCCATCCTCCTTTGAAATCAGTTTCAATGAAAGCATTTGCCATTATAATAAAAAATAATTGGAAAAGATTTCTTGCAGAAACAGCTAGTTTGTCACTTTTGTTATAGAAGACAGGTTGCTAACATTTCAGACAGTGTGTTGTGGTAAAGGTCTACAGAGAGAGCGAGACAGAGGAGGATCTTGCGGGTGGCTAATGAATCAGAAACAGATTGCACTCCTGAAGAGTACCGTTTCCAGACACTGCTTCTGCATTTACCCACAGACAATGGCCTTCATTCAGGGGTAGAACACTCTGGCCAACCAAAGCCTCTTTGCAAAGCACAACATTCATTCTGTCTTTTACTCAAATCGGACACTTCACACACACCCATCAATACAAATGCCTGTACTGTACAGTACAACAATTATTCACACACAGACAAGCCTTACCTGTATGCGATGAGAGGGGGGAGTGAGGTCGCGGAAGCGCCGAAGACTGACCACTTCCTATCAGGCTTTTTCTGTTGCTCGTCCTGCAGCTATGAAAACACAGACAGTAAGAGGTTAGACAGCTAAACTGGTGAGAAAGAGGCAACAAAGTCTCATTGTCAGCCAGTGAGTCAGAGTGTTTTATTGTCTAGGTAAACATGCCAGATGTAATCGTAGCTACTTAAGATGCACTTGACATTTCACTGCACCAATACATCACTCTCATCCACAAAAATGACTTCCAGTACACACTGTAAAAGAAAAACATTAAAGACATGGAAACTCTTAACACTTTTTTCCTCGTTCTTAGATTGATATAGGTTAGCACTTGGAGTATGATGAAGTTGCCCGAGATGCCATTTTCCCCCTAAGGGAAGGCTAGGGCTGGAGCAGAATGAGGTGACCCTACATCTGTGGGGAACTTCTACCTAGAGCTTCGCAAGTCCACATAACCCAATTCTAGAGGCCCAGATCTCTCCTATAGGTCAATGTGACCCACCAGATATTCCCCTATAGGCCAATCTGCCACAGAAGGTACCACCAAATATACCCCTATAGGCCAATGAGACCCACCACGGCTACGTTAACGCACGCAGCCCAATTCTGATATTTTTCCACTAATTGGTATTTTGACCAATCACATCAGATCTTTTTCAATGCTGATCAAAATACCAATGTGACCAACCAGATATCTCCTATAGGCCAATCCTGTCCTAGCAGGCCCCAACCAGCAGGATCCATTAAACATCATTATAACCCCCCCGAGCACTATATGACCAGGCAGTCTCAGCAACATGAGTAACGGATTCATAATGAAAAAAGTCCTCATTAGTGCCTCTGGTTAGTCGAAGATGGGCCTCGTCTGTGGATTATTAAACACTGCAGACCTGATTCTACAGCCGGAGGAAGCTAAAAATACTGCACAGCTGGTAGTGAGCAAATTCAGTTAACAGTGACTTTCATGTAGAAAGAGGTAAGTGATGATTCTATTGGGGAAAGTCAATTTGCATATTCATTGAACACACAAAATATAGGGCTGAGGGCTGGCACAATTACCGTATACCTTTGTAACTGACGGTTATGGATGAAGACAGTCATGAAAATAAAATAACCGTCATAACCATAAAAACTCTAACGATCAGCTGACTGAAGCCCCATTTCCATTCACCAATATGTGACTGCAGCTATCGTTGCTAGCTAGCAAGATGTTGAAGAATGATACATAAACAACGCATGTCTCAATTGTCTCAAGGCTTAAAAATCCTTCTTCAGCCCATCTCCTCCCCTTCATCTACACTGATTGAAGTGGATTTAACAAGTGACATCAATAAGAGATCAAGCATAGCTTTCACCTCAATTACCTCGACACCGGTGCCCCTGCACATGGACTCTGAACCGGTACCCCTTGTATATAGCCCCGCGACTGTTATTTACTGCTGCTCCTTAATTATTTGATTTTATCTCTTTCTTTTTTTTTAAGGTATTTTCTTAAAACTGCATTGTTGGTTAAGGGCTTGTAAGTAAGCATTTCACTGTATTTCAACTGTTGTATTTGGTGCAAGTGACAAATACCAGATGAATCAAATTGTCAGTCGATGTCATGGAAAGAGCAGGTGTTCTTAATGTTTTGTATACTCCGTGTATTTTCACTACAGACATCAATACCCACATCGCGCTGCAGTATATAGCTTTCCCAGATGACATAGAATGAGAAAATAGCCCATTCCTTAAAACATGGGACAATTCACTGCAAGGTCAGACCTCAATGTCATTGCGCAACCTCCAGCTCAGCAGAGAGCCATGTCGTTTCCCAGAGAATTAAGCTGACATTGAAGCACATTTCATACAGTGTGAATATAACTAGACATCTTGTCCATTTCAGTGTTTTAGGATAGGAGCTGAGGCTTTGATAGAGAGCGAGTGAGAGTACGGCGCAGTAGTGTGCCGCATCATGGCTAGAGGACAGTGTCATTCCACAGACGAGCATATACAGGAGTATACTCGGTGTGTCACGCACACGCACACTGGCTGTCTGTCAGGTCTGTGGCGAGGCAGCTGCTACAGTTGACATTGCACCAAGGGGTGCTCCGATCTTAATGCTCTCTCAGTGAGGAGTCACTGCCATGTGAGAGGATTGCATTAGGTGTGCTTCAGGCATTCACCCCTTCTCCTCTGAACACTAGCCATTTTTCTGCTGTAGGATTTTCAACATAATGGCTCAATTCCAAATCTACCCTTGGCACTTCACATAGATCTGAATGGCTTTGTAGAATCAATCAATCTCAATCTCATATTTCCACATGCATCAATATGGCTACCATTGTTCCTTTACCTAAGTAGGCAAAGATAACTGAACTAAATGACTACCGCCTCATAGCACTTCTGTCATCATGATCTGCTTTGAGAGGCTAAGCAAGGATCATATCACCTTATCGGCCACCCTAGACCCATTTCTTTTTATTTTCTTTTTATAAATTCTACCCACTTTTCTCCCAAATTTCGTGGTATCCAATTGTTTGTATTGACTATCTTGTCTCATCGCTACAACTCCCTTATCGGCTCGGGACAGACGAAGGTCGAAAGCCATGCTCCTCTGAAACACAACTGCACTGCTTCTTAACACAGTGCGCATCCAACCCGGAAGCCAGCCGCACCAATTTTCCGGAGGGAACACCGTGCACCTGGCAACCTTGGTTAGCGTGCACTGCGCCCGGCCCGCCACAGGTGTCGCTGGTGCGCGATGAGACAAGGATATCCCGACTGGCCAAACCCTCCCTAACGACGCTCGGCCAATTGTGCGTTGCCCCACGGACCTCCCTGTCATGGCCGACACAGCCTGGGCACGAACCCAGACTCTCTCGTGGCACAGCTAGCGCTGTGATGCAGTGCCCTACCATGCAGGTCCAGAGATGATGCGATCGCCATTACACGGCCCATCTGGACAAAAAGAATACCTATGAAAGAATGATTTTCATTGAATCAGCCCAGGACATCCACATCCGGCTTCTTCACCTGCGGGATCGTCTGAGACCAGCCACCTAATGAAACTGAGGAGTATTTATGTCTGTAATAAAACCCATTTGTGGGGAAAAAACTCATTCTGCATTGGGTGGGCCAGTCTCCCAAGTGGGTGGGCCTATGCCCTCCTAGGCCCACCCATGGCTGTGTCCCTGCCCAGTCATGTGAAGTCCATAGAATAAGGCCTAATTAATTAATTTCAATTGACTGATTTCCTTATAAAACTGTAACTCAGTAAAGTCTGACATTTTGGCCGGTTGCGTTCAAATTTTTGTTCAGTATACATCTCAAAAGCTGTTACAGACGTGCCAATGTGAGTAAGTCAACTATAGTTTGTTTGAATCCTAGCTCCTTGCACATGAAGGAACCATTGCATCTCCTTCCATGTTATCATAGGGGATGCTTTTGGTGGAATTTGCATTTAAGTGAATCAAAAGCCACGTTATAAATCAGCCGAATCCTACATTTATTTGTGGGCTTAGAGAACTCACTAAACTCACTTCCAATACATCATCCACAGGAGTATGCTGTTTGTTTGGCTTGGACACACACCCCCCCCCCCCCGCCCCATAATACCACATGCTTTTTGTCTGATTATACCAAAGGACAATAGGATTTCAGAGACACGGCAAAATAATGGGATTGCTTTCACAGAGCCAACAGTGTGACATGGTCATAGAGGATAGAGAGAACGTTTTCTAACGAACAAGCCAATTTATCTTTAAGTGTTTGTTCATGTGCAATGGAGGCTGGCTGATGAATAACATTAATGATAGCGATCCGTCGCATACAGCTGTCTTCAACTCTGGAAGGAATTACGAAAAAAGCACTGCCTCACAAGATATGACTTGAGGTGGTCAAACAGTTGTCATTAAGTCAGCATCGTTTCGATTAGACATTATAAGAGGGTCAAACATGCTTATGACAAGTCTTACAAGCCATAATAATAATAACCACATTATCCTTGTTCAGACTTACCAAGTGGTAGAGCATTAATAAGGGTTTGAGAGAGACGATCAAAATATGACGTCACATATTATGTCTATGGATAAAACAGTGAAATTAGTTCGCATTACCCTTATGTCAGGGTAGCCTAGTGGTGAGAGCGGTGGACTAGCAACCTTCCGGTTGCTACTAGGCTACCCTGCAACCGGAAGGTTGCAAGTTCAAACCCCCGAGCTGACAAGGTACAAATCTGTCGTTCTGCCCCTGAACAGGCCGTCATTGAAAATAAGAATTTGTTCTTAACTGACTTGCCTAGTTAAATAAAGGTAAAAAATAAAACTCATAAAGGGATTTTCACCTATGGAAACTCCTGGTCAGTCATGTGGCCCGGTCCGTTTCACAATGGGCCGGGCCATTGTGAAATGTCAATCAGGAGAGCCAAAACCAAAGAAATATCAGAAGAAAACTGAACCCAAGGCCTATCTTGGCGTGGACAGAGAACTGCTGTCATCAGGGTCGTATTTATTAAGGAACAGCGTCGCAAACATTTTTCAACAGAAAACAAAAACAAGCCTTTCTTATTGGACAAATTCAAGTAAGTCCTCCCTATTTCGGGTACGTTCTTCCATTTGGTGCCATATCAATAAGACCCAGGATGTGGCTCCCAGCCATGAAACATTCATCAGGATAGCCAACTGAATAATATCCGGTTCCCATGTGCTCATTCAGCGAGGATCAGGTTTAACCCAGTCTATTTACATCAAGAGAGTGTCACACTTCTGCCCAGTGGACACACCCACAACGGCCCATCTCTGCACACACACACACCCCTAAAGTATTGTGATTAAACATCTGCTCAATCTACTCCCGAAGTCCCCCACTCTATGTCCCCATTCTCATAGAGAACGTTTACCCCCACAAAGCAACAGTCTAACTGGAGAGGCAGTGACAGGCCAGGCAATGGCAACATGATTCTAGCGTATTGTTTTATGTCTGTAGGATGGTGGTATGCTTTGCCACTACACAGTACAGGCTAGGCTATATTAGATATATTGTGCCACTCTTGGAGTACAAATGGACATTGACAAAGGCTTCTCTAATGTTAAAAGTCAACACCCATTTTAGAATGACAGCCTTCATCAGTGTTATTTTCCTTTGACATGGTATACAGCTCAGAATGACAGGTTTGAAAGGGGGAAAGAAAAGTAAAAAACATGATTGTCTAATGATGCTTCAAACTGGGGATAAAGGAGCCCTGGGCAAAGATGATACAGAGAAAGTAGGCCAGTGCTGACTGTAAGCTGTGTGCTGCATGCTGCAGATGTATGAGATTCCTGGAACAGCTCCATGCTTGGTTTGCAAGTCTCAGTGATATGCAAAATCCGTCCGTCGTAGACTCATTCACTGGCGCTGTTGTTCTCCATGTGAATTCGGCACTTCGCTAGCTAGCCAGCCATCTGTCTCTTCCGCAATGGAATTTAGCGGGGTTTTTTTGCGTGAAAAAGGTAATGCCAGGTTGAGGAGCTGTGACAACATGTGACCTGTTTCGGAAAGCAAGGCGTATGTCGCCGTCACTACTTCAAAAGGAAATGCATTTTAACGTCTTATGGCTGGGGGCAGTATTGAGTAGCTTGGATGAATAAGGTGCCCAGAGTAAACTGCCTGCTACTCAGGCCCAGTTGCTAATATATGCATATTATTAGTATATTTGGATAGAAAACACTGACGTTTCTAAAACTGTTTGAATGATGTCTGTGAGTAAAACAGAACTGGCAGGCAAAAAACCTGAGGAGAAATCCAACCAGGAAGTAGGAAATCTAAGGTTTGTAGATTTTCAACTCTTTGCCTATCAAATATACAGTGTCTATGGGGTCAAATTGCACTTCCTAAGGCTTCCACTAGATGTCAACTAGTTGGGCCCAAGCTTGCTGTGCAACATTAAAACCTATTCAGTCGGTCTACAAACAGGCTCGCGAAGTGCTTGATAGGAAGCCCAATAGCCATCATCACTGTTACATCCTCAGAAAGCATGAGCTCCTGAGTTGGGAAAATTTTGTGGAATACACCGACGCATGTCTTGTCTTCAAGATCCTAAATGGCCTGGCTCCGCCTCCACTCAGTATTTTTGTTAAACAGAAAACCCAAACATATGGCAGCAGATCCACAAGGTCTGCCATGAGAGGTGACAGTATAGTTCCCTTAAGGAAAAGCAACTTTAGTAAATCCACTTTCTCTGTGAGAGCTTCCCATGTCTGGAATACACTGCCATCAGACACACAACTGCACCACATATCACACGTTCACAAAATGCATGAAGACATGGCTAAACGTCAATCAGATTTGTGAACATAGTCCCTAGCTGTGTATTGCCGCTTTCCATGTTGTCAGTTGTCTGTAGCTTGTGAGGTGTGGAGACACTTTATTGCTTTTATGAATTTTGTCTTGCTGCTTTTTGTTCTATGTCTTGCTTGTCCTATGTTGCGCTGCGTGTGCTCACTGCTCAATGATTGTCTATATTCTAATTGTTTTTAATAACCTGGCCAGGGACTTCGATTGAAAATTAGCCGGCTGGCTAAAACCGGCACTTTTACTGAAACGTTGATTAATGTGCACTGTCCCTGTAAAAATAAAATAAACTCAAACAGTCTTTAGAACCTTGTTTGATGCTTCTACTGTGAAGGAGGGGGGAATGGGAGCTGAATGAGTTGGTGGTCTTGCAGAGTGGCGTGAGCTGACCACACGCGTTCACATGAGTTAGCTTGAGTTCCATTGCATTTCTGAAGACAATAGAATTCTCTGGTTGAAACATTATTGAAGATTTATGATAAAAACATCCTAAAGATTGGTTCAATACATCGTTTGACATGTTTCTACAAACTGTAATATAACTTTTGACTTTGTCTGAACTAAGTGATCGCACATTGAGCATTTGGATTACTGGGCTAAACGCGCGAGCAAAAAGGAGGTATTTGGACATAAATTATGTACTTTATCGAACAAATCAAACATTTATTGTGGAACTGGGATTCCTGGGAGTGCATTCTAATGAAGAAGTGTAGGAATGAAGAATGTGTATCAGTTTCTATTTAGGCTTATGTCGCCCATTCATTGTCAGAGACACAGTAGGACCCAAAGCATAATCAGTGATCTAACTCCCCCCTGCACTGGTCTGGAGCAATGAAGTGGTGACGCAGGGTACCATACTAAACCACATATTGCCTCTAATTCCTGTGGCATAAGCTTGCAACTTCTAAAGGAGGATCCACTGTAGGCCAAGGACTAGATAGTGTATTTTTACCTGAAGTTTTACCTTACTGTAGGCTACTACTTTTAGTCTTGAATCTTTGGTTGTGTACTACTCTACTCACTCTGTTTAGCACATGTGAATCCTTAAAAGAGATGCTAAGGTTTAAGAGAGTGTGAACGATGCTGAGTGGGTGTAGACAAAGAAGAGCTCTCCAGTACATGTACCAAAACAATCAAGGGCCATTTTCTCAAGTTTATCAACTTTCAAAGTAGAATTACTTTCTATTGTTCCTCAACTTCAGTGTATGATATACCATTTTCTATAATAATAAAAATAAAAAAATCACACATTTAGTCTTCTTTGAGAGAGGCAACAAAGGAACACTGCTGAGAGATAAATTGTGTGGAAATCGCTCTGCATTTGTCTTGAAAGTTGTTGTGCTGTTCATACACTCTATTACATGAATTTCCTGCATTCACTAGCTTTTAGTTCAGCAAGGCTTTAAATTTCCTTTCCTTAGTTTAGAACACTGCTTTGCTTTCCAATCCGAGAATATCCAAAGCCTTTCTTATCTTGACCCCATGTCAACAACAAGAAGTCATGATTCATCTAATTTTTTTTACGTCTTCGAGCTTTGCTTCCTTGTCAAGTGAGCTGACGTCAGCCCAATATACAACAGACAGGCACAACACAGAAAGAAGGAGCAAGAGGGAAACAGACAGAGAGAGGGAGAGAGAGATGACGTGCTCTCCCTTTCCAGCTATTTGTTGCAAATGCACTATGGGGCATCAAATAAATAAAAAATTGGTTGCGTACACATACATTTTGCAGATGTTATCGAAGGTGCAGCAATTTTCTTTTGTTTCTAGCTCCAACAGTGCAGTAATACCTAACAATACACACATCCCCAAAAATGTTTAGAAATTAAGAAATAACAGAATGAGCAATGTCATATATATATATCAACTCTCAAACTTTCATTGCTCATTCTGTTATTTCTTAATTTCTAAACATTTTTGGGGATGTGTGTATTGTTAGGTATTACTGCACTGTTGGAGCTAGAAACAAAAGAAAATTGCTACAAAATAAAATAAAATGGTGTGAGACAGACAGTAAAGAAAAGGTGTGTATAGCACTAGTTATATAGGATCAGCCGTAACTAGAATAAGGTATATACAGTATATATACAAAAGTATGTGGACACCTCTCAAAATAGTGGATTTGGCCATTTCAGCCACACTCGTTTCCGACAGGTATATAAAATTCGAGCACACAGCTATGTGATCTCCATAGACAAACATTGGCAGTAGAATGACCTTACAGAAAAGCTCTGACTTTGAATGTTGCGCCATAGGATGACACCTTTCCAACAAGTCAAATTTCTGCTATCCTAGAGCTGCGCATGTCAACTATACATGCTGTTATTGTGAAGTGGAAACGTCTAGGAGCAACAAAGTGGTAGGCCACACAAGCTCACAGAATGGGACCGCTGAGTGCCGAAGCGCGGTCAACACTCACTACCGAATTCCCAACTGCCTCTGGAACATCAGCACAAGAACAATTCGTTGGGAGCTTCATTAAATGGGTTTCCATGGCCAAGCAGCCGCACACAAGCCTTAGATCACCATGTGCAATGCCGAGTATCGGTTTAAGTGGTGTAAAGCTCACTAAACACTACAGCATACAATGACATTCTAGATGATTCTGTGCTTCCAACTTTGTGACAACGGTTTGGAAGGCCCTTTCCTGTTTCAGCATGACAATGCACATAGCGAGGTCCATACAGAAATAGTTTGTCGAGGTCAGTGTTGAATCACTTGACTAGCCTGCACAGAGCCCTGACCTCAACTCCATCAAACACCTTTGGGATGAATTGGAAAGCGAACCAGGTCTAATCGCCCAACATCTGTGCCCGACCTCACTAATGCGCTTGTAACTGAATGGAAGCAAGTTCCCGCAGCAATGTTCCAACATTCAGTGGAAAGCCTTCCCAGAGGAGTGGAGGCTATTATGTCAGCAAAGGGGGGGACCAACTCCATATTAATACCCATGATTTTGGAATGAGATGTTTTACGAGCTGGTGTCCACATACTTTTGCTCTTGTAGTGTGCATTAGAAGGGGGTAAAATAGTATGTAAACATTATTAAAAAGTGATGATTGTTCAATGATGATGTACCGTTCCTTCAGAAAGTATTCCCAATCCTGGACTTTTTCAAGGTGGGATTAGAATGGATTTAATTGTAATTTTTGTCAACAATCAACACAAAATATTCAGTAATGCCAAAGTGGAATAGAAATTATAACATTTGTAAAACATTTATGAAAAAAAAGAAAACACTAATATATCTTGATTACATAAGTATTTAACCCCCTGTGGCAATACATGTTAGGATCACCTTTGGCAGCGAATACAGCTATGAGTCTTTCTGGGTAAGTCTCCAAGAGATTTGCACACCTGTATTATACAATATTTGCACATTCTTCAAAAAATTCTTCAATCTCTGAAGTTCAAAATCGAATTTGTCACATGTGCCAAATACAACCTTACCGTGAAATGCTTACTTTCAAGTTGGTTGTTGATCATTGCTAGACAGACATTTTCAAGTTTTGCCATAGATTTTCCAAGCCGATTTAAGTCAAAACTGTAACTCGGTCTCTAGGATTTTTCCTGTGCTTACAGTAGTTATATACCGCTTCTTTTTATCCTAAAAAAAACCTCCATAGTCCTTGCCGATGACAATCATACCCATAACATGATGCAGCCACCACCATGATTGAAAGTATGAAGAGTGGTACTCAGTAATGTATTGTGTGGATTTGCCCCAAACATAAGACTTCGTATTCAGGACATAATGATAATTTCTTTGCCACATTTTTTACATTTACTTTAAAGCCTTATTGTAAACAAGATGCATGTTCTGTACAGGCTTCCTTCTTTTCACTCTCAATTAGGTTAGAATTGTGGAGCAACTACAATGTTGTCGATTCATCCTCAGTTTTATCTTATCACAGCCATTAAACTCTGTAACTTATAGTCAGCGAGTCCATACAACTTATTATGCGACTTGTTAAGCAAATATTTACCCCTGAATTTATTTAGGCCTGCCAAAACAAAGGAGTTGAATACTTATTGATTCAAGGGATTTCAGCCTTACATTTTTTATTAATTTGTAACAATTTCTAAAAACATAATTTCACTTTCACATTATGGGGTATTGTGTGTAGGCCAGTGACAAAAAAAATAGTTAATAAATTTTTAAATCTGGCTGTAACACAACAAAATGTTCAAAAAGTCAATACTTTCTGAAGGCAACAGTCCCTAAGGTGCAGGGAAGAGTACCGGGCATTTAACAGTCCGATGGCCTGGAGATAGAAGCAGTTTTCCATGACTCAGGTGGCTGAGGCACTTGATGATCTTCTTGGCCATCCTGTGACACCAGGTAATGTAGATGTCCTGGAGAACAGGCAGTGTGCCCCGGTGATGCATTGTGCTGACCGCACAACCACCCTCTGGAGAGCCCTGAGGACGTTGCAATTTCCGTAGCAGGTGGTGATACAGCCTGACAGGATGCCCTCAATGGTGCATATTTAGATGTTTGTGAGGGTCTTAGGGGCCAACATATTTTCAGCCTCCTGAGGTTGAACAGGTGCTGTTGCGCCTTCTTCACCATACTGTCTGTGTGAATGGAGCATTTCAGCTTATCAGTGACAGAAGCTTTTCACCATCTCCACTACTCTCCTGTCAATATGGGTGGTGCTGTGCCCTCTCTGGTGTCTCCTGAAGTCCATGAACAGCTTATTCATTTTGTTGACATTGAGGGATAGGTATCCAGGCACCAGTCTGCCAGGGCCATTACCTCCTACCTGTAAGCTGTCTCGTCGTTGTTGGCAATCAGCAAACTTGATGATTGAGTTGGAGACGTGCATGGCCATGCAGTCATGGGTGAAAGGGGAGTACAAGAAGGGGCTGAGCATGCGCCCTTCTGGGGCCCCTGTGTTGAGGATCAGCATGGCAGAAGTGTTGTTGCCTATTTTCACCACCTGGGATCGCCTGTCAGGAAGTCCAGGGCCCAGTTGCACAGGGCGGGGTTCAGACCCAAGGCCCCAAGCTTAGTGATGAGCTTGGAGGGCATTATGTTGTTGAAGGCTGAGCTGTAGTCGAAGAACAGCATTCTTACATTGGTATTCCTTTTGTCCAGATGGGATAGGGCAGTGTGCAGTGCGATGGCACTATAGTCATCCGTGGATCTGTTGGGGCGATATGCAAATTGTAGTGGGTCTAGGGTGTTGGGCAAGGAGGTGATATGATCCTTAACTAGCATCTCAAAGCACTTCATGATGAATAGACATTTAGTTCAGTTACCTTCACTTTCTTGGGTACAGGAACAATGGTGGACATCTTGAAGCAACAGACTGGGATAGGGAGTGATTGAATATGTCCATTAACATTCCAGCCAGCTGGTCTGCACATGCTCTGTGGATGTGTCTTGGGATGCCGTCTGGGCAGGCAGCATTGCAAGGGTTAATACGCTTAATTGTCTTACTCATGTTGGCCACGGAGAACGAGAGTTCACAGTCCTCGTGAACGGCAGTGGCCCACGTCGGCGGCTCAGTGTTTGGCTTTCCCTTAATAAGGAGTCCCTTGCACTTTTTTCAAACACACTATTTCTTCCAGAAAACTGTTGAATTTAAAAAATATATATTTTTTAACGTAAAAACAAAATGTGTCCTTCTACGAAAATAACTTCCCTACAGTCAAACATGGAGGCAGTTCAGTGATGTTTAGGGGTTGCTTTGTTGCCTCTGGCACTGGAACGTGTGTCTTATGAAATCAGGAAAATACCAAGCCATTTTGGAGCGCAATGTCAGACCCAGTGTCATAAAGTTGAGTCTCTGTCGAAGGTCATGGGTCTTCCAGGAGGACAATGACCCCCAAACTCACTTCAAAAAACACCCAGGAATGGTTCAAGAAAAAACGCTGGACTATTCTGAAGTGGCCAGCAATGAGTCCAGATCTAAATCCCATTGACAACTTGTAAGAAGGATGGAAGCAGTTTGCACAGCAAACCAGGAGTGGGCCAAACTGCCAGTACAGAGGTGCAGGAAGCACATCGATGGCTATAGGAAGCACTTGATTGGCTGTGCTACCGAATATTAAGTTGAGGGTGTCAATCATTTTGTCAAAGCCCTTTATTTTCAGATTTAAATGGACACACTAAGTAGTGAATAAAAAAAGAAAGGTTCTGTAATATTAACAGTGAAATAATGAATTGTGGAGACGTCTTGTGTCTGAGCCATTGAATTGCACTTTATCCCTGTACTGTCATTTTGCCTCTGATTGCCTTAGAGGGAATACTGTAGCTGGTCAGTTGTACACATCCATGTTCCCAGTCACCTTGCCGTGATTAAATGTGGTGGTTAGTGCTTTCAGTTTGGCATATGCCATCTATCCATATTTGGTTTGGATTAGTTCTAATAGTCACAGTGAGAACAACATCCTCTATACACTTCCTGATGAACTCAGTCACCGAGTTAGTGTATACATCGATTCTATTTTCAGAGTCAACCCGGAACATTTCCCATTCCGCATGATCAAAACAATCTTGAAGAATAGATTCCGATTGGTCAGACTAACGTTGAACAGACTTTACCACAGGTACTTCCTGTTTAACTTTCTGCCTATAGGAGGGGAGGCGCAAAATGGGAGGCACTTCAGATGTCTCAATGGTTCATCACAGATAAAAATATAACAAAACAGAGAATGTTTTTTTTCATAATACCATGGAGTTCGAGAACAATCATTTCTATATGGTACACTTCTATTCGTATTACACAACTGGGAATAAACCCATTCAAGTTCATCCCAGTTCAGGACATGACCATACAGTAGTTCTGTGGTCTCCTTACATGGGACAACATCCCTCCCATCTGATCTCAACCGAGAAAGCTCTGCTCCCCACATAATCAAATCACTTACTACTGATATTAACATGCCTATTCACTCACAGCAATCCCTCTAGTTCAGTTAACTTTGACCCTGCCCATTTTGGCTCCAATCCACGACAGGTGCAGCAACGAAAGCCCTAGCAAAGCTGCAGCTGGCTCAAAACAAAGCAGCACACCTTGCCATTAACTGCAGAGAACAAACATTAACAACATTCATGGTTGAGGAGAAATGTACTACTTCTCTTTTTAAGAAACATTTCTGTTAAAAAATGCCTAACCGCGTGTATAATCTAGTTGCGTTCCCTTCAAACAGGCATACATACCCCACCCGACATTCCACTATGGGTTTCTTCACGGTACCCAAACCAAAAACAGATTTAACTCGTCGCTCAGTTATGTATAGAGCCATGTCATCGTGGAACACGTTTAGCTTAAAACCCCCCAGATAAAGACATCTTGTATCACTGCACCTGTCCTCTTTCTAAAGATCTAATTTAACTGTACTGTATATAAGAATGCAAATATGTACAGTATATACTGTATGAATAGAATGTAAATAGAATTTTAGTAGTCTTTCCAATATACACTGAAAAAATATATAAAACAACATGTAAAGTGTTGGTCCCATGTTTCATGAACTGAAATAAAAAATCCCAGATATGTTCCACTGGCACAAAAAGTTAATTTCTCTCAAATGTGTTTATATCCCTGTTAGTGAACATGTATATATATATATTTTTTTTAACCTTTATTTAACGAGGAAAGTCAGTTAAGAACAAATTCTTATTTTCAATGACAGTCTAGGTACAGTGGGTTAACTGCCTGCTCAGGGGCAGAACAACAGATTTGTACCTTGTCAGCTCAGGGATTTGAACTTGCAAACTTCCAGTTACTAGTCCAACGCTCTAACCACTAGGCTACCCTGCCGCCCCATATAGTTAGTAAGACAATCCATCCACTTGACAAGTGTGGCATATGAAGAAGCTGATTAAACCGCATGATCATTACACAGGTGCACCTTGTGCTGTGGACAATAAAACGCCACTAACATGTGCAGTTTTGTCACACAACACACAATGCCACATATGTCTCAAGTTTTGAGGGAGCGTGCAATTGGCATGATGGCTGTTGGAATGTCCACAATAGCTGTTGCCACAGAATTTAATGTTCATGTCTCTACCATAAGCCGCCTCCAACATTATTTTACAGAATTTGGCAGTACATCCAACCGGCCTCACAACCGCAGAATATGGCGTCGTGTGGGTGAGGGGTGTGTTGATGTCAGCGTTGCAAACAGTGCCCCATGGTGGCGGTGGGGTTACGGTATGGGCATGCATAAGCTAGAAACAACAAACACCACTGCATTTTATCAACAGTAATTTGAATGCACAGAGATACTGTAACAAGACCTGGAGGCCCGTTGTCGTTGCCATTCATCTGCCGCGATCACCTCATATTACAGCATAATGCACGGCCAAATGTCTCAAGAATCGGTGTACAATTCCCGGAAGCTAAAAATGTCCCAGTTCTTCCATGGTCTGCACACTCATCCATTGAGCACATATGGGATGCTCTGTATCGACGTGTTCCAGTTCCCGCCAATATCCAGCAAATTCACACAGCCATTAAAAGAGGAGTGGGACAACATTCCACAGGCCACAATCAACAGCCTGATCAACTTTATGCGAAGGAGATGTGTCGCGCTGCATGTGGCAAATGGTGGTCACACCAGATACTGACTGGTTTTCTGATCCATGCCCCTACCTTATTTTAAAGTATCAGTGACCAACAGATGCATATCTGTATTCCCAGTCATGTAAAATCCATAGATTACGGCCTAACTCATTTATCTGAATTGAATAATTTCCTTATATGAATTGTAACTCAAGTAAAAAAAAAAAATGCATTTACATTGTTGTTGAGTATGTAACTCCTATTTTACCTTGTATTTTGAATTCAACGTAATACCTTATGTTGTTCTTGTCTACAACTGTTCTGAACTTTGTCATGTATTTCTACGTTTTATGTGGAACCCAGGAAGAGTAGCTGCTGTATGTGCAGTAGCTAATGGGGATCCTAATAAACTAAACAGCCTCTTATCTCAATTTGTTTCAGTTACTCCTATAATTCTATGCCATTATACTGAAAAAAGCCCCTTGGTGATTTTCTGATGAAAGGAATAGATTACAGAGTGCAGTAAAGCATGTCCTGAATATGCAGAGTAGTGAGGACATCATCTGATGTGAAGCCGTTCTTTCGTACAAAATAGGTCAACCCGTGGAGCACTGCATCGTCCAGAGGTTTGTAAGTTACATGGCGCTCTTCCTCACTTGGTCCAGTCCCTACCGAAAATCATATTATTTATTTGCATGTGAGGAAGAGCGCGATGTAACTTACAAACCTCTGGACGATGCAGTGCTACAGAGAGAATAATATTCAATGAAAGATCATTGTATGAAGCTCAAACTCCCCCGATAACCTTTAAGACACACCTACAGTATTCACGGTGGCTTCTGTTCTGATGAGGTAACAGATGAGAGGTACCAGATATCACATTTCACGTCATATTCCTAAAAGTCAACACTCCCCTGTTCCATCTTAAGGAGACAGGTTAATCATGCTCCTTTATATAGAGTGCATGGCCCACGAGATACTGCCTTGAAAGCAATCAAACACTCAACTGGCGTTACAGTGCCACAAGGCTCAATCACAGACAATACGTAGGCAGTAACACCCAACTTATTGTCCCGGGTCAACGTCAGCATAAAACATCTCAGATGACCCCGACAAGGCAACAACACATTCGCTACTGGTCACTCACTGGTTTGTCCAAATCAAAAGGTAGTAGAATAGGCTTGCTCTTCTACTCATCTCTGAATTCTTCAAACAACTCTGGCTACAAAGTCCCAAGTAGCCTACATATGACCGATAGAAGAACCAAACCTACACTCACTGAACAAAACACACAGTTTGTCATCAAGGTTACCTTTTGGATCGTCTGAGCCTGGCCCTGCTGAGAAAGTGTGGCACGGTAAAATTGGAGAGAACCGTCCACAGACTGGAGTCCGACATTGTGCCAAAGTCATGCCAGCCCCTTCCAGGAAGCGGGACGTGGACTGGGGGTCTCAAAAGACCCGGCGATGAGAAGCGCCGGGTGTCATGGACATGGGGGGCGACCCGTCCCCTACAACAACAGTCCCGGTGACAAGCGCCAACACTTGAACAGCCCCCATCCTCCTCCAAGGCTCCAAACTTACTCTGCTGCTCGGACACATGTGCAGCCAGCTGCGGCATACACACACACTGGCAGAGTGGACACTGCAGCGCCCAAAAAACAAAACAAAGTACTCCAGGGAACACTGATTCAGGTCAGCTTATAAGCCTCTACGACCGGGATATAACACCTTGTAAAAGCTGACTTTTGCTTTTCCTTTCTCTGTGCATTTGTTTCCAGATCCCATACAGTCACTCACCCCTCTCTCTCTCTCTCTCTCTCTACCAGCTCAACATGCTCCATATCATGTAACAGGCGGCATCTACCACTCCGCGTCCCAAGCGGGGGGAGGGGGGGTGAGTCAGAGCAGTGCTGCATCACCAGCAGACATTGCGGTACATTCACAGCTTTCGCAATCTGGCTCCCCTCCAATATGCTTCATGGGCTGGCCGATCTTAAGCAGGCCCTGTTTGAAATGGAAACGCTGTGCTTTTCCACGGTTGTCCTCTATTAAAGGCAGCCAGGCTTCCCCCCTCTCTTCCATAGTTCCTCCTTCCTACAGTTTGTTCTTAAGCAGGCAGTGAGACAGAGGCTGACTCACTTCATGACAGACAATCTCATCTTAACTCCTGCCACCCTTTGATCCCATTGTCTCATGCCCACTGGACTATCTTAAAGGAAGATAACAGGCCACATACAGGGGACTATAGGTAAACAAGTGGGTCAGATGAGACACATGCACGTACACACAGACACGGGCGTGCGCACACACGCAAAAGCACTCACACAGACTCGCACACATACACACAGTCTTGGCAGTTGGCTGAGATCAGCTTGCACGTTTGTTTGTGAGAAGGGCGGCTAGGCAGGCAGTTGGGTAGGAGGAGAGGCATGTAGTCACACACTCCACAGCAGATAGCATGGCGGGAGTCAACAGTGATCTCAGCCAGGTTCATGTTACATTGTGTATGCTCCACCTGAAGAGCCTTGGGAGATACATAACACTCCCTGAGGGGAAATAGTGACACCCATTGACACCCAGTCAGGGACACAGAATGGGATCCAATCACAGGACACAGGCATTGATTGACAACTGATGCAGTGCTCCAAACAGTGGCCAAAGTCCAACGTCCAGACAGTTTATCCTAGAACCACGTGACCTGGTCAGGAAGTACTCCTGGCCCTATCCATAGATACTGTAGCAAGTCCCTGCAATGATCACAAAAATATAATGTTTTTGATCATACAATCAGGTTCAATCAAATTACCTGACCAAGAAAAACTCTGCGCTCTGGTCAGACCATGTGCTTTCAGAGAGCTCTAGCCAATAGTCATAAGCATTGCTGATAACAAGGTCACATGCTCTGTAAAACCCCAGGGTCCCTCGTCAGGACCTGTGATAGAACACCTTCTTAAAATGTGAAGCATTGATGCTGACGTCAGGTAGTCATGCCTCCCCCCCCTCAGAGCTCTGTGTCCCGGTAGAGTGATGTGACAAGCCCAGCACTAATTATGGCCCTGCTCTGCTTCTGTGCTCCAGATAAAAGAGGGTGGTTTCAAAGGCACAACCACCGTTAATGGTAAACTGATTCCGTTATTAGATGGAGATGTGCAGACTAGTCAGAAGATCAATTTGAGGTTAAACTTTATTGGAAGTGTATTTAAATTATGTCTGTAGAGGTGCACTTTCAAGCTGGTGGTTTATAGATTTTTAAAACATTGATGTTTCTGCAGTCCGTCAGACATCAACAGATATTCTGTTGGTTATACAATATAATATACACAATGTTATTAAAAAGTGAATAAATATATTTGAATGATAAATTAACTATATGGGAAAGCGGCTACATTCTGATTGGTGTTGACCTCAAACTAGTTTACTACAAAACTTTGACTCAATGAAATATATTTGAATATGCACATTATAGAAACATGGTGTCAGAACATTAGACTATAAGGAAGGACTAATAAGAGGGGAAGTGTTCTGGTTTGGTGTGCTAATTCTCTTGCCCATAACGTACAGTAATGGGTTGCAAATATTTGGGGGGGAATTATACATTCTGTGCAGCACAGCAATTAGCCGAGTCGAGTAATCTCCCCTAATTCATTAATCCTGATTAAAGTTCACCATGTTCTCTGTAATCACTGTGAAACATTATTGTCCTGATGGCTGATATTACACATGGGGGAATTCTGACTGACACCAGATACTTGACATCAAAGGCTTTATTCTGAAGCTGGATTAGCTGATGGATACCCAGTCTGCCCTTGCTGGTTAGCCTAGCGAGTAATTATATCCTTTTCTCATTGACTGGTTAGCATTAGCAAGCTACTATAGCAACTATGTTTTGCCTTTTGTTTCTTAACGTGTAGACATGACCTGACTACCAAAATGGTTGAAAACTTGTTGTAGCTAGTAAAAAAAATTCTAACAGGGCAATATTGTAGAATAAATGTACAAAATCAAACTGGAAAAAAACTAGCTAGCAGTAGCAGCTAACGCAAAAATAGCTCTGACAAGCATACTCATTGTCTGAGGGGGATCACTAGTCAGTGTGAAGACCTTCCCATTGGTTACTCACAGTGTGACACTAACAGTAACCAGCAGACGACACAAGGCATAATTCAAATACACATTACAGTTCAGGTCATCAACTACGGAGTGACATTTCATTTAAACAAATATATGCCAACATTTTACAAAATGCAGATAGGAGGAAAGAGTAGCATCAAAGATGTGATGTTTTTGGAGATTAGCCACTTTCCTACAAATTAAGATATTTCCTAGTTTCAACTATGAACAGTATGCTACTACTGTACGGCATAAATGTTGCAATCTTTGTGGAAGTGAATAACTTCAATGTTAAGCTACTGCTCTTCTCAATGGAGCTGTAAGAGAGTAGCTAGCAGCACAATATATGGGCAGAGGGGGCATTCTGCTACTTATTGATAGACAACTCTGTCTTTCATGCCGTTCGTATATTCACAGTTGAGACGTATCTCAACTGCATTCAAACGTATCTGGCATCAACACACGCATCGCCAATGGATTTATAAAAAAGTATAGCATACTATATGAAGAATATTAATGTCCGTAAAATATTAATGACGACATGAGTCCACTCCAAACATCACAAAACAGTAACCACGACATCATTTATACTACAAAGGCTGTTATCAATAAAAAAATGAGCACGAAACTGATGCACACACGCGAATAAATATATAAGAGTAATTTAGAATGGATACTGCCTCTACCGTGCTCTCTTGAACTTGACTAATTCAAGTCATCTGTTGCCTATCAATCACACAAGAAAAGCAGCACGTTTTCCAGAAAGGAGGAACTCCTTATCCTTTTGTTCTGTTCTTCTCATTACAACCAATGTTGTAGGAGGGGAGAAAACTAGGGGTCATGTAAACATTAACGAGCCAAAATGGCGAATACAACAAAAGTAGGGTTCGAGCTCAATGACCCAGTTGAATATGCGAAACCAGATGAACCTACTCCAGGAACAAAAGGCTGATTCACAGCGGCTCGCCATGCGACACATCAAGAGACAGGGAAGAGGACAGTATGACCTGCTATCTCCGACATCATTAGTGTGCTACGCAGAGAGGAGAGGATTTAGGGAGAGCGAGGAGAGAGAGAAGTGAAGGAAACACTCAGGGAGACAGCCATACCACCCCGCCCCCTCTGTCACTCCTCCAGATGATACAGTCTTGACATGCCTCAGCCACAGTAGCAAGACGCAAAGGCCCATTTGACCAGATACATGGTTCCATCTAAATCCATTTTGCTATTGGCCAACATGGGCGGTAGCGGACGTCATTTTGGGGAAAGGGTGGGTGTGTGTTGATCCAATGTTGAAAGGACTTAACTTGGATGGTTGGAAGGTCACATGTTTGACGTCTAAAACAAGAGGTATAGAGCAAACAACAGTAATGGAAAAAAAGGTATGCAACATTGTGACCTAAAATTCTGACCATTCCCCACTTTGAAGAATTGCAAAATGACACAAATCCTTCTTTGCACTTGAAAGAGAAGCCTCAAAACCAGACTATAGAAAAGGAGTAAGGTGAAGGAGGTGACACTAAGAACATTATATAAGCACTCTATCCTCTTCTATCAAAGCTGCACCAAAGGAAACCGATTTCAGAGAAAAAAAACACCTCTGTTATGACAAACTACTGATCGCATGGACTATCGACTCACACCTTTCACAGTCCAGCATGGATTTCCCTCAACCCACAAATACAAAATTAACATGATGGTCAAAGAAGCTCGTGACGCTTACCTCCAAAAATGAAATGCGTGCAACGGGCTGAGAGGGCTGCAAGGACTTGTGGGTGTCGGGCTCAAGCTTCGGGGAGTGAGGCTGGAAGTTAAAAGTAAGTTTTGTAAATAGTGATTCTTTTAGCACGCTACGTTTGCACAGGACGGACAATGGCTACTTTCACTTAGAAGCCCTGTGAAGTGGGCTGATGTATGCAGTCACATACCCTGTCCTGCTAGCTTGCTGACATACATTAACCACAGAGCAGCAGCAGCACAGCTTTGAAATGAAACTAAATTGTGTTTTGGAAATAGGTTACCAAGGCACTTGTCTGTTCACGCAACACAGGTTTAGCATCTTTGAGGATTAGAGACTTTGTTTGGTGCTTGAGGCTTGCTAGGCTTAAGCGATTATCATAAAAAGCATCCATACTATGCACACACACACACACACACACACACACACACACACACACAGGAGGTGGAGAGTGAAACCTGAAACAGGCGCACAGTGCAACCAAATCCTACTTGAAATCTGAAGGATTACCCAAGGCTATGAGAAAACAGAAAAAACCTCTAAAGTAACTTCACTGGCATGGAAAGAAAGCTCACTTCTTAAGATGTGAAGGATGTCTTTCAGCCCTCCAAACCACTGCCTGTTTACTTTGTGTAATTCAAGTAGAAAAAAAAACAGACTTTTTCCTGCTATCATGGCACTTCGTAGACACAATCAAAATGTATTAGCAAATAACAGCACAGTGCATCTCAATAGTCCACGATTAAACACTGGACCTTCCATAGAGCTGCAGAATTGAACATCCTGTCAGTAACGACACTGAACTGGATCTGAATTAGATGCGTAGGCTACGTATATGCCGAGTTAGCAATAGCTAAACTTGCGCCAGCAGAAGTCTCGGAGGACGCAAACAAACATGTGCCTTGGTGACCCGAGAGAACCCAATCGACTGCCTTCGCAAGTCGTTACACAAAGAACAGATCTGTGTGATGTGCAACAGGAACACAACAGGGCCATGGCGGAGTGTTTGTTGTTTGGGTCTCAGGCCCAGCAGATTCCTGTCACTGGTAGCAGGCGGGATCTGTTATCCAACATAAAAACAAGGCCTTGGGTATGAGGTCAGTCCACTGCCCATCAACCTATTGATCATGTGTCACAAAAGCCTTCCATTTAATCATCACTGTATTGTGTGTCCGTGTGTGTGGGTGTGTCAGTGGGTTTCATCGCAACCAAACAGAGGTTGTGTGGCAGTCCTCTGCTTGACACACACAGCAACACACACACACTGTCCCCGTCACTATCACTACAGAGGATTTTACGTGACACATCCTACCGTGTACACTGCACAGTGCTGCTGCTGCTGCTGTATGTGGCAATGCTGCATGATGCTAAACGCTCCACAATGCTACTAGCTCGAGAGAAAAGAAAAACAGGAGGTGCAACGGCAGAGACCAACGAAGCCGTCTGCTGCAGTGTGGAGCAGTGGTGCGGTCACCAACCCCAAGAAGAAGATAAGGAAAATACTCACTCCAACGTCAGTCCCGGAATCCTCAGCCTCTCCCGCTGGGCTTTCATGGCTGAACTGTGCTCGCTTGCTCTATGGTGCACATGCTATATTCACACCGCTCAGCCTCAGCCACATAGCCACCCCCCCTTATCCTCTACCCTACACTGAGCCGACAAAGAGTCAGAGCCAGCCACCACCATAGAGGAATGGGGCTAGTCTAACTCTCTCCTTCGACAAAAAGAGGGGGAGGGGAAAGAAAAGGGGCAACGACAACACGCAGCTTGTTTCAGGTCCTTCCACCACGTTCCACCTTGAGGCTGTCAGAGGAGATCGACAGCCTGAGGTGGGAGAGAGGGAAGGAGGGTACGGAGGCAGGACAATACCCCTTTTCCCCCTCCCCTCACACACACACTCCCCCCTCCACTTGACAAACACACACACACACACACACACGAGCTCGCTCATTGGAGTCCCCTCCTCCACTGACTGGTGATTCACTACAGCAACAGCAAAACTCTGAATATATTCATCCTATATGCAGTCTATCCTTTCCATCACGTCATCATGCCTGAACCTGACACCACAGGGTGCCCTCTCAGCACACAATGTCACTGCAGGGCTGCATTCATTTACATATCTCCTCCATTCAAAACCACCACATTAAATGCACTCAGAGTGATGTCATACTAGAAGCTGTGCACCCTACGTAAGTCATTTCAAACTGTTTATTTCCAATAGATATTCAGACTAAAGCAATGGATGAGAAGCAGTCATTTTCGGGGAGTCAAAAGTGCATACATCAGAGAGGTAATAAGCAGAAAGATCCCCCTACCTACCCACTCCCTCCCTTCACCCCTGCAGTGCTTTAGTACACCCCTGGGGCAAGTGCTTACTCACCGATAACACACACCCTGACGTGTATCATACGCTACTTACTGTTGTACAATATGTATTGTGAAACAATCATGATGTACTGTATGTAACATATACTGAATCAATAACTACATTATTGATAGTCTGTCATGATGATGATATACTGGAGGATCATTCAGAAAACACCCAGGGAGAGAATATCAGTCACATCAAACACACACTTCATGTTGTGATTATTGGCTACAAGCTGTGCCGTCAAGAGGTCTGTAGTCCAAAACTTTTCTCTGGAAGCACATTTTTATAGAATGATGAGAAAGTCGGAGAGAAAGCGCCAGCCAACAGTACTGTTTCCAGAACTACTTCCAAACAGCCTATCACAGAGTGCACAGCGCACCAGACACAAAATGCACTAATGCCGCACTTCAGCAAACCTATCAATAGATTATTACCGGGAGCCAGGTTCTCGGAACTCAGCACTACTGCAGATGACAGAGAGCATTAGTGGGGGTGTTAGCGGTGGTTGAGGTCAGGGCTCTGTGCAGGCCTGTCAAGTTCTTCCCCACCAATCTCTACAACCATTTCTGTATGGACCTAGCTTTGTGCTCAGGGCATTGTCATGCTGAAACAGGATGACAAATTGCCAAAGTTGGAAGCAAAGAATTGTCTAGAATGGCAATGCTGTAGCATTAAGATTTCCCTTCAATGGGACTAAGGGGCCCAAGCCATGAAAAACAGCCCCAGACCTTTATTCCTCCTCTTCCAAACGTTATAGTTGGCATTCGGGCAGGTAGCATTCTCCGGGTATCCGCCAAACCCAGATTCGTTAGTCAGACTGCCAGATGGTGAAGCGTGATTCAGATAACGCGTTTCCAATGCTCCAGAGTCCAATCGCGGTAAGCTTTTCTTCACTACAGCCGATGCTTGGCATTGTGCATGGTGAGTGTGCGGCTGCTCGGCCATGGAAACCCATTCCACGAAGCTCCCGACGAACAGTTATTGTGCTGACATTGCTTCCAGAGGCAGTTTGGAACTCGGAGAGTGCTGCAACCGAGGACAGACGACACTTGGCGGTCCACTTCTGTGAGCTTGTATGGCCTACCACTTCGCGGCTGAGCCATTATTGCTCTCAGACGTTTCCACTTCACAATAACAGCACTTACAATTGACCGGGGGGGCAGCTCAGGCAAGGCAGAAATTTGACGAACTGACTTGTTGGAAAGGTGGCATTCTATGACGTGCCACGGTGAACGTACGAGCTCTCCAGTAAGGTAATTTTACTGACAATGTTTTTCTATGGAGATTGCATGGCGGTATGCTCAATTTTATACACCTATCAGCAACAAATCCAGTAATTTAAAGGGGCGTCCACATACTTTGTTTGTACAGTACCAGTAAAAAGTTGACACCTACTCATTCAAGTGTTTTTCTTTATTTTTACTATTTTCTACATTGTATAATAATAGTGAAGACATCAAAACTATGAAATAACACATATGGGCTCATGTCGTATCCAAAAAAAAGTGTTAAACAAATCAAAATACATTTTATATTTGAGATTGTTCAAAGTAGCCACCTTTGTCTTGATGACAGTTTGCACACTCTTGGCATTCTCTATACCAGCTTCACCTGGAATGCTTTTCCAACAGTCTTGAAGGAATTCCCACATATGCTAATCCCTTGTTGGCCGCTTTTCCTTCACTCTGCGGTCCAACTCAATCCAAACCATCTCCATTTGGTCATCCAATGCAGCACTCCACCACTCTCCTTCTTGGCCAAATAGCCCTTACACAGCCTGGAGGTGTGTTTTGGATCATTGTTCTGTTGAAAAACAAATGATAGTCGCGCAAACCCGATGGGATGGCGTATTGCTGCAGAATGCTGTGGTAGCTATGCTGGTTAAGTGTGTCTTGAATTCAAAATAAATCACTGACAGTGTCACCAGCAAGGCACCCCCACACCATCACACCTCCTCCGCCATGCTTCACGGTGAGAACCACACATGCGTTCACCTACTCTGCATCTCAAAAATCTCATCAGACCAAAGGACAGATTTCCACTGGTCTAATGTTCATTAATCGTGTTTCTTGGCCCAAGCAAGTCTTTTCTTCTTATTGGCATCATTTAGTAGTGGTTTCTTTGAAGCAATTCGACCATGAAAACCTGATTTACGTAGTCTCCTCTAAACAGTTGATGTTGAGATGTGTCTGTTACTTGAACTCTGAAGCATTTATTCGGGCTGTAATCTGAGGTGCAGTTAACGCTAATGAACTTATCCTCTGCAGCAGAGGTAGCTCTGGGTCTTCCTTTCCAGTGGCGGTCCTCATGAGAGAGTTTCATCATAGCGCTTGAGAGTTCTTGCAACTGCACTTGAAGAGACTTTTAAAGTTGTTGAACTTTTCCAGATTGACTGACCTTCATGTCTTAAAGTAATGGACTGTCATTTCTTTGTGCTTATTTGAGCTGTTCTTGCCATTATATGGACTTGGTCTTGTACCAAATAGGGCTGTCTTCTGTATACCACCCCTACCTTGTCACAACACAACTGATTGGTTGATATGCATTTCCAGAAAAACAAAATTCCACAAATTAACAAGGCACACCTGTTAATTGAAATGCATTGCAGGTGACTACCTCATGAAGCTGGAACAGAGAATGCCAAGAGTGTGCAAAGCTGTCATCAAGGCAAAGGGTGGCAACTTTGAAGAAACTCAAATATAAAACATATTTGGGTTTGTTTTACACTTTTTTGGTTACTACATGATTCCATATGTGTTATTTCATAGTTCTAAAATGTTTGAAAATAGTAAAAATAAAGAAAAACCCTGTAATGAGAAGATGTCCAAACTGACGAGTACTGTATCTAGTGTACCACCAGCAGCTCTGGGCTCTAATCATTCATAAGGAGTCACTGTGACTCCACAAGGGCAGCCGGCAACACAATCTGGTTCATTCAGAGTTTAGATCATGCTTCTTTTGAAAGTAATCGACATTGACAGGATGACAGTCGATGAATGTGGAAAAGTAAAGGATTCACAATGAGGGGGTGGGGGGGTAAAAATGACAAAATACATTTAGTTTTGTGGTTCCCTCCACCTTAGATCATAGGAACAATATCTGGCTCTATTATAGTAAGAATCAAATCTCTTCCATGCCCAAGGATACTTCTTTACAATGAAATTGGTGCCATTAGTGTGTCTCACCCACTGTAAGGTGTATATATAAGCAACCTTGGACATATCCAAACACATTGTTAAGAATTTTTTTTTTTTTTTTCGAGAAACCTTGAACACCCAATCTGACTAAGATTTTTTTCTTTAGTCAAACTAATGAACATTATTAGTTTTTGCTATTGTCAAAACATCATCTGACTGTCCTGCTGAGTTTATTAACTTTTTGTTGGGTGTTCATTCTAGGCTGTGTTCTGGCCCCCGCAGATACACCGTCAACACAACCGACGGCTGGAGACAGACATTAATCATACATATGGTGGGTTTGTCATATCGGACATGTCATAAATCACCAACACGCTGCCCAACGAGACTTATTGAAATATTATTTGACAATGCCGGAGATATGCATCAATAAGACATTATTCCAATCTCTCATGTGCAACCAACTCAGAAAGAGTACAGTGAAAATGATCTCCCCCCTCAGATTCTGTGTTGCTGTACCCTACTTTCTCTCCATTGTACCTTTTGCAAATAGGTGCAGCTGGCCTGTATTTGCGGTACAGAACAAACACAGGAAATGGCTGCCTATGAACACAAAGAATGGGAGAGGAGGCTAGAGGGGGCTTTAGTTGGCCCAAGCACCCATGCGATTGTCATTTGACAACTGGCTACTTCAACACTGTTGAAGTGTTTTCCAAAACTCTAGACCCAGAAGCAAACCAGGGCCAATGGCCATAAAAGTATACAGCTCACGACTCTCTGTGGGCTTAAACTCAACTTGAAATCCTAGCACATCACAAATAAAAGGTGATTACATAAATGTCCCTGTTTGGATTCAACCCTAGAAATCTAAACCACCGCAGCAAGTAAGCGTTGTGAACTTGGTTAGAGCTCCAATTGCACAGCATATACATTAGGATCATTGAGATGTGCCGACTGTCTCAATTTCCAACACTTGCGTGTGACCTATTTCTAGTTATTTAATTGTACCACGCACAAGCCTGTAAGTTATTAAGGTCGCCCTATGAATAGAAGACAATAAACACTTAGCGTAGATGACTGGAAATCAAACCTCTGATCTATTTTGACACACAACAAATAGTCTTGAACTGCCCTGATACCCTTTTCTTTTGTCAAATCTGTAGATTTAAATCAGAGCTTTGTTTGGGAATGTCAACAAGACCATCTTTTTCATGACCTACATTTTATTACCCAACAAATGTCATCTGTTCCAAAAATAGGTCAACACTGACATATTCTTCAAAACAACATTCAGGAAAAAGAGGGCAATATGTGACCCCAACGATGCCATCACCATTGATGCCAGAGGGGTTATGACATATTTCTCTTCTTAAAAATCAGATATTGAGCCTAACCCTAACCACACTGCTAACCTTATGCCTAACCCTAACCTTAAACGATGACTAAAAAAAAAGCACATTTTAACGATAGTCTTTTTATTTTATTTTATTGTGGCTGTGCATCTAGCGGGAAACTCCAAAGACACCGCGTTCACCTTCAATGGTGGTCCCCCCAGCCATGCACCCATCTATTAGTGTAGGGGTTCCTAAACCTTTTTTGGTCCGCAAACCCGTTTACTGTAGATATCTTTTTAAATGTGCAATCCCCCCGTAAAAAAAGTTACGTAAATCAACAGCCAATGTTTACTTTTGATGATGTTCTTCTCCCTCCTGTCTGATTTAGTGCCTGGTCTTGTCCACTCAGTTCTAATGAGACTTTTGGGCCTTGTAGAGGGAAACAGAAGACAAATACGTGTTCCTGAGAGCCTCAACTTTGAGTGATAGGGTCATAATATTTTGTAACTTAAACCGTTCAAAAAGATAGAGCCACACACCGCTGTTTTTTAGATCCTCATCTAGTGGCTACTGGAGGTTACTGACGTAACCCGGTTCTATGAACCAGGCACAATTTTTATTTGTATATATATATTTTTTTTTCCATAGTTTCTCTCTCAACCCCATTTTCAAATCAGGCGACCCCATATGGGGTCGCGACCCCTAGTTTGGGAAAGGCTGTATAAGTGGGTGACCTCTTTGTGGCTCCCTTCTGCTGCACTGGCAGGTAGAGCAGCATGGTGTCAGAGTCAAATCCTTCCCCCATAATGAAGCATGCCACACAGACTCATCAGAATAGGCATGAAATACACAGGAGATAAATGTCCAAAGCTGAAGAGGACCAAACATGTTGGACCATGACATTCTCACATGAAACAAATAGCTGGGTGATTCCTTTTGCGTTTTCAAATCACACTTTATATTGAGGATTTACCTGCATTTATAAACAGATAAGGGAAAGGGGGATACTTAGTCAGTTGTACAACCGAATGTCTTCAACTGAAATGTGTCTTCCACATTTAACCCAACACCTCTGAATCATAGCGGTGCGGCTGCCTTAAAAGGTACTGTTGGTGCAAATAGAGTTGACGCCATTCAACTATAATCCTAGTGCTCCTGCTGTTACTTTGCCCTAGCCTGCAGACAGACGTGGCAACTGACTTAATCCAATCTGGATCCCTTTCAGGGCCAGTTTCCAGGTACACGTTGCACTCAGGCACAGATCTAGGATGAGTTAATACTGCATAACACCTTAACATTTGAGGGAGGAAACACAAAACTGATCTGAAGGTCAGCCTCTAAGGGGCAGGTTCATCCTACACCATATACCGGGTGGTAAACAGCAGTGTTTAAAGCTGGCAACCTGCCACTCAAGCATAAGGTGAGACTTTTCAGTAATTCATTAAACATGTGCCATCCAAGGCACATGCATTCCCACAACAGACACCATAAACCCTGGTGATCATAACCCTATAATGTCTACAAACCTATAGTGTCTATAAATTCTATAGTATACTAGCTATAAACCTATACTGTCTATAAATCCTTTAGTGTCTATATATCCTATAGTATAGTATCAATAAACCTAGTGTCTATAAACCTATAGTGACTATAAATCCTATAGTATAGTATCTATAAACCTATAGTGTCTATAAATACTGTAGTATACGTAGTATAGGCCCCAAAGCCGAGCTGGAGGCAGCGAAAGCAGAGAGGCGGCATTATGAGGAGCGAGCACGGCAGAGCGGCTGGAATCCCGAGAGGCAGCCCCAAAAATGTCTTGGGGGGGGGCACAGGGAGAGTGTGGCAGTCAGGAGCCAGACCTGAGCCAACTCCCCCTGTTTACCGTAAGGAGCCATGGATGTTATCGGAGCTATCGGCGAAGCTGAGGGTTGAGTCAGAGGGTCGAGGAGTTATCGGACAGAATGGAGGAGAGTGAACGGATGGGAGATGAGGAGACACTCAAGGATGTGTTAATAGAATTGGGGGAGTGTGAAGAAAGAGAGCAGTTGATTTGGCGTAGTATGCAAGGCATTCGCCCTGAGGTGCTCCCGCCTGTCCGGCGCTACCAGAGTTTCCACCCCTCAGTCCAGAGGCGCCAGAGCCCCTCAGTCCAGAGGCGCCAGAGCCCCTCAGTCCAGAGGCGCCAGAGCCCCTCAGTCCAGAGGCGCCAGAGCCTTCCTCCTCTCCAGCGCAGCTGGAGTCTCCCACATGTCCGGCTCTGTCAGAGCTTCCGCCCCTCAGTCCAGAGGCGCCAGAGCTCCTCTGTCCAGCGCTGCCGGAGCCTTCCTCCTCTCCAGCGTTGCCGGAGTCTCCAGTCTGCCCGGCGCCATCTGAGCTGTCCGCCTGTCCGGCGCTGCCAGAGCTCCCGCCCCTCAGTCCAGAGGCGCCAGAGCCCCTCATTCCAGAGGCGCCAGAGCCTTCCTCTCCAGCGTTGCCGGAGTCTCCAGTCTGCCCAGCGCAGTCTGAGCCGCCAGTCTGCCCAGTGCCGCCAGTCTGCAAGGAGCCGCCAGTCAGCCAGGAGCCGCCAGTGTCGCCAGTCAGCCAGGAGCCGCCAGTCAGCCAGGAGCCGCCAGTCAGCCAGGAGCCGCCAGTGCCGCCAGTCTGCAAGGAGCCGCCAGTGCCGCCAGTCTGCAAGGAGCCGTCAGTGACGCCAGTCAGCCAGGAGCCGCCAGTCAGCCAGGAGCCGCCAGTGCCGCCAGTCAGCCAGGAGCCGCCAGTCAGCCAGGAGCCGCCAGTCAGCCAAGAGCCGCCAGTCAGCCAGGATCCGTTAGATCCGCCAGTCAGCCAGGATCTGCCAGAACGGCCAGTCAGCCAGGATCTGCCAGAACGGCCAGTCAGCCAGGATCTGCCAGAACGGCCAGGTCAGCCAGCCAGGATCTGCCAGTCAGAAGCCAGGATCTGCCAGAACGGCCAGGGCCAGAACGGCCAGTCAGCCAGGATCTGCCAGAACGGCCAGTCAGCCAGGATCTGCCAGAACGCCGTCAGCCAGTCAGCCAGGATCTGCCAGAACGGCCAGTCAGCCAGGATCTGCCAGAACGGCCAGTCAGCCAGGATCTGCCAGAACGGCCAGTCAGCCAGGATCTGCCAGAACGGCCAGTCAGCCAGGATCTGCCAGAACGGCCAGTCAGCCAGGATCTGCCAGAACGGCCAGTCAGCCAGGATCCGCCAGTCTGCCAGGATCCGCAGTCCAGCCAGGATCCGCAATCCAGCCAGGATCCACCAGTCAGCCAGGATCCACCAGTCAGCCAGGATCCGCCAGAACCGCCAGGATCTGTCGGAACCGCCAACCAGCCAGGATCTGCCAGATCCATCAACCTGCCCGAGCTTCCCCCTCAGTCCCCCCTCAGTCCCCGAGCTTCCCCCTCAGTCCCCGAGCTACCCCCTCAGTCCCCGAGCTACCCCCTCAGTCCCCGAGCTACCCCCTCAGTCCCCGAGCTACCCCCTCAGTCCCCGAGCTACCCCCTCAGTCCTGAACTTCCTCAGTTGTGACGCACCCCTCAGTCCAGGTGGGCCCTTTGTTGGGGTTAGCAGGCCTGGGTCGGCGGCGAGGGTCGCCAATCAAGGGACGCAAAAGAGGTGGACAGAGACTATGTTGGAATGGGGTCCACGACCAGTGCCAGAGCCGCCACCGTGGACAGATGCCCACCCAGGCCCTCCCCTATGGATTTAGGTGACGGCCGGGAGTCCGCTCCTTGGGTTTCTGTGTTTTCGTTATTATTTTGGTTAGGCCAGGGTGTGACATGGGGATTTATGTGGTTTGTTTTGTCTGTGGTTGTTTGTAGTAATAGGATTGTGGTTAGAGTAGTACTTTAGGTAAGTCTATGGTTGCCTAGAGTGGTTCTCAATCAGAGGCAGGTGTTTATCGTTGTCTCTGATTGGGAACCATATTTAGGCAGCCATATTCTTTAGGTCTCTTGTGGGTGATTGTTCTTGTCTTTGTGTTTGTGGCACCAGATAGGACTGTTTCATTTTTTTCACGTTTCTTGTTTTGTAGATTGTTGTATTTTCATCTTTATTAAAGATGTACAAAACTAACCACGCTGCATTTTGGTCCACCTCTCTTTCAACAGAAGAAAACCATTACACCTATAGTGTCTACCAACCTAGTCTTTTAATCCTATAGTATAGTATATATATACACCTATAGTGTCTATAAACCTATATTGTCTATAAATCCTATAGTATACTATCTGTAAACCTATAGTGGAGATAAGTCTTTTCTTCACATTCTGTACATGATTTTCTTCACGTTTAAGCATTAAACATTAACTTATTTTATTTGTATCAATTCACTAGGCAATGGAGGGTAGTATAGATATTACAGACACTAGTACCGATACCCATTTTTCACTGGTTTGTTACAAACATTGACCCTTAAAATGTGTTTTTATCCTCTCAATGACGTTAGCTGAGGCAGCTATTTAAATTCAAAACAAAATGGTTTGCTTCTAATTGAGACTATTTTCAAATGAATTTACAGCTTCTTGGCTGATATCTAATTTCTTGAGAGTATCAGCAAATAGGAGCATGAGAACGAAAAATGGAACTATGGAGTCAAAAGATGGCGACATGCACTCCTTGATCCGTCAGCCATTGTTGAAAGTACACAACTCCTTTGTTTAGCTCTTTGTATAACACAACTACAGTAAGTAGCCTGCAAGAGCTACACAAACACATCATGCATCTGTGGAGGCACAAAAATGCCAATTGTTTACATATGTGGTTGTGGATGTTTAATATAAAAAACAGATTTACTCACAAACTTCCTCTTCTTGGAAGACTCAGCTCCTTCTAAAAAGAAAAAAAAAATAAGAAAAAGATCAATAAATAAAATGTTTACACAGTGACACAGAATCGTTGTTAAACAGCATGACATAAAACCTGAAGAAAACATGTTTAAAAAGTTAAATGGATGTTAAAAATCAGGTCATATATTGATATTCATCAGACAGTGCTGACTGACTAGCCTGTCGTGGGATAATGGATGACCTTTATTTTAATTAGCTACATAGCTGCTGTATCCTTGCCACTTAAATGGATGTGCATTATTTGTCATTGTCAATTAAATAACAAATAAATAAGAGATGACTTGCGCACTCACTTGCATGCCCCCCCCCCGTCTGTGTCTCCATTTATCCACTCCCAAAACATGACTTCACTTTCTTGGCTGACCCAGTTTGAGAACCTCAAGACAAAAAGCACTGAGTCACACGGTTAATAATGAAACAATTCAAAGAGCACGCAATTCACACTCTCAAAGGCCATATGTAAATCACAGAATAATTGTGCCTCAAAAGACAAGGCTCTGGACTAACTTTTTCCACTTGTGCGACCAACTTCATGAGTTGATTGCAGCAGCACATGATTTGGTCGCACCAACTCTTCACAGCTGCGTGGTGACAATGACCTGTGTCCTATAATGCATCTGCATTCCATACAGAGCCAGGCTAATAATGAATAGCAATCTTTTAAATTAGCATGCCCTTGACATTCAGGTAAATTTGCCAGCGGCACACTGAAAGGTACTAGTGTCACGACTTCTGCCGAAGTCGAAGCCTCTCCTTGTTTGGGCGGTGCTCGGCGGTCGACGATCTTCTAGCCATCATTGATCCACTTTTCATTTTCCATTGGTTTTGTCTCGTCTTCCGACACACCTGGTTTCAATCCCATTCATTACAACCCTTACCCATTCCACAACGGCCGTGGTCGCACCTGTCGGTGGATTTTTTAACTGATCTTCCACCTTCACAGGGTAACACCACAATCCCGTCCGTTGTGGATCGTTTTTCTAAGTCCTGTCGTCTCCTCCCTTTGCCCGGTCTCCCTACGGCTTTACAAACTGCAGAGGCCCTGTTTACACACGTTTTCCAGCACTATGGGGTGCCTGAGGATATAGTGTCTGATCGGGGTGCCCAGTTCACATCAAAGGTCTGGAAGGCGTTCGTGGAATGTCTGGGGGTCTCGGTCAGTCTTACCTCAGTTTTCACCCCGAGAGTAATGGGCAGGTGGAGAGAGTTAACCAAGATATGGGTAGGTTTCTGCAGTCTTATTGCCAGGACCAGCCGGAGGAGTGGGGGAAGCTTGTGCCCTGGGCAGAGATGGCCCAGAACTCGCTACTCCACTAACCTTTCTCCCTTTCAATGTGTATTAGGGTATCAGCCGGTTCTGGCTCCTTGGCATCAGAGTCAGACCGAGGCCCCTGCGGTGGACATTTGATTCTGGCGCGCGGAGGAAACCTGGGAGGCCGCCCATGTACACCTTCAGCGCGTCATACTGCATCAGAAAGTTGGCGCAGACAGTCCCCGCAGTGAGGCCCCGATGTTCGCACCAGGGGACAGGGTCTGGCTCTCGACCCGAAACCTGCCCCTCCGCCTGCCCTGCCGGAAACTGGGTATGCGGTTTTGTGGGGCCGTTTAAAGTCCTGAGGAGAGTGAACGAGGTATGTTATAGGTTGTTATAGGTTGTCTCTCCTCAGGCCGGTGGTGGCTGGCCCGCTCCAGGAGGCTGAAGTGCGTGATTTTCCTCCGCCCCCTCATCGAGGGGGTCCCAGCGTACTCCGTACTCAGTCACGACAGTTGTAGGGTCCTTGAAATCAATTTCATCTTTTGGTAAATTCAGTTTTCCAGGTTTTATCTCAGTTTCGGAGTTTTCCTAGTCGTGGTGTTTTTGTACGGTACAATGTAGAATACATGTGACAACAGAGTTTGCTAAACAAATGCCTACTTTGGAGTCAACATTTAATTGCAAAGGTTTTTGGGGAAAGCCTTCAGAAACAATCGTTTAAACAGCTCATGATGACTGCACTGCATATAGCAAAGATTCAACCAAGACTTCGGACCAACCTTTTTGAATACCTGGTCTGCCTGCTCATTGCTGTTTGAATAAATGTCGATTCAAAAAAAATGTAAAAACACGTGACCAGGTAAAATATCTATCGCTCGACCATTACAATCATAGAAGATAAAGCTTTTCTCAGGAAAACAATTACACAAGCTACAGTACGCTCCCCTGGAGGTTGTGCTGTATTGCAGCAGTGGGGGAAAACATCAACAATACTTTGATTGATTGCCCAGGGGAGTGGATTAGGCACCTTGATCCGTGCCAGCTCTGTATTTACCGTAAATGAACGTGAAAAATGTCATTTGCGTAGATATTTTTCCTGATTGTTTTTATTCCATCAATTGTAATGGATCTTAAAATGTTTAATTACAGGCTGTTGAATTCACAGATATCATATATTGGACAGAGTAGCTCTATTCCCAATAAAGATTCAAGTCAGTATATCATAAAAGTAATGCGTTCATTATACACAGATGAAACACGGCACCTTTAAAAAGCAGGCCTCTATTGTGTTCAACACGTGTTGAAAATGCATCAAAAGTGAATAAAATCAGAGATTTTCCAATAATGTACGTCCACAGTCGCTCTGCAGTCTGAACTTGGGGGAAATGTAATAGTATTCATATACCAGTAGAGGGGAGCATTTACAATAAGGTAGTCCTGTCATTTTCTGATGTATGCATGCACTTTCTGTCTGGGGACTGCTGCTGTGAATGTATGTACTGACCAAACCACAGCCTGCAGTTACACAGAGCAAGTGAACAGAATATATTTGAACTGAGACTGTGGAACTGCACCGAAGTGAACATAAAATGACTTTTTCACGTTTGAACACAGATGCACTTACGTGGTGTCAACTCGATTGGAATTTTCCATTAAATTGCATTCAGATTCCGTGGAGCAACAAGAATCCCACTACCACACATAGAGATGACAGGACTAAAACCCACACAATTCCATTTGTAACGCGTTTCATTCCTAATCCTTTCACCAGTATGTCATTGCACTAAACTGCCATAGTCAAGATACCTAAATAAACTATGGTTGAACAAATACATAAAACAGTACAGTAAGGGTGAGATCCTTTTGTCTTAGAAATGAGACAGCAGAGAGTTTAAAGAGGGAGGTGTTTAAAGGGTCTAGTCAGTAGAAAATTAACTAAGCCCCTCTCCCCGTGGCCATCAATTAGAGCTTGATGGCTCCTGTGGATCCAAGCCAGCATTTCATAGGCTAACGTGACTGTGGTTCATGCTAAGTAACCATAAGGGAATATGTGAAACTATTGTGAATTCTAACCAATGACAGCATAGCAAATCATTGTAGGTGCCTACTGTCTGGTCTCGCTGGTTCAATGGCACACACAGCAACAAAACATCCTGGTAAAACCTGTGACGATTACTTTAAAGATTAAAACATGTGTCATGAGTCATGACTGCCGGCAGAGAAGAAATAGCTTGCCCACAAAAGACTGAACTTTATAAAGCAAATTCCCTTTTCCCTTTACTGTGACAATTGAGATCAAAACAAAGCAATATTAGCCACGTTCAATGCAACATACTGAAACAAAATGAACTATTCAAGATATTTTGTTGTAGGCAGAAAGCATCGGAATAGGATTTTATTGTGCACGACTCAGCCCGTTCGCTACACAGACGATGCGGCATAACCAATCAGAACTGCAGTAGGCCTATATGCGAATCGACCATTGCCATATATGGATCTGTAAAATGTACTTTGAACTGGATTGTGTTTACAGCTGTGGTGGAGAGTTGATGCGCTTGTTTTGAGATCAAAGAGAGCTGCATGTAGCCACGTGTGCACATTTGGTTCATATCCTTTGCTAGTTAGTGAGTTATTAGCCCAGTTATAGATCATTTGTAGTCAGCAATGGGGGAGGGATTGCTTCCAACAAGATCACACAATGTGTACATTTATAGACATTCTTGAAATGTGAGTCAAGTAAAAACATTTTTTTTTGTCTTAAAGGGACAGTGATGTATTTTGAGAGTAGCCAATAGGCAGAGGGTAGCATCATTTGTCTGATTCTTTTGTAATATATGGTATGGGAATAATAATGCATTTTATTTTGTAAAGTGGTTTTCATGTACCAAACAACACATTTTCAGTCACCTCCTTGTCTGAAGGACAAGTGGATAAACAGGTTAATGTCAAGCCCTGCACGTTGTTTTCAAAAGTCTCAGAATGTAGGCTTACATTGAACACCCCATGTTGGTTGCTTCTGTAGGCTGAATGATAGAACAGCTATTTCCATGTTAAAATGTTATGGGATGCATTTTCTCCATTATTTTGATGGTAGGCCACTCTGGTAAGTCTACATTATGATCAAATAGCCACAGTAGTCTACTTGGCCACTGTTACAACTGTACTGCATCAGTGGTTCACAGTAAACAAAACGCTGGAAGTTGCACAGAATTTACACAACGTTCAAGTTCGTGCTCAGCAGACCTAACATTTGCTTAGTGACCCTCCAAAAAAATGTAGGGAACATTGGTCATGACTATATCTCTCACAGTGGGTAAGAAGTTGATCCACTGACATACACTTCTACTGTGTGAGAAACCCTATACACAACCCAGTGAGCTAGTCTTCCCCATATGGTGTGAAGACACATCAAAGTGCATGGAACCACTGTGACATTGTACTCGTGAGTACAAACGGAGAGTGTTGGTGGTGGATGAAAGTGGCTGGTTTGAGAGAGGAGACAATGAGCCCGAGACGGCGCTCCTCGTCTGAGTTTGTCATGCCTCTGAAAAGACTTATGTAATCTTTGGTTTACACATGAATTGTCTGAGAAATTACAGGGAATAAATGTTCCTTGTGCTAAGGTCAGACGGAATGATTCTACATCCAATTGGCATTCACTAAGGTATTTGAAAAATTCTAGATTAAATCTAGTTTCCTGGACATTACAAAAAGTCGATAATGAGACCTGTTCCCTTTACTATTTATGTAAATAATATTGGTCTGTTAACTTGTAATATTAATCTCTGTGTTGACGACACTTACACCACATCCCTTTAAATGAGTTGATTTGGCTATTTCAACCACACCCGTTGCTGACAGGTGTATAGAAATCGAGCACACAGCCATGCAATCTGCAGAAACAAACATTGACAGTAGAATGGCCATACTGAAGAGCTCAAATTACTTTCAACGTGGCACTGTCATTGGATGCCACCTTTCCAATAAGTAAATTTGTCAAATTTCTGCCCTGCTTCAGCTGCTCCGGTCAACTGTAAGTGCTGTTATTGTGAAGTGGAAACGTCTAGGAGCAACAAAGGTTGAGCCGCGAAGTGGTAGACCATACATACTCACAGAGCAGGACTGCCGAAGTGCTGAAGATCATGAAAATCATCTGTCCTTGGTTGCACCTCACTACCGAGTTGCAAACTGCCTCTGGAAGCAACGTCAGCACAAGAACTGTTGGGCGAGGGGCTTCCCGAGCGGCGCAGTGGACGAAGGCACTGGGGTGCTTTATTTGGCTGATCGCGCTCTAGTGATTCCTTATGGCGGGTCGGGCGGCAGCGGGCTGACTTCGGTTGTCAGTGGAACGGCGCTTCGTTCGTCACATTGGTGCGGTTGGCTTCCGGTTTAACCCGCCCGGGCGGCTGTTAAGAAGCGTCATTTGGCCTCCTGAGCCCGTTGGGGAGTTGCAGTGATGAGACAAGATCGGAATTGGGAAGAAAAGGGGTGGCTGGAGTGGTGTAAAGCTCGCCGCCATTGGACCTCTGGAGCAGTGGAAACGCAGTCTGATGGGAGAACGCTATCTGTCCTAATGCATAGTGCCAACTGTAAAGTTTAGTGGAGGAGGAATAATGCTCTGGGGCTGTTTTTCATGGTTCGGTGTAGGCTGCTTAGTTTCAGTGAAGGGAAATCTTACCGCTACAGCATACATTGACATTCTAGACAATTCTCTGTTTATAACTTTGTGGCAACAGTTTGGGGAAGGCCCTTTCCAGTTTCAGCATGACAATGCCCTTGTGAACAAAGCGAGGTCCATACAGAAATGGTTTTTCGAGATCAGTGTGGAAGAACATCACTGTCCGGGACCTGACCTCATCCCCATCGACCACATTTGGGATGAATTGGAATGGCGAATGCGAGCCAGACCTAATCGCCCAACATCAGTGCCCGACCTCACTAATGCTCTTGTGGCTATATGGAAGCAAGTCCCCACAGCAATTTTACAACATCTAGTGGAAAGCCTTCCCAGAACAGTGGAGGCTGTTATAGCAGCAAAGGGGGGACCAACTCCATATTAATGCCATGATTTTGGAATGAGATGTGGACACCTGCAAGTCGAACATACCTTTTATGCGGACACCTTAATGTGCCATTTAGTGTATGTATGCCATTTCCCACAACTGTTGACCAGGCTATGTTGGAGCTGCAACCTGACCTTGTCAACATTACAGAAAGCCCTGGTTGGTTTAAAACATGTACTTAACCTCTTGATGCTCTGGGGGCACTATTTCATTTTTGGATGAAAAACGTTCCCGTTTTAAACAAGATAATTTGTCACAAAAAGATGCTTGACTATGCATATAATTGGTAGCTTTCGAAAGAAAACACTCTGACGTGTCCAGAACTGCAAAGATATTTTCTGTGCGTGCCCTAGAACGTGAGCTTCAGGCAAAACCAAGATGAGACGGCATCCAGGAAATGAGCAGGATTTTTGAGGCTCTGTTTTCCATTGTCTCCTTATATGGCTGTGAATGCGAGAGGAGTACGTCTGCCCTTTCTGTCGTTTCCCCAAGGTGTCTGCAGCATTGTGACGTATTTGTAGGCAGATCATTGGAAGATTGACCATAAGAGACCACATTTACCAGGTGTCCGCCTGGTGTCCTGCGCCGAAATTGGTGCGCAAAAGTCAGCTGCCAGTATTTTTCCATGGGATTCAGAGAGGAAAGCAAGCTTCCACGAACGATATATCAATGAAGAGATATAACACCTTGAGGATTGATTCCAAACAACGTTTGCCTTGTTTCGGTCGATATTATGGAGTTAATTCGGAAAAAGTTTGACGTTGTTGGTGACTGAATTTTCGGTTCGTTTCGGTAGCCAAATGTGATGTACAAAACGGAGCGATTTCTCCTACACAAAGATTCTTTCAGGAAAAACTGAACATTTGCTATGTAACTGAGAGTCTCCTCATTGAAAACATCCGAAGCTCTTCAAAGGTAAATGACTTTATTTATTTGGTTATCTGGTATTTGTGAAAATGTTGCGTGCTAAATGCTACTCAAAATGCTAAGCTAGCTTAGCATACTCTTACACAAATTAGTGAATTGCTATGGTTCAAAAGCATATTTTGAAAATCTGAGATGACAGTGTTGGCTAAGCTTGAAAAGGCTAAGCTTGAGAGCAGGCGCATTATTTTCATTTTATTTGCGATTTTCAGAAATCGTTAACGTTACGCTAATGAGCTTGAGGCTATAACTGGATACAGGTTTTTTTTCATAGCCAAACGTGAACAAAACGGAGCGATTTGTCCTACACAAATAATATTTTTTTGAAGAACTGAACATTTGCTATCTAACAGAGTCTCCTCATTGAAAACATCTGAAGTTCTTCACAGGTAAATGATTTTATTTGAATTATTTTCTTGTTTTTGTGAAAATGTTGCTGGCTGAATTCTAGGCTTATAGCTATGTTAGCAATCAATACTCTTACACAAATGCTTGTTTAGCTATGGTTGAAAAGCATATTTTGAAAATCTGAGATGACAGTGTTGTTAACAAAAGTCTAAGCTTGAGAGCAAATATATTTATTTAATTTCATTTGCGATTTTCATGAATAGTTAACGTTGCGTTATGCTAATGAGCTTGAGGCTATAAATAGAATCCCGGATCCGGGATTGCGCGACTCAACAGGTTAAGCAAGTCCCAGTTTCAGTCACCAAACAGCACGAGCTCTGAAGATAGATGGGGGTCACTCAGTTCACATATGGTGTACAGGGCACAGCTGGGGGCAGGGTTGTCTATAGCAAGCGGCAACGGTGAGAGACTTGTTTCTGGAAAGGTGGGTTTTTAAAAGTAGAATTGTTTGGGTACAGACCTGGATAGTAAGACAGCTTGCGGAGTTCTATCTCTGCAGTAGATTGCAACGCCGCCCCCTTTGGCAGATCTATCTTGTCGGAAAATGTTATAGTTAGGGATGGAAATGTCAGGGTTTTTGGTAGTCTTCCTGGGCCAGGATTCAGACATGGCTGGGACATTGAGTTGGCTGAGTGTGCTAGGGCAGTGAATAAAACAAACTTAGGGAGGAGGCTTCTAATGTTAACATGTAGGAAAGCAAGGCTTTTACGGTTACAGAAGTCAACAAATGATAGCGCATGGGGAATGGGAGTGGAGCTAGGCACTGCAGGGCCTGGATTAACCTCCACATCACCAGAGGAACAGAGGAGGAGTAGGATAACGGTATGGCTAACGGCTAAAATAACTGGTCGCCTAGTACGTACAGAGAGTAAAAGGAGCAGATTTCTGGGCATGGTAGTCATAATGTACAGACAAAGGTATGGTAGGATGTGAATACAGTGGGGGTAAACCTGTGAATAGAGTGACATTGAGAGAGATATTGTCTCTAGAAATATAATTTAGGTGTGTGGTAGGTGGAACTAAAGTGTTAAATAAGGCATATTGAGCAGGGCTAGAGGCTCTACAGTGAAATAAGGCAATAAATACTAACCAAAAGAGCAACGGACAAGGCATATTGACGTTAGGGAGAGGCATGCGTAGCCGAGTGAATCAAAGGAGTCCAGTGAGTGGCTTCAGGCAGCTAGCAAGTTAGCAGAAAGGCCTTGGAGGGACGTCGCAACGGACTAAAGTCTTTTGTGGCCCCCTCGCGCTATTACGTCGTCAGATGGATAAGCAGGGCTCCGTGTGGTAAACCAGGCAAAGTGGCAAAATAGGTATGGTGGCCAAAGAATTTGTACGATGGGCCTCTTAAGCTAACAGTCCGATGTGCTCTGGACAGCTAGCAGGCCACGGTTAGCAGGCTAACGGATGGGAAATTCAGGGGACGACGCGACCGCGGAGCCAGTTGAGAAAACCCCCTCGGGCAAATCATGTCAGTGGTTTAGTCGTGATGGATCGGCAGGGGTCCGGGCCAGTTGGCAAAATAGGTATTGTAGCCCAGGAGTGGCTGATGGGCCTCTTTTGCTAGCCGGGAGATGGCCCTGGCAGGGCTAGCTTCAGGCCAATTGGTTCTTGCTTCGGGACAGGGACGTTAGCCAGGAGTGGCCACTCTGATAGCAGCTAGCTAGCTGCGATGATCCATGTGAAGAAAAAAAAAAGAAAAAAATGTCAGTGCTTACAGTTGGAATCCGGATATATGGAGAAAAATAAGTCAGATTTGCTCTGGTTTAAGTCGCGCTGTGCAGGCTGGCGAAAGTTGTCCGTGCCAGAGGTAGCTGATGACCGCTAGCAATGGCTAGCTGACTACTAGCTAGTTAGCTGGCTCGCTTCTGTTGGGGTTCCGGTTCAGAAGATGGATCAGCAGGGCTCCGTGTGGTAAACCAGGCCAATTGGCAAAATAGGTATAGTGGCCAAAGAATTTGTCCGATGGGCCTCTTAAGCTAACAGTCCGATGTGGTCTAGACAGCTAGCGGGCCGCGGTTAGCTAGTAGCCAGTTAGAAGGTAGCCAGTTAGCTGGCTAGGTTTTGATGGGAGTTCTGGTTCTAAAGTATTAAAATAGCAGATCCGTACCACATTGGGTGTTGCCGAGGAGTATATTCCGTCCGTAGATGGAAAGTGATATTAAAATATATACGAAAAAAACAAGGAAAAACGATGTTTACAAGGGACAGGAAGGCACAAGACAAAAACACATCCGACTGCTACGCCATCTTGGAACCCATGGTGGTGATGGGGTTATGGTATTTGTATTTATTATGGATCCCCATTCGCTGCTGCAGTTTATACAATTTTAAAAACATTACAATACGTTCACAGACTGTGTGCCCTCAGGCCCCTACTCAACCACTACCACATATATACAGTACGAAATCCATGTGTACAGTACGTGTGTGTGTGCATAGTGCGTATGTTATTGTGTGTGTAAGCATGTGTCTGTGCCTATGTTTGTGTTGCTTCACAGTCCCCGCTGTTCCATTAGGTGTTTTTAAAAATCTAATTTTACTGCTTGCATCAGTTCCTTGATGTGGAATAGAATTCCATGTAGTCATGGCTCTATGTAGTACTGTGTGCCTTCCATGGTCTGTTCTGGACTTTGGGACAGACCTCTTGTGGCATGTCTTGTGGGGTATGCATGGGTGTATAAGCTGTGCGCCAGTGGTTCAAAACAGGCAGCTCGGTGCATTTGACATGTCAATACCTCTCATAAATACAAGCAGTGATGAAGTCAATCTCTCCTCCACTTTGAGCCAGGAGAGATCGACATGCATATTATTAACATTAGCGCTCTGTGTACATCCAAAGGCCAGTCGTGCTGCCCTTTTTTGTGACACCTGACCGCACGACTGAACAGTAGTCCAGGTGCGACAAAACTAGGGCCTGTAAGATCTGCCTTGTTGACAGTGTCAAGCAGTCAGGTCACCCCAACCTGATCAATTTCCACATGATTTATTAGAAGATTTAGTTGAGGTTAAGGGTTTAGTGAATGATTTGTTCCAAATACAATGCTTTTACTTTTAGAAATATGGGCAGGCATAAGCTACAGATAATGCACACAACAGCATTTTATCGATGGCAATTTGAATACACAAAAATGTATATCTGTATTTCCAGTCATGTGAAATCCATAGATTAGGGCATAATGAATAATATAATTATAATTGACTGATTTCGTCATATGAACTGTAACTCAGTAAAATCAATGAAATTGTTGAGTTTATATTTTTGTTCAGTATACTTGTGAAAATACACTTGTCTCTCATCGAGCATTAAGACCTATTATTTTCTCTGTAATGGACGACACTCAGTGGTGAACCGTCACCACTGAACCTTGGCCTGCAGTGGGGGACTTCAGTGGGTGACCGCACTAACGTTACCAGCCACATCAGCCACACTGCTTACACAATCTATGGTAGCCGAACACCATCACACTATCACCAAAAGTGACAACAGTGCCACAAAGGAGGTGAGTTTTACACTCTTGCGATGCTGAAAGGACAGCAACCGTAATACCTGCGCACACCATGTAGGAGAGCGGCATTTTTGTAAAACACAGGCCAATAGAAAAACAGCAGTCACACAGCATGATGTTTAAAATGGTCCATTGTAGCCGTTTTCAATATCAAATCATTTCTGACAATTAATGACCTTGCTGTGATTGTGTTAAATTAAAATGGTAAAAAAAGAAACAATAATAGCATCTTAGAAGTTTCTCAAGCTAAAATGTTGCTACAGTAGGAATGACTGGGAGTGGTCATCACACACGTGCCCCAACAAGTGCCTGATTGTTCAGCTAATAGTCAATATTTTTATTTTACTTTATTTTATATTACGCCTATCTCCGATGAGCTACCCAGGAAAGGGCTAAGAATAGCCACTATTAATACATGTAGCCTTTTAACTAAGGTTCATGAAATCAATAACTTGCTAACATCAGAAAACATTCATATACTGGCCATCGCTGAAACTCACTTAGATAATTCCTTTGATGATATAGCAGTAGTAATACAAAGATATAACATCTATAGTAAAAACAGCAATGCCTATGGGGAGGTGTTGCTGTATATGTTCAGAGCCATATTCCTGTAAAGTTTAGAGAGGACCTCATGTTAAACGTTGAAGTGTTGTGGTTGCAAGTTCACCTGCTTCAACTACAGCTCCTCCTTTTGGGGTGCTGCTACAGGCCACAAAGTGCTAAGAGACAGTATTTGGACAATGTACAGTGCCTTGCAAAAGTATTCGGCCCCCTTGAACTTTGCGACCTTTTGCCACATTTCAGGCTTCAAACATAAAGATATAAAACTATTTTTTTGTGAAGAATCCACAACAAGTGGGACACAATCATGAAGTGGAACGACATTTATTGGATATTTCAAACTTTTTTAACAAATCAAAAACTGAAAAATTGGGCGTGCAAAATTATTCAGCCCCTTTACTTTCAGTGCAGCAAACTCTCTCCAGAAGTTCAGTGAGGATCTCTGAATGATCCAATGTTGACCTAAATGACTAATGATGATAAATACAATCCACCTGTGTGTAATCAAGTCTCCGTATAAATGCACCTGCACTGTGATAGTCTCAGAGGTCCGTTAAAAGCGCAGAGAGCATCATGAAGAACAAGGAACACACCAGGCAGGTCCGAGATACTGTTGTGAAGAAGTTTAAAGCCGGATTTGGATACAAAAAGATTTCCCAAGCTTTAAACATCCCAAGGAGCACTGTGCAAGCGATAATATTGAAATGGAAGGAGTATCAGACCACTGCAAATCTACCAAGACCTGGCCATCCCTCTAAACTTTCAGCTCATACAAGGAGAAGACGGATCAGAGATGCAGCCAAGAGGCCCATGATCACTCTGGATGAACTGCAGAGATCTACAGCTGAGGTGGGAGACTCTGTCCATAGGACAACAATCAGTCGTATATTGCACAAATCTGGCCTTTATGGAAGAGTGGCAAGAAGAAAGCCATTTCTTAAAGATATCCATAAAAAGTGTTGTTTAAAGTTTGCCACAAGCCACCTGGGAGATACACCAAACATGTGGAAGAAGGTGCTCTGGTCAGATGAAACCAAAATTGAACGTTTTGGCAACAATGCAAAATGTTATGTTTGGCGTAAGCAACACAGCTCATCACTCTGAACACACCATACCCACTGTCAAACATGGTGGTGGCAGCATCATGGTTTGGGCCTGCTTTTCTTCAGCAGGGACAGGGAAGATGGTTAAAATTGATGGGAAGATGGATGGAGCCAATTACAGGACCATTCTGGAAGAAAACCTGATGGAGTCTGCAAAAGACCTGAGACTGGGACGGAGATTTGTCTTCCAACAAGACAATGATCCAAAACATAAAGCAAAATCTACAATGGAATGGTTCAAAAATAAACATATCCAGGTGTTAGAATGGCCAAGTCAAAGTCCAGACCTGAATCCAATCGAGAATCTGTGGAAAGAACTGAAAACTGCTGTTCACAAATGCTCTCCATCCAACCTCACTGAGCTTGAGCTGTTTTGCAAGGAGGAATGGGAAAAAATGTCAGTCTCTCGATGTGCAAAACGGATAGAGACATACCCCAAGCGACTTACAGCTGTAATCGCAGCAAAAGGTGGGGCTACAAAGTATTAACTTAAGGGGGTTGAATAATTTTGCACGCCCAATTTTTCAGTTTTTGATTTGTTAAAAAAGTTTGAAATATCCAATAAATGTCGTTCCACCTCATGATTGTGTGGCACTTGTTGTTGATTCTTCACAAAAAATACAGTTTTATATCTTTATGTTTGAAGCCTGAAATGTGGCAAAAGGTTGCAAAGTTCAAGGGGGCCGAAAACTTTCGCAAGGCACTGTATGTGCAATGCTTGAAAGTGAGTGTGATGTTAATAGAGGTCTATTCTCCTGGTGACCTGAACATTGACTGGTTAGCGACTAGCTGTCCTCTCCAGAGGAAACTTCTAACTGTGACTAATGCCTGCAATATAACCCAAGTTATCACTGAACCAACTAGAGTGTCTACCAATAGTGTTGGACCTGTGACATCCACTTGTATTGATCATATGTTCCCTTATACCGCAGAGCTTTGCTCCAAAGCAACATCAGTTCCCATTGGCTGTAGTGACCGTAACAGTGTGACAATAATAAGGAAAGCCAACGTGTCGGCCGAAAATAGTTTACAAGAGATCTCACAAAATGTTCTCTCAGGACTCTTTTGTTGAATATGTTAACCATGAGTGTTGGTCTGATGTGGATGAGGAAGTGAATGCAGGTGCAGCACTGGAAGTAGAATTATTCACGCCAGTTGTTGACAAGCATACACCGGTTAAGAAATTAACCGTGAGAACTGTTAAGAGTCCCCTGGAAAGATGACGAATTTAATAATTGTATGGGTGAAAGAAATTATGCAAAAGAGGTAGAAAACAAGTCCGGCTCCTCAGCTGATTGGTTGACACACTGTAAATTGAGAAATGTTGTGACTAAACTTAACAAAAAGAAGAAGAAATTGTATTACCAAACCAAGATAAATTACATAAAACACAATGGAAAAAGGCTTTGAAGTACCTTAACCAATATCATGGGCAAAAAACACAGGCAAAAAACAAACACCATCTCTAATGTCCATTGAAGTGGATGGGTCATTTATAGCAAAACCTTTTAATATTGTCAATCATTTCAATGACTATTTCACTAGTAAAAGTGGAAAAACTCAGAAGTGAAATTGAACAGTGAATCATAACATTTTTGTATAAAAAAAATCTAATAATGAAAGAGAAGGACTGCTGTTTTGAATTCGGTCAATTTAGTGTGGGAGGTATCGGAAAACTATTGTTATCCATCAATAATGATGAGCCACCAGGTATAGACAACCTCAATGGGAATCTATTGAGAATGGTAGCAGACTGTATTGCCACCGCTATTTGGTATATCTTTACCAAAGCCTAAATGAGTGTGTGCCTCCACAGGCGTGGAAGGAAGCTGGCCCGAACAGCCACACAATCAATTTGCTGCATGGTCTTAGTAAACTGATGGAGAGAATTGTGTTAGACCAAATACAATGCTATTTTCCAGAGAACAAGTTAAGTACTGACTTTCAGCTATGCATATGGAGAAGGGCACTCAACTTGTATTGCACTGACTCAGATTACAGATTACTGGTTCAAATAAATGGATAATAACATGATAGTTGGAGCTGCATTATTGTATTTCAGTGCAGCCTTTGATGTTATTGATCATACATTGTTATTGAAGAAACTCACTTGCTATGGCTTTACATCACCTGCCATCACATGGTTGGAGAGTTATGTATCCAACAGAACCCAGAGTGTGTTCTTCAATCGAAGCGTCTCTAACAGACGTGTAACAATGAGGTGTCCCTCAGGGCCGGTACCTTTGGTCTATCTTCTCTGTTTTTACTAATGATTTGGCACTGGTCTTACGCAAAGCTAGAATGACTACATATGCATATGATTCCACACTCTACATGTCAGCACCCAAAGCCAGTGAGCTCACTGAAAATGTAAATAAGTGGTGCGGTGTGGCTCAGTTGGTAAAGAATGGCGCTTGCAACGCCAGGGTTGTGGATTCGATTCCTACCAGTACGAAAAACATATGCACTCACTACTGTCAGTTGCTCTGGATAAGAGTGTCTGCTAAAATACGCATATGTAAATGTAGAAAATAAGTAATAGTGTCAGTATCAGGATGGGTGATTTAAAAATAAACGGGTCTTAAAAACATAAACTAAAAGCATTGTATTTGTTTCAAAACATCCTCTAAGACCTAACCCTCAACTGGAGTTGTGTATAAAGGTTGAGACCATTTAGTAAGTTGAGGAAGCTAAACTCCTAGGTATAACAGATGGTAAATGACTATGGACAAGTCATATTGACAAAGTTGTTGTGAAGATTGGGAGGGGTATGTCTGTTATAAAAAGATGATCTGTGTTTTTGACCCAGACAATGAACTGTACTAGTTGTTAATGCTCTGGTCTTGTCCCATCTTGATTACTGTCCAGTAATATGGTCAAGTGCAGTAACAAAGCTGCAACTGGCTCAAAACAGAGCAGCACCCTTGCCCTTAACAGAACTAGCATCAACAACATGCATGCCGGTCTTTCCTTGTTGAGGGTTGACGAGACTGCTTATCTTCTAGTTATGATAAATATTACTATGATGAAGATTCCAGATTGTCTGCATAAATCAGATCGCATTCAGCACATACCCCCACAAGCATAGCCGTCGGAAGCAGGGGTGCTGAAAAACCTAAATAATAAAAATAAAACATCTGAATATAAATAAAATACATTGAAAAGGAAAAATTTTCACACAAAAAAACTTCACTAGTCCTGTATTAGCAGACCCCTAGCCATCTGTAGTGCGGGCAATTTTTCCATGTGGCAAGCCTGATGATGTCTGGGTGCTGAGGACTGGAAGGAACGGACACAGGCCCTACAAAGTAATTTTTTTACAGTTCGCTGTTGCCAGGATTGTTGGCTACTGATCTTCTGATTGTTGGAGGAACGATTGTTGGAGAAATTCTACATTTCTGAAGCGCTCGGGATTAGGCAAGACAGTAGTGCTGCAGCACCCACTGAAAAACAGTAGGGGGGCCTTGAAGGGAACAGCCAAGTCTTATAAGAACTGCGATGGGTCCACCTGACGGGCCTGTACATACTGTACATACTGGCTGTTGGAGTAAAAGGCCTAAGTTGTTGGCGGTGAATGTCTGATGTGTCCGATATTTCTTGGAGGGTTCGGACAGAGGTGGAACATCAAGAGGCAACTGAGGCGCCTTGAAGTTGTACAACATTTTGACAAACAGTTTTGAGTGTCTCAGACTCAGTAGTGAGGTTTAGATGTTGCACAGGCTGTGGCAAGATGCAGGGGAGTTTAGAATGGTGGCTAGCTCACAATGGACAAGTTGGCGGGGCTGACCGTACTTATTCTGCAGGGCTTGTAAGGCAGCAGTATAAAGTCTGAGGTCATGCATGTAGGCCTTAGCGAGCTGGAATGCCCTTGGAAGTTTCAGGTGTCCAGGTGTACATAATACTTGTACCTCTCATTCAGGTGTCTGTGACTGTTCATCAAGTTGTCCAGGGCCATTTTGAGGATAGCAAATTCACTCTCTTTGCTGCTCTCGAAATGGAGCAATGATGGCTTTGGGATGCCATATGATAAGGCAATCAGCGGTTCAGCGTCAGGTGGCGGAGAAGGTGCAGGACAGGGTGCAATCGGGTCCGGAAGCAGGGTAAAGTGCAGCTGGATTGGGATATGGCCTAAACTCTGAGGGAAGTAGTGTTCTCCTGGAATGGGGAGACCCGGAGGGAAGTAGGGTGCTACTGGAAGCAGGCATGGTGGTCGATCCTGGAACAGGATGTGGTGCAGCTGGATGCAGAACCACGGGAACTGGAGCAGGGTGCACAACCACTGGAGCAGGGTGCGGAACCACAAGAGCTGGAGCAGGGTGCTGAAACTTGAAACTGAACTTCTTGTTGAAAGTTAATCTTGAAAAGGGCGAAGCCAACAAATTAGCATCAACATCTTCTTCGGTAACACCTGCTTCCCCAGCTGCCGTGGAACACTAGACGACAATAAAAACTAGCTAGCTTAGACCGTGGGAAACCTAGTGCTCGCTATTGCACAGTGACCTGTCGGCTTTCGAGAAGGCAGAAGTTTCCATACATTTTTGCAAAAATGGTCCTACCTATTACAAGACAAAATGTGATTGGTTGATTCCACTGTCTCTACAAAACTCGATCTAATACAGAATGGCAGATGCCTTCTATCACGCTTCTGAGGGCCTATACAGACAAATTAAAAAGACCTATCTAACTAAAAGACAAATTCAACCGGTTCCTTTAAAAATTGCAGTTCAAAGAAAAAAAATCATGATTGGATATTTTTTCAGTTTGAAATTTCCAACACAAACTGAAGATAATAAATAAGAATGTCATTCAATAGAAGAATATAAATCAGAATATAATTTAAATATTATTGAAAAGATGAAATTGAAAAATATATTTTCAACAATTATTTTATCCTTCCTGGGGCGTAAAAGGCCTTGACAGTTCCCCATTCACTGTACCACGTTCAGGGGTGCTTCTTAAGAATGTCATGTTCATAACTTTATTCTCAACATAATACTGCTTCTAGCTCAAGAAAGAGAAGCGTTTCGATGACATACATGTTCATTTGTGTTCATATTGCCATTGTCAGCTGCCATACAGTGGAATTAATGATGCTAAAATATGATACAGCCATTCTAGTCACAGTAAAAAGGAAAACCGAGGAGTTCATGTTTGACTGACAGTCCTCAGACCTTAGCAGTTAGTGCAAAAATGTGGTTGCCAAAAGGTGGAGTATAGGAGGATGCTCTGATGTATGAGGCTAGTTGGTATTGACAGAAGACTTCAGAGAGACCGGAGGCACTGAGTAGACAAAAGCTTTTATCAACGAACTCCCTCCTAAAACTGTCAGAACCGAGCCACAGAACGATCTCACGAAAGTACATCCGAGTGCTGTATAGAAAAATCCATTCTCCCTCCAGTCATGCCTGGATATGACAGTAGACAGGAGAATAGAAATGCGGTTGACAATTGATGGTAACGCAGATGACTACTCCACAGGGCCCAATGTCACAGGATGACCGCTGGCGGGAACCTCTTCAACGGCGAGACGTGACATCAAAGCAGGCGGTGCCTCTTTAAAGACCTTGTGATGCTTTATTAATAATTCCCTTTGATTTCGGTTTTCTCAAGCTCAAAAGTGCACTTGCTTGGCCATGGTAAACTGCTGAATTGCAGGATACTAAAGAGGGGAAAACCTCAGTTCCTTATGCTGCATTCATAACAAAGTGGGAAGGTGGAAATGGCCAGTTGTGAAGTCGTAAATACCAGTTGGATGCACTCATGTGCTTTGAACTCATTGACAATTGGCCAACAAGCTGTGTCAACCATACAACTAAAAGTACAGCTATCGTGCTTGTCAAAAAATTACAGTGTTCAAAAACCATATTAATAGATTGTTTTTTATAAATAATGTTTTGTTGTTACATTTAACTGCTAAAATACTGTTATCAAGGTAATTTCCTTTGTAGTTGACATCAGAGGTCAGACTGTTTGACAAGTCAGAGCTCAGGGATGATAGACAGGTTTTCTACAAGGAATTGCAAGTTGTAGGGGGGGTTCAAGTGGATTTTTCCCAGTCGTATGTGGTAAATACCACCTTCTCATTTGGTTATGAACGCAGCATTAAACACAGATAGTAGGATTGTATGACTGGGGTGGAGATATGACGTTACATTAATTAATTCATTCATTTATTTTATTTAACTATGCAAGTCAGTTAAGAACAACTTCTTATTTACAATGGCGGCCTAGGAACAGTGGGTTAACTGCCTTGTTCAGGGGCAGAACAACAGATGTTTAGTTTCTGGATTTGACCATATTAATGACCTAAGGCTCGTATTTCTGTGTGTTTATTATATTATAATTAACTCTATGATTTGATATTTGATAAAGCAGTCCAACTGAGCGGTGGTAGGCAGCAGCAGGCTCGTAAGCATTCATTAAAACAACACGTTCCTGTATTTGCCAGCAGCTCTTAGCAATGCTTGAAGCACAGCACTGTTTATGACTTCAAGCCAATCAACTCCCGAGATTAGGCTGGCAATACTATAGTGCCTATAAGAACATCCAATAGTCAAAGGTATATGTAATACAAATGGTAGAGAGAAATAGTCCTATAATAACTACAACCTAAAACCTCTTAGCTGGGAATATTGAAGACTCAAAGGAACCACCAGCTTTCACATGTTCTCATGTTCTGAGCAAGAAATTTAAACGTTAGCTTTTTTACATGGAACATATTGCACTTTTACTTTCTTCTCCAACACTGTGTTTTTGCATTATTTAAACCAATTTGAAACCAAATACACAAGGAGATGTGTCTCAAATACTAGATTCTTGAGAGACGGAGGCAGTAACATGTTGTCAATCCAAACATATTAACTACGCTATGACAGCCTGCATGTCTCACATACTGTATTAGTGTGGCAAGTATTTCACATCAAAACTGAGATAATCACAACACTAAAAGACCTAAGACTCTAAAAGAATATCACATACAAATACAAGGGGGAAAAATAATCCAAAGCCTTGTTTTTCGGGGGTGGAATTGAAAACGGGACATTTTGGGGGTGCAGACGAGAAAGCTGGCATCAAAGCGATCTGCATGAGTTCCCTGGGGTACTGTAGAGTTTGGATACATTTCTCGGTTTTAGAAAGGTTTTTTATTTTGGAATTTATTTTTTCCCACTCCTCGGTTGTCAGTCCCACAATTACTCAATGAGCAATGCAGTTACATCCACCCACACATAATTCATGACATGAAAAAAACATAGAACGATTCAAAGGCTTTCTGTGTGGATGTCGAACATAACCTGACGTTTGATTGATGGGTCTGCTCCCAGACAGCCTGTCAGGGCTCTCTTTGGTTGGGATGAGTAAACACTGGGAGTAAAACACTGGTGATTCCAGCGTCTAATATTTCCAGACAAGAATGAAGCCATCATGTTCAAAAGGAAAATGTGACATTTAATTCCTTTAAAAAATAATAATAATAATAATGTTTTCATACATACAGTATCAGAAATTGCTCATTGATCTGAGTGAGATGAGGGATGGGCTCCCAATTTGAAAGATTATCTCTCTCACACTTAGATGAAGGAATAAGGAATATAAAGTAAGGAATATTTATATTTTTTATGACTTCTTATATGTTTAAAGTGTCATAAAGTACTTTGCCCTTCGATTGGATTTGATTTAGAGACTGCCAGAGGTCTGGACAACAGGCCCTCCGATTTGATACACTGAACTCTGAGTAGTAGTTGGTGAACCAGGCGAGGCAGTCATTTGAGAAACCAAGGCTGTTGAGTCTGCCGATAAGAATGTGGTGATTGACAGAGTCGAAAGCCTTGGCCAGGTCGATGACTTCAGCTGCACAGTATGGTCTCTTATCGATGCTATCGTTTAGGACCTTGAGCGTGGTTGAGAAGCACCCATGTCCAGCTCGGAAACCATATTACATAGCGGAGAAGTTACGGTGGGATTCGAAATGGTCGGTGATCTGTTTGTTAACTTGGCTTTCGAGGACCTAAGATAGGCAGAGTAGGATAGATATAGGTCTGTAGCAGTTAGGGTCTAGAGTGTCTCTCCCGTTGAAGAGGGGGATGACCGCGGCAGCTTTCCAATCTTTGGGGATCTCAGACGATACAAAAGAGAGGTTGAATAGGCTAGTGAGGGGTTGCAACAATTTCGGCTGATAATTTAAAAGAGGGTCCAGATTGTCAAGCCCGGCTGATTTGTAGGGATCCATATTTTGCGGCTCTTTCAGAACATCAGCTATCTGGATTTGGCTAAAAGAGAAATGGGGGAGGCTTGGGCAAGTTGCTGTGGGGGGTGCAGGGCTGGTGACCAGGGTAGGGATGGCCAGGCGGAAAGCATGGCCAGCCGTAGAGAAATGCTTACTGAAATTCTCAATTATTGTGGATTTATTGGTGGTCACAGTGTTTCCTAGCCTCAGTGCAGTGGGCCGCTGGGAGGAGGTTCTCTTATTCTCTATGGATTTTACAGGGTCCCAGAACTTTTGGTAGTTTTTTTTTTTTTTTTTACCTTTATTTAACTAGGCAAGTCAGTTAATTAAGAACCAATCCTAATTTTCAATGACGGCCTCGGAACAGAGGGTTAACTGCCTGATTTGTACCTTTGTACCTTGTCAGCTCGGGGATTTGAACTTGCAACCTTCCGGTTTCTAGTCCAATGCTCTAACCACTAGGCTATTGGTTCCTAACTTCCCTGAAAAGTTGCATGTCACGGGAACTATTCAATGCTAATGCAGAACGCCACAGGATGTTTTTGTGCTGGTCAAGGGCAGTCAGGTCTGGAGTGAACCACAGGCTATATCCTTTCCTGGTTAAAAAAAAAAATTGGATGGGGCATGCTTATTTAAGATTGTGAGGAAAGCACTTTAAAGAATAATCAGGAATCTTCTACTGATGTAATGAGGTCCATATCCTTCCAGAATAACCGGGTCGATTAGAAAGGTCTGCTCTCTGTGATTTTAGGGAGCGTTTGACTGTGATGAGGGGTGGCCGTTTGACCGCAGACCCATTAAGGACGCAAGCAATGAGGCATTGATTGCTGAGATCCTGGTTGAAGACAGCAGAGGTGTATTTGGAGTGCAGGTTGGTTAGGATGATATCTACGAGGGTGCCTGTGTTTACGGATTTGAGTTTGTACCTGGTAGGTTCCTTGATAATTTGTGTGAGATTGAGGGCATCAAGTTTAGCTTGTAGGATGGCCAGGGTGTTAAGCATGTCCCAGTTTAGGTCACCTAACAGTACGAACTCTGAAGATCGATGGGGGGGCAATCAATTCACATATGGTGTCCAGGGCACAGCTGGGGGCAGAAGGTGGTCTATAGCAAGCGGCAACGGTGAGGGACTTGTTTCTGGAAAAGTGGATTTTTAAAAGCAGAAGCTCAAATTGTTTGTGCACAAACCTATATAGTTAGACAGAACTCTGCAGACTAACTCTGCCCCCTTTGGCTGTTCTATCTTGTCAGAAAATGTTATTGTTAGTGATGGAAATTGCAGGGTTTTTGGTGGCCTTCCTAAGCCAGGATTCAGACACGGCTAGGACATCCGGGTTGGCAGAGTGTGCTAATGCAGTGAATAAAACAAACTTAGGGAGGAGGCTTCTAAGGTTAACATGCATGAAATCAAGGCTTTTACGGTTACAGAAGTCAACAAATGAGAGCGCGTAAGGAATGGGAGTGGAGCTAGGAACTGCAGGTCCTGGATTAACCTCTACATCACCAGAGGAACAGAGGAGGAGTAGGATAAGGGTACGGCTAAGGGCTATAAGAACTGGTTGTCAAGTATGTTCAGAACAGAGAATAAAAGGAGCAGGTTTCCGGGCTCGGTAGAATAGATTCAATGGATAATGTAAAGACAAAGTTATGGTAGGATGTGAATACAGTTGAGGTAAACCTAGGCATTGAGTGACGATGAGAGAGGTATTGTCTCTAGAGACATCAATTAAACCAGGTGAGGTTACCGCATGTGTGGGAGGTGGGACAAGAGGGTTAGCTGAGGCATATTGAATTGGAACGCTGACCGCAAGCCAGGCCTAATTGCCCAACATCAGTGCCCAACCTCACTAACGTTCTTGTGGCAGATTGGAAGCAAGTGTACGCAGCAATGTTCCAATATCTAGTGGAAAGACTTCCCAGAAGAGTGGAGGCTGTTATAGCAGCAAAAGGAGGACCAACTCCGTAGTAATGCCAATGATTTTGGAATGAGATGTTCGACGAGCAGGGTATGTCCACATACCACATACCTTTGGTCATGTAGTGTAAATGTTGATATGACAGTCAAAAATAGTCAATTACTGTCAGCTCGTGCTTACATGGTGTGAGTCTTCACACAATTCAGAAAACGAATGTCCTCGGGGAGGCAATTCATATTCCTAAGTTTCAGAATTGCATTCGGAATAAAAGAGTACTTGGTTCTATTTCTTTTAACCTTAGGTAGTACCTGCGGCCAGAGGGAAGGAGCTAGATTTCAGAGGAGTGGGTGGGAATAGTCAACCGCTATCTTACTTGCCTTCTGGAGGGCTCTGCCCAGGTAGAGAGATGACAGTTCTTGCTGCCCCATGATTTGTCCACAAGTCCTGACTATCGTGCGCAACCTACCTTTCTGTGCAACCTTGATTTTCCCAAACCAGCAGGTCAAGCAGTAGGACAGAATGCTCTAAACAAATTATTTATAAAAGATAACCATGATGGTTAGAACAACATTTTTTTTAAAGTGCAGTTTCCGCAGGGAAAACAAGTCTCTGTTGGCCTTCTTTTTTTTTTTTTAAATAGGGCCAGTACACTGATCCCAGGTAAGCTTTTTGTCAATGAATAGCCCAAGGTATTTGCACTCCTCCACTATTTCGATGGGCTTACATTTCATCAGTTGTTGTGTGTGCATGGTAGTGGTCCTTCGAAAGTCAAAACACCATGTCCTTTTGTATTTTATGCATTTATTGTTTAGATAGGATGACTCACACCAGACAGTAAAATCATTCAGAGCCGGTCCGTGCGCCGTCTCATCCACTTCAAGGAGACTGACCAAAACAGTGTCGTGAGCAATGGCATCAGTTGGAGCATGTCCATGTCACAAACAACGAAAGCTGGTGAGTGTGTTTGATGTTTTTTTTTTACTTGAGATGTAGAGCCTGCTTTCTGTGATTATCCCTTCTTCTTTCCACTCTCCCGTCTCACAGTTTCATTTGGTGGTGGTGCGGGCACCTTCTGGCTCTTTTTGGGCTAAGATCTCAGAGGTGTAGGTTATTCAGGCTGAGGCTCAGAATTAGAAGAAGAATCAGAGATGTCATGATTAATTTCTTCCCTGCATTAAGTTGTTTTCATTCAGATCTTGTAGAAGTGCTGACACGTGCATCCATTCGTCTTGGTATTCTTGCCATTGCACGTGCTTCGTCTTGCATGTGCATCCATTCTTCTTGTTCTTCTTGCCATTGTACGTGCATCGTCTTGCATGTGCATCCATTCTTCTTGTTCTTCTTGCCATTGTATGTGCATCGTCTTGCATGTGAATCCATTCGACTTGGTCTTCTTGCCATTGTACGTGCTTCGTCTTGCATGTGCATCCATTCTTCATGTTCTTCTTGCCATTGTACGTGCATCGTCTTGCCTGTGCATCCATTCGACTTGGTCTTCTTGCCATTGTACGTGCATCGTCTTGCATGTGCATCCTTTCATCTTGGTCTTCTTGCCATTGTACGTGCATCGTCTTGCCTGTGCATCCATTCGACTTGGTCTTCTTGCCATTGTACGTGCATCGTCTTGCATGTGCATCCTTTCATCTTGGTCTTCTTGCCATTGTACGTGCATCGTCTTGCCTGTGCATCCATTCGACTTGGTCTTCTTGCCATTGTACGTGCATCGTCTTGCCTGTGCATCCATTCGACTTGGTCTTCTTGCCATTGTACGTGCATCGTCTTGCATGTGCATCCTTTCGTCTTGGTCTTCTTGCCATTGTATGTGCATCGTCTTGCATGTGCATCCTTTCGACTTGGTCTTCTTGCCATTGTATGTGCATCGTCTTGCATGTGCATCCATTCGTCTTGGTCTTCTTGCCATTGTAAATTACGCACACTCTCATTGTGTACTCCAAGTATCCCAGAGTAGATTGGATTTGGTGGGCTGATATAAGGTACATACCATTTTGAGATTAGAATTAGAGTAGATCAATACAATGTCCCACCCTGTTCTTCATTCACAATAGGTGATAACATATTTATGCATAGTTCGCTTCCCCTCGTTCATCAACTCACCAGTTCTCCCCCATCATACTTTACTTAATGTATTTCATCTGTTGTTATATGTACGAAATAAGTTTCGGTGTAGTTTCACTTCCGTTTCGAGGCAATTATCAGGGTGATTATCAACTGGGTACGACTGTCAGGAGAAGGAGGGGCAACAGGGGGAAAACCATTACAAAAATGGCATGCCCTCCTGAAACTGGTCCTAACTCCAGCTCTGTTTGTGATATTAAGATTCTAACAAAGACAATGTGTTATATATACTTAAGTAGGAAAAGTCAAGGACAGAGGGGAAATGACTTTAAAAATGGCAGAGTAATCTTTGTTTTTTTTAAATTCATGAGCAGTCCAAATGTCTGCTTTAGTAGTTCTAATGTAAGGATTTCTGCCCAGTCCAAAAACACTAGTAGTGTCCTCGGCCTCAAAGGAAAGCAACTGGACCGTCTCCCCTGAGAGACTGACATCCAGTGACTTCCTCCAGTCATTTCATAAGGAACCTGTTAGAGTCCGTAATGGACAAGGCCTGGGTCTATCATTGTCTCGCTTAAGTTGCTTAGGTTGTCCTTTGAGTGGAGCAGAGGACAAACGCTGGTGTTTCTCTCCTTAGTTTGAGTGAAAAGTATGTAATGACTAAAGCCACACCTCCAGGGTGAAACGGTAGACGGAGATCTATTCCTGTCCTGAGAACTGACACCTAATCACACTGACGGACCACATCCCCCTTATCAGGTGAAGTGCTGAGATATCAACAAACAGATTAGTGAAATATCCAAAAATAATTTTGAGATTTGCCATCATGACCCCCCCCCCCTCCCCACCTTGTCTCGCCATAGACAACACAGTAATAAACCACAGGTTTTCAAATGGGGTTCAAATCCAGAGACTGAGATGGCCATTGCAAAAATGTAGATTTTGTAGTCAATTAATTATTTATTTGTGGATTTTGATGTATGCTTGGGGTTATTATATTGCTGGGAGATCCATTGGTGGCTTTCAGGCTCCTGGCAGAGGCAACCAGGTTTTGCCTAAAGTTCATGATGCCGTTGACCTTAACAAGTGCCCCAAGGACCAGTGGAAGCAAAATAGCCCCATAACATCACCATATTTTACAGTAGGTATGGGGATATTGTCTGCATATGCATCTTTCTTTCGACACAAAACCACCACTGGCCAGAAAGCTTTTTTTTTTTTTTTTTTTTTTTTACCTTATCCAACAAATGTAGACCCCTGTAGTTCGCTCAACGGCACTTGGATTGGAACCAGTGGCAAAGTCATATTACGCCAGTGGTGGGTTCTCTAATCTCATAAAACATTTCAGAAATGTTCAAATATTTACACGTCACTGAATGTTTGTCTACATTATTGATCAGGTTTCCTGAAACAGCTTGTGTGCACGTGTATACAGTAAAAAGGAAATGCCCTGTGAGGAGCAGGACACTCGAAAGACAAGCACACACACAGCCAGCCTATCAATGTCCTTTATACATAATAACTGCCTATCGAGTTACCTGGTCTAGTGTGAGGCTGTGACATTTCCACATACCGTAAGTTTGTCACAAGGTAATTGTCTCGCACAGAGCGCAGGCGACGAAGAGCAATTGGGATGGAATATTCCTTCAAGCCCAAGTCGACAGTAATTGTTAGCCATTTCGGAGCATTTTTAGAGTAAAAGGCGAAAGTCTCAATGTGACCTCAGATTAAAAATAGACTCAAATACCTAAAACTATTCATGGTGTGCAGGTACGTTTGAATTTATACAGTAGGAAAGGCTGTAAGAATATATCTCTGGACTTTTAGGTTATGGGAAAGGATGAGGAATATGTCTATGTGGACTGAGGTTTTGAACAAAAAAGCCACCCTGTATTTCAGTCATTGTTTCACATTTCAGGCTTCAAACAAAGATATAAAACTATTTTTTGTGAAGAATCAACAACAAGTGGGACACAATCATGAAGTGGAACGACATTTATTGGATATTTCAAACTTTTTTAACAAATGAAAAACTGAAAAATTGGCCGTGCAAAATTATTCAGCCCCCTTAAGTTAATACTTTGTAGCGCCACCTTTTGCTGCGATTACAGCTGTAAGTCGCTTGGGGTATGTCTATCAGTTTTGCACATCGAGAGACTGACATTTTTTCCCATTCCTCCTTGCAAAACAGCTCGAGCTCAGTGAGGTTGGATGGAGAGAGCATTTGTGAAAAGCAGTTTTCAGTTCTTTCCACAGATTCTCGATTGGATTCAGGTCTGGACTTTGACTTGGCCATTCTAACACCTGGATATGTTTATTTTTGAACCATTCCATTGTAGATTTTGCTTTATGTTTTGGATCATTGTCTTGTTGGAAGACAAATCTCCGTCCCAGTCTCAGGTCTTTTGCAGACTCCATCAGGTTTTCTTCCAGAATGGTCCTGTATTTGGCTCCATCCATCTTCCCATCAATTTTAACCATCTTCCCTGTCCCTGCTGAAGAAAAGCAGGCCCAAACCATGATGCTGCCACCACCATGTTTGACAGTGGGTATGGTGTGTTCAGGGTGATGAGCTGTGTTGCTTTTACACCAAACATAACGTTTTGCATTGCTGCCAAAAAGTTCAATTTTGGTTTCATCTGACCAGAGCACCTTCTTCCACATGTTTGGTGTGTCTCCCAGGTGGCGTGTGGCAAACTTTAAACAACACTTTATGGATATCTTTAAGAAATGGCTTTCTTCTTGCCACTCTTCCATAAAGGCCAGATTTGTGCAATATACGACTGATTGTTGTCCTATGGACAGATTCTCCCACCTCAGCTGTAGATCTCTGCAGTTCATCCAGAGTGATCATGGGCCTCTTGGCTGCATCTCTGATCAGTCTTCTCCTTGTATGAGCTGAAAGTTTAGAGGGACGGCCAGGTCTTGGTAGATTTGCAGTGGTCTGATACTCCTTCCATTTCAATATTATCGCTTGCACAGTGCTCCTTGGGGTGTTTAAAGCTTGGGAAATCTTTTGGTATCCAAATCCGACTTTAAACTTCTTCACAACAGTATCTCGGACCTGCCTGGTGTGTTCCTTGTTCTTCATGATGTTCTCTGCGCTTTTAATGGACCTCTGAGACTATCACTGTGCAGGTGCATTTATACGGAGACTTGATTACACACAGGCGGATTGTATTTATCATCATTAGTCATTTAGGTCAACATTGGATCATTCAGAGATCCTCACTGAACTTCTGGAGAGAGTTTGCTGCACTGAAAGTAAAGGGGCTGAATAATTTTGCACGCCCAATTTTTCAGTTTTTGATTTGTTAAAAAAGTTTGAAATATCCAATAAATGTCGTTCCACTTCATGATTGTGTCCCCCTTGTTGATTCTTCACAAAAAATACAGTTTTATATCTTTATGTTTGAAGCCTGAAATGTGGCAAAAGGTCGCAAAGTTCAAGGGGGCCGAATACTTTCGCAAGGCACTGTACATTGTCCATAAAAAGTGACCATTTGCTAGGAAGGCAGTGGGACACACAAACATAGACACTCACATATTTCTTTGTTGTTGTATTGTTTGTATATGGTATTTTATAAATGTGACTGTCCTTGTCTTGTTGAGTTTTGTTACTTGTCATGTTTTGTGGACCCAGGCACAGTGGCTGCTGCTTCTGCAAAACTGGGGATCCAAATAAATAGATTTAGTTGAGTTGTTGAGCAGTTGAGTTGTGTATTGGCTTCAGAATTCCAGTTGTAAGGAACAGGCATGGTGCTTGAGTCAACTGAGCAGGGGTATTGAGCTCTTACCCTGTGATGTCTTAAAAAAAGATGGGAGAACCTTCCAGAAGGACAACCATCTCTACAGCACTCCACCAATTAGGACTTTGTGGTAGAGTTGCCAGATGGAAGCCACTCCTCAGTAAGAGACACATGACAGCCCTTTTGCAGTTTGCCAAATAGGCACCTAAAGACTCTCAGACCATGAGAAACAAGATTATTTGGTCTGATGAAACCAAGATTGAACTCTTTGGCCTGAATGTCAAGTGTCATGTCTGGAGGAAACCTGACACCATCCCCACGGTGAAGCATGGTGGTGGTGGCAGCATCATGCAGCGGGGATGTTTTTCAGCGTCAGGGACTCGGAGACTAGTCAGGATTGAGGCAAAGATGAACGGAGCAAAATACAGAGTGATCCTTGATGAAAACCTGTTCCAGAGTGCTCAAGAACACAGACTGGGGCAAAGGTTCCCCTTCCAACAGAACAACAACCCGAAGCACACAGCCAAAACAACACAGGAGTGGCTTTGGGACAAGTCTCTGAATGTCCTTGACTGGCCCAGCCAAAGCCAGGACGTGAACCCAATCAAACATCTCTGGAGAGACCTGAAAATAGCTGTGCAGCGACGCTCCCCATACAACCTGACAGAGCATGAGAGGATCTGCAGAGAAGAATAGGAGAAACTCCCCAAATACAGGTGTGCCAAGCTTGTAGCATCCTACCCAAGGAGACTCAAGGCTGTAGTCGCTGCCAAAGGTCCTTCAACAAAGTACTGAGTAAAGGGTCTGAATAGTTATGTAAATGTGAGTTGTGTTTTTTTAACTAACAGAAATGTCTAAAAACTGTTTTTGCTTTGTCATTATGGGCTATTGTGTGTAGATTCTAGAATAAGACTAACCTAACAAAATGTGGAAAAAGTCAAGGGGTCTGAATTACTTTCCAAAGGCAAATTTACCCGACGGTGTGGATGAAATAAGATGTTGGCTGGCCGGGAGGAACTCAGTCTCACCAGCAGATTACCACTTAATCTAGCCGGAACAGATTGTGTGAGCAAATGTCACGGTATGAATACAAATACACTGATATTGTCAAATATTTTTATTTTTTTACTGTTTGAGTATCCACATTATTTTTGGGGAGTACACTCCATTGGGGGGGGGGGGGGATAGATATTTTTTAGAATACAAGGCCCGCACTGACAAAAGTCAAATCGGGTTTATCTATAGGCCTGTGCAACAGGGCGAAACAATGCCTAATTTATCATCATGTTATATTATATCGTGGAACACAATCTTAAAAAAGGCAACCTCAGAATTGGCACTTGCTTGTAAACTCATTAAAAAAAATATGTCCTCTCACTGTCAACTGCGTTTATTTTCAGCAAACTTAACATGTGTAAATATTTGTATGAACATAAGATTAAACAACAGACAAACTGAACAAGTTTCTCAGACATGTGACTAACAGAAATTGAATAATTTGTCCCTGAACAAAGGGGTGGTCAAAATCAAAAGTAACGGTCAATGCAGCTGGTGGCCACACCAGATACTAAGTACTACAGTGCATCTACTCCTCATGGACTGCAAAAGATTTGCCAGTTCTTGCTGTGAGATGTTACCCTACTCTCCACCAAGGCACCTGCAAGTTCCCGGACATTTCTGGGGGGAATGGCCCTAGCCCTCACCCTCCGATCCAACAGTTCCCATACGTGCTCAATGGGATTGAGATCCGAGCTTTTTGCTGGCCATTGCAGAACACTGGTATACCTGTCTTGCAGGAAATCACGCACAGAACGAGCAGTATGGCTGGTGGCATTGTCATGCTGAAGGGTCATATCAGGATGAGCCTGCAGGAAGGGTACCACATAAGGGAGGAGGATGTCTTCCCTGTAACGCACAGGGATGAGATTGCCTGCAATGACAACAAGCTCAGTCCGATGATGCTGTGACACACCACCCCAGTCCATGACGGACCCTCCACCTCTAAATCGATCCCGCTCCAGAGTACAGGCCTCAGTGTAATGCTCATTCCTTCGACGATAAACGCAAATACGACCATCGCCCCTGGTGAGACAAAACCGCAAACTGTCAGTGAAGAGCACTTTTTGCCAGTCCTGTCTGGTCCGGCGACAGTGGGTTTGTGCCTATAGACGACGTTGTTGCCGGTGATGTCTGGTGAGGACCGGCCTTACAACAGGTCATGATAATTTGAAACGGGGATCAATTTGGAGAGTTGAAAGAACATTTTCGGGTTACAAACCAAAATGTCTTCTTTTATATACAGTCGTTCAATTCTGTTCTTTGGAATTTTCCAAAATGGAATCACAATTCCGCATTGAAAACTGCATGGTTATTCATTACAGCCATGGCATCAGTTTGGTGAGAAGGCCTATGCGTAATGATTCTAGTGAAAATATGTCTGAATCAAACGCATGTTCTTGTGTATTTTTGGTGTGGAACCTGTATGTTTAGGGAGCTTATTTATAGCCTAGCCAAATCTCAATGGCACTAGCAGCTTTCAAAAATATGATTAAGTGGAAAATAGATGGGACGCAATTACTACAAAACTGCAGCTCGTTGTTAAAACACATTTTTCCTACTTCAATCAACCAGTCAATTTTGAATTACTGGTAAAAAACTGTCATCATTTGGCAAGGAATGTAGCTTGTGTATCCCAAACATTTAGTTACATTTTTCTAGCAATTTATTATTGTAGCCCTAACGGGATCTTGTGTGCACATAGCACCGGTGTGTGTCGGGAGCGGTCGGAAACACAAATGAGGTAATGAGACCTGGAGGGGAAAGGGAATATAGGGAGAAGAACATTCCAGAGTAAAATTTTTTAAACTTGTTCTTCAAGACAAAATGTCACTTGCCCATTCAGGCAGCCACAAAGCACATTCCACCAAATAGTTTTACTGTGTTGGAAATGTTTTTTCATCTCTGATTGAAGATCTAGCTTTGACGTCCGTTCGAGTACTCACTCCCTAACAGGATGCACAGACTGGGGCAGCTGGACATTTTTTTAATGGAGCATATGTTTTTGGCAGGCAAAAAAAATGGGCATACAACAATAAGGTGGCTGGCTGATAGACACAGTATGTGAATAAACCATTATGATTGCTGTTAAAATGGCTAGTCTAGCTGTTCGATAGCTAGGTTGGCTAGATGGCTCGAACAGCTGTGCTGGGATGACGGCAGGTCACATGATCAGACCAACTCAGCGCTACCCAGAGAAAGCTTTATGAAGTGGAGATAGGGCTGCTTGTGCCGTAGGCTTCGCCTGTCCATTGCCAGAATATTCCGACCTGTTTTTATTCCGCGGTAAGTACATCTGAAGGACCCAATGGGTCAGAACGCACTGATGCCCTCATGCTCGGTAGCACAAGCCAGAGCAGCCATTTTGGGATGGCACATCACAATGAACAACAGGATAGTGATCCAATCAGGTTCCTTTGTTACGCAACACAACATTTTACATGCCTAGCAAGAGGACGAAAAAGGCTGTTTAATTTAAAAACTAGCTGAATTTCAATTTTCTCGATTTGTCAGTTGGGATAATTCAGAGTACAGCAACATCTTGCATCCCTGGAATGAGGTACGTTTTCAAGCCATATTCCACACCGGCTCCGCGTTTCCCTGATGATGGCATCAGTGCGTTCCGACCTGTAGGCTTCTTCAGATGTACTTACTAATGAAGATGCAAAGGTCGGAATATTCCGGCTACTCCTGTACAGTAAAGTGCGAGAAAAGCCCAAGGCAACACATTTTAGCCATTGTTGTCAGCCATTGTTGACATTAATGCTAGTTACTGCTAGTTTGACAACCAGAGGGCATCTTTGAGAAGCTAAGTTATTGAAATGACATGGAGCGGTTGGCCTAAGAAAGTCCTGTTCATTGTAGCTGTTTTTACGTAACTTACCTATTGGCAACGTCATCCATGACTTTTAATACAGTCAAGCATTTTTGTTATAAAACAAAAGGGAGTCTTGAATATTTTTCATTATTTAATGAAGCAAGTCATTAAACAATGGATGAACTGGGCTTCCAGAGTGGCGCAGTGGTCTAAGGCACTGCATCGCAGTGCTAGCTGTGTCACTAGAGACTCTGGGTTCGAGTCCAGGCTCTGTCGCAGCCGGCCGCGACCGGGAGACCCATGGGGCGGCGCACAATTGGCCGAATGTCGTCTGGGTTAGGGGAGGTTTTGGCCGGCAGGGATGTCCTTGTCCCATCGCGCACTAGTGACTCCTGTGTAGGGCTGGCCGAAGTGCACGCTGACACAGTCGCCAGGTGTACAGTTTTTCCTCTGACATTAGTGCGGCTGGCTTCCGGGTTAAGTTGGCATTGTGTCAAGAAGCAATGCGGCTTGGTTGGGTTTCAGAGGACCCTCGACCTTCGCCTCTCCCGAGTCCGTACGGGAGGTGCAGTGATGAGACAAGACTAACTACCAATTGGATACCACGAAATTGGGGAGAAAGGAAACGGGGGTGAAAAAAAAATATGAATAAACCGCAACATGTCGGCTAACATATTGGCTGTACTAGAGACTTTAAAACCTTTTTTTTTGTTTGAACAGACTACATGGGATAGATTTTTAGAAATGTAGCTTGTTACGATTCCAAGAAAAACGAAAATGCATTTTTGGTGATCCTCTCACCTTCGGCTCATTTTCAAGTCCTCCTGTGGTTACAGTCCCTGGAATGGGTAGCACCATAGAAAGAAGCTGGCTTGCTGAAAACTATGTCCATTCTATCTGTTCTCTTGGTCACAAATAAAAAACATTTTTTTTAGATAAACAGATCATTTTTTAAAATGGTAACTGTGTTAAGGGGGGCGTTTGGGGCGGGGTGAAGAGTACTTGAGAGGTGTGACTCCAGGTTAATAGCCAGTAAGCATACAGCAGACCTCCCACTGTCCTCACTTTGATTATGCTGTAGCAACATACTGTAGCACCATGACTAGGATCTCTATTCAGTTAAGTGAGCAGATTTGGGTTTTCAGGAGGAAGGGAAAATCTACTGGAGACATTTGAAAAATACCGCTATTCGCAAACACTATCATTAGATGCCTGTGTTACTACGAACACAAGAGCCCAGGAAAATTAACAGGTACAGTAGGCTACAATACTGTACAGTAGGCCTAATAATTCTAAAACATGTCTGCTGCACATTTTTACATGGCTTGAATAGTCTCGCTGGAAATAGATCAACAACTCACTGATGGATGAAGATGAGCGATCGGCAAAGGCCATTAGGAATCTGCCGGCATCACGGCACAACAACACTCCAGTCAGAAGACAGTTTGAGAAACTTAAGAGCCCTATTTTTGATGGTAAGGTACATAAAATATTGCAGCCTACACTTCATGGACTGCTGTGTGCTCCACAACAATTCACTTGTCTCATTATTCAGGTATCAGGCTCGAGGGTTTGTGGAAGAAATCATCCAGGGATATGCTGGACCCTGTCAGAGAGATGTTTCTGGGACCACATCGTTTCTTTCAAGGTAGGATTATAGCAATATTTTGTTATGTATGGGCCTATTTACATGTGTATTTCTATTATTTTACCTAATGTTCGCTGTTAGGGTATTTTTTTCTTCTCCAAACCCAAAACACACTGCCGCCCGGGTTTGCATTGTGAATGAGGGCATAAACTGTGTCAAGACGCCAGCAGAGTAACTAGACCTACAACACTTTCAACAGCACAACACTCAACACTAGTGAGACTCACCTCGCCTACAGTAGGCCTACAGTATATCAAAAAATGTTGTTTTTTTCATCTCTACATGCATGTCTCCTGATTTAAACACGATCTAACTTGTACGGCATCAACTGAAAACATTCATCCGTCCCTCAGCCAAGCCTACAAGCAAAGATAAGCTGGTGGAGGTCATCAAGACGTTTTGGCTTGAGAAACTGACGATACGACGACCCAACAAATAACTCGGTCACCTCAGCGAGGTTTTACCCGTGGTCGTGGAAGTGCAACTAAAATGTAGCTGAGATGTACAGCAGTTGAAATAAATGTCTGCATTTTGAAAAGTCTATCATTATTTTATTAACAAAAGCATAAAGATGTTGAACAAATACTATACAATATATGCTTTATCCGACATTGTGGGTTAGGAATACAAAACTGGTCGACGACAAGTTGTTCTGCTTCCACGAGCACATCCAGTGCTAGCATCAGTAATTCTACATTTGTTGTTGCCCAGCTAGCATGGACACTGACAGTTATCCATCAAACACAGCTGAAGAGCTACTGACCCCTTACCTGGGAAAACACCGAACAACAGACTTTTCCCCCCACTGATGAGTGCAAACACCAAATTTGGAGTGAAGACTTTTGAAATTTGGAGCGAATCGGACTTTTTGTCCATGAGAAGATATGTTGCAAATTTTATGCATTAGCGTTAAGTGAATTCTTGATAGTTTCCTTATTTTGTAAGATATCAATGCCAAACTTAACATGCTTCATCGTGGTAATGGCTTCGATGACCCCAAAAAGTGTCAAGTTGATAGGCCATTGTGGAGTGCATTTACAAAGAATTTAAATTGACAAGTCAAATCTGAATTATCAATAACCCAGCCATCTCTTAACATAGTTTGAGAAAAGCCAAGGAATTGGTTAAGAGATGTACCCACATACCCGAATGGTGTTATTTGGACTTATAGTTCAAGAGAAGAAGTTTTTCAAAAACAGTTACCAATCTATGATTGAGTTATTTGACCATGTCAAAGAAAGAATTATAATAAAAATACACAGAATAAAAATAGGTTTCACAGCTTCACTGTGAAATCCTAATAAACAACATAATGCATTCGGCAGCAAGCAAAAAAATGATGATCTTCAATCTAAAAAGCAATTACATGAGAGAACATCTCATCAGAAATGCCCGGTCCCCATTCGTTCTTATTAAGCATACATGTGAAAACAGAGCTAAATGAAAGATACAAATGCAGGGAAAACCTCTAGAGACTCACGCACCATGCCTGGTCCTATGGATGTAATTATAAAGCCAATACACAACAACTCAACTGCCTATTTATTTCAATTACAGTCAAGAACTCGCCAACAAATGGTTTACATATGCAACACGGTGCTACTGTTTTTATTATTCCATTTTTACTGCAGAGCATCTTAAGAGCAAAGAGCGAGGGAGACCAGCGACAGAGGAAAACCTTTGTGTCTTAGCCCTCTGTACTATATAAATATGGCCACCGTCTGTGGACAATGTATGTAGGGCATTCACTGGGAGATTTAGTGAGAGTGTAACTGACTGAAATGTCCAGAAATATATATTCTTAGAGCCTTTTTTACTGTATACATTCAAACTAGCCTAATACTTTTCTTGGCACGCAGGTATTTGAGTCTATTTTGAAATTGAGGGCATTTTGACAACTTTTATTTCGCTGTGCTCTATAAAATTGCTCTGAAATTGCTAACAATTATTGTAAACTTAGGACTTTGAGTATTACATCCCAATCGCTTTTAATCGCCAGCGCTCTGTGCGAGACAATAGCCTTGACCTTGAAAACTGCAGTTATTCAGACTTCAATGGAATAAATTGATCACATTCTCTCAAGAACACGTGCCGTTGCAGACCCATCCAAGTTTAGCATTATGACACTTGTGGCAATGCCTCAATGTCACAGCCTCACACTAGACGAGGAAACTCAACAGGCAGTTACTATGTATACAGGGCATTGATAGTCTGGATGAATGTGTGCTTGTCATTCAAGTGTTCTGCTCCTCACAGGTAATTTCTTACTGTATACACGTATGCACACACACACGCTACTCCAAGACACCTGATCAATAATGTAGACAAGAAAACATGTCTTGAAGTGTAAATATTTGACAATCATGATATCCATCATAAATAACTGTTAAAAGTGTAGCTTCTCACAGACAGCAGGGCATAAGGGGCGGGGCGGCAGGGTAGCTTTGTGGTTGGAGCGTTGGACTAGTAACCGAAAGGTTGCAAGTTCATATCCCCGAGCTGACAAGGTACAAATCTGTCATTCTGCCCCTGAACAGGCAGTTCACCCACCGTTCCTAGGCCGTCATTGAAAATAAGAATTTGCTCTTAACTGACTTGCCTAGTTAAATAAAGGTAAAATGTAAAATTTAAAAATAAGTGTCACTCACAGTAGGGTTTACACTAAGTGAACAATGTTGCGGATGTGTCTGGTCTGTTTGTTGGGTCAGGTCCAAGGACAGAAATAGACAAATGCAGAGAGGAAGTTACACTACTTTACATACCATGTGCAGTCCTTAAACATAACCCAAAAGGGGGGTACAATGTCGATGGCTAAACATTTGTGACTTATTTCTCATCTGAAGAAGGGAGTGTGTTCACTTAATCAGTTCACTTAATCAGGTGTGCGTTCTCTTATCCTCAGGATGAACAAACAGTGAACCATTGGGAGGAGATTCTGTTGAGACGTTGACAATCAAACCATCATTTCCGAAGCCACCTTAATTATTCATTCCACACTCTTTGCCATACCAGTCAATTGACACATGTAAAAGTAAAGACAACATTTAACTGTGGCATATTCAATACTGTATACACAGATGAGTCATTATTTTACTTATCGCTTTCTACTTTAAAGCCCCACTTACTGTATACGGTATATACACAAATCAGCATTTATATAGCACAAGGCCATGTACTTCTCATTCACCAAAATGTAAACGTCATCTAGTCTCAGTGAAATGATGTCACCCCCTATTCCTTCCTGCTTCCAAGGCTCGGAGTCAGAGAGCCAGTCTCGCTCTCATTCATTTGCCAGACAAACTAACTTCCCCGATGCCATTTGAACCATAACACTGGTGCTCTATGGAGCTTCCTCCCTCCACCACAGAGGTCTTTCTGTTTGGCTGACGTCGAACAGGGTTCTCTTAAGAGCGCTGGGCGTAATGTCGCCCGTGTGAAACAATGAACAAGGACGGAGGTGTCCTTTAAAGTTAATGGCGGCAACACAGCGCAAGCGGAAGATAAGCGGGCGACTGTGAGGATAATTACAGCTTTGGGAGCACCTGATAAAACGCACGTGGCAATTACACTACCTTTTCATGGCTAATATAGAGAAAGTCATTAAGACTTTAAAAAAAACTATTGGATTGAAATGTCAGCAGTTAGATTTTCCTAAGTGAATAAACACCTCCGCATTTTAAATTGTGAAACATGCAAATAATAATTTGGTTATCTACATTTCGTCCACGGCTTTGATTGATCATTTAAAAGAATTAAAACAAAAGCACAGGGGGAAAATGTAATCTCTAACGAGCACAAATAAAAATTGTTACAGTGAAATTAATGTCGGAGCATAAAAGCTACTTTACGGCTTTGATTCATATGTGGAGTGCAGATCAATTAAAAATAATGGCGCATAAAATTACTCACTGGGAATTTGGCGTTTAAAAAAATAATAAACTTGGTTCTCCCATCCTAGTCAACAGTTCAGAGTCATTTTGGATCCCCTTTACCCTGGAACTCTCATTTGGTATCACTGAGCTATTCACCAAGTATTGCTCTGTGATAACGGAGTATTGCTGTTGTGTTCAAAACTAGGTAAATCTACAGTTTGAATTATTAAAAATGTGTGCTTGCTTAAGGTGACCGTACCCCGTTCAAATCTCTCTGTTATGGGATAAGTGCAATCATGCACACACTGGACGAGGGCAACAGTGCACACATCCAATAGTTTATCAAGGCATCGGTCCGCAAAGCACAAGCTTCGATAACTGTTCCATTATCATAAAGAAGTCAATGAGAGGCTGGTCGACAGCTCTTCAGACAACAGGATCAATCAGCCTCCACAAATGGAAAATATGTATTTGGCAGCAAATACACTTACAAGGTTCAGAGAAGATCCTTGTAATATCAGACTTGGGTGGGTAACATTTAGACATAACAGAAATGTTGCATCTATTATATAAAAAAGCATACAAGACATGTAAGTTAAATGTTATGGTCTCACATACACAGGACATACGAATTTCATAGTACTTGGATCATAGTAATAGCAAGCTGTTGCATGTATTGTTTAAACATTTTTTTAAAGACATGTGAGACATGTACGCAAAGCCTTGGAAGGTCTCATACATGGGACATGCATATTTCAAAGCAATACCACCGTCGGAAGTCATTGACACACACAACGTCACACCTATTGAAGATCTAAATCTATTAAGTTTGTGGAGATCTCTCAACAATCATTCTCATGATCACACATTAAAAACCCTGGATGGAAGACCACAGATAAGTAGAGCAATCCAGTAGGAGGCCCAGCCTTAACCATGGAAACTCATACCTGAAAATGTATATACAAATATTGTGTATTTCTTATAGTAATTGTCACGTTTTAAAAAATATATATATTGATCTATAAGGAAAGCATTTCCATGTAGGAAATTCACCACAATCATGTATTCAATTGTGAATGTCATATCAGGCATTGAAGTTGAACACATACACAAATGTATACCAACTAAAATAATATTTTATGCCATACAAGATTCATATTTGATGTTCATGATTCTTTGAAAAGGTAGGAAAATACAGCCTCAGCAACCCAGGCAGGTTATACCACTAATGTCATGCAGAAGACATCAAATCTAAGGCAATAGAGAAATCAAAATGATTCAGAAGAATTCACATTTGTTTCTGTCCATTGTTCTTACAATGTGTGCAGAGATACGGGCAAATCGAGGCAGAAGTTTGAGAATACATAAACTGGAAGAGTGGATATGCATTGGTACAATGACGTAGTCAATCATGACGTAAATCAATGTTCCGCTGTAGAACATTAGAACAGAAACATCTTCAGACAACGCAAGACCACAAACACAGCTCTGTGAATAGGTAAGCAGCTCCCACACAGAGACGCACCCCACACAAACACCCCGTACTGCCAAGTGCCTTCCGGGATCTTAAGCACTTACAAATTCGTAACATATTGTACGAATTGGAATTCCTAACACGTCGCACAAATTGCAAAATTATATGTATATGTATATATATACACACATCTTTTACTTTCAGGACGTAACGGATCATGCGAAATGGATAACGTAGTACAGAATTGTGCAGAATTTTCAGAGAGCGGTTTCAGTTGGTGAGCACTACTTTCAAAACTACTGGCCGAAATTATGCATCACTAACACAAAATGTAGGAAACTCCTAACTGTGCTCTGCTGTACAGAAGCAACATTCCATGTCAGAGCACTGCCCCACATACAAACACTACTACAGCATCGCTGCTCCACACACACACACCAGTTTCCATTTCCCTACCTGTAGCCCTCGTCTCCTCAGAATGCTGGACTCGTCCATGCTACAGAGCTCCGGCTTGGGATGCCTCCCTACCGGCGCATAGCCATGCTGTACTGACTGACTAGCTGCCTATAGCAGTCTCTCTATCCCTCTCTCTCCTGCTCCCTCCTTCCCTCACGCCAACTCTGATCTTAGCAGCTGCTAAACACCAACATCAGAACTTATCTGATTGGAGGGGGGCAGTCAGCTGACACCTCCCTCTCTTGTTCCTCTTCTCGCCCCTCTGTAACTTCAGGACAGTGTGTGTGTGTGTGTGTGTGTGTGTGTGTGTGTGTGTGTGTGTGTGTGTGTGTGTGTATGAGAGAGCGAAAGAGACAGAGAAGCAGTGTGAGTGAATATGAATAAGTGTGTGGGGGAGAGGGAGTGTGTGTATGAATGTGAGTGAGTTAGTGCATGAGGGAGGGGGAGAGAGAAGGGAAGAGAGAGACAGAGGGAGCAAGGGAGGCAGGACTAATTCAGCATTGGGACTGAGGGGCAACTGGGTGCCCTAGCTGTGCCTCAGTCATTTCCACCCGAGTGGAGCAGCCACGCTTTTGTGGCGCCCTAAGTCACCATGAAACATAAGTAGAGGATATCCTGCCCCGAATTGCTCTCCTCCTCTCTATTCAAACAATACAGTTGGCATCCTGTCCTGACCGCCTGTCCATCGACAGAGAGCAGCCAGGACTATACGCTAAGTGGCCTCTACTGTTCAACGGCTTTTAAATGAGTCATTATTCCTTCAGTGACTCTTCTGGGCAAAATATATCTGAAGGTCATAGAGAGAAAGATGGAAGGAAAAAAAAGAGAGATTGAGATAGAGAGAAAGAGAAAGAGAGGGGGACATAGGGTGATGGAGAGAGAGAGAGAGAGAAAGGGAGAGAGAGAGAGAGAGAGCGAGAGAGAAAGGGAGAGAGCGAGAGAAAGGGAGGGGGTGTAGAAGAGAGATAGGGGACAAGAAGGTGGGGTGAGCAAGAGAGTGTAAAAAATGCATTTTATTTTTTAATTAAAAAAAGAGATTTACAATAATAGTGGTGAGGCACTGCTGCTACAGCTGGGACACCATCCCTCATAGTGATATAATACTGCAGGTGGCTATTGTGGGGCTTTCCTCCAAAACAACAGTGCTGATTATTACCGTGCTGCTATCAAGAACAACTCCACTGCTTCAGTCAACTCCTCTACAACCAATTGTAAGCAGCACATTCTGTAAGTGCATATCCACGGTCAATTTCCGGTGATTTCATGCATTTCCGTCATCTCTTTCCTGGCGGTCTCCGTCATAAGTTGCATAAACTCCTAGGTACTCAGCAAGTAACCGACCGAGCCTCTTCTCCGATGCTATACCTCGCCGCCATCGCAACACCACAGTCGCCCCGCTCTGAATTATTAGCATTTAGATCAATAGGTTGGTTTACGATTGCCATCATGCCAATTCCATCCGGCAATTTCACAGTCAGTTTCAGTCCTGTGTTTTTTTTGTTTTTGCTTCTCCACCTCTTCTCCCCCTTCCTCATTTCCATTTGCTGTGGCTCTACTCTGTGAATATTAAGTAGCACCCCATACATTCTCCCAGTCTCCAACCAAGCTGAAATGATTTCTGTTATTGAGCATGGATGAGTGACGGCTAGTTGGCTACCTATCGCTGAGGAGAGAGAGAAAACAAATTGTGTGAAAGGTCAGACAGGTGACTGCCATGTAAACTTTCCCCTTCTCTGACCGTCTGTTGAACAGAGCAGTGATTCACTGAAGCTGGATGGCCAGTAATTTGTGCTGTCGCTGATGAGGAACAGAGAATTAAAAATGGCAGCCGGCACTGGAGAAATCAGACCTGTTTTTGTTTTCTTTATTAAACCGTTCAAACCTCCACAGAAGGTGGATTCAAATGCAATTGTCTGGAAATTACTTAATTGACAAAAACGCAAAAGCGGAAGCAACAACTAACTTCCCGACTATTCAGAGGACCCATATAATAAATCAGCCAGAGTAGAGCCCTATGGGGGGAAGTGAGAATGGCGGGCATTGTGTGAGGATGCCACTACCACTGGCTCTGGGAGAAAGGGGCCCATGGCCACAGGTTTACTTCAACAGGAAGTCCTTGGGAGTTTCTGTATCTCATTTCCTCCTGGCAGGTGGGCAGCTAAGCCCATTTCCTCGAGTGGCGAGGAGGCGAGAGTGTAGAAAAGTGGAGGGGGGGAGAGGAGAGGGGTTTTGGTGGGAGTACGCCCTTAGAGCCAGCAGTGAGAACTGATTGAGGGACCCAAGGCCTGTGTTATCCCTCTGCCCTGCCTGGGTTTATCGCAGCGAGAGGAGGCCTGCAGATCTAAGCTAAGGCAGGAGGAGGGCCATGACTTGTGAGGATAGCGAGAGTGGGAGAAAGAGACCCTAATACAGATAATTTACAGTGAAAGCCGGACATTATATCTGTGTATACATCCAGTCCTTTGGAGTCAATTCCTCAGTGGGAAAGAAAAGCAGACGTAATGACCTTAAAGAACCAATCCCGCACAATGGAACCAATCCCTCACAATGGAACCAATCCCTCCAATAACACCTGGGGGACCCTCTGGATCCTTTACTTCCTGACGGGTGGTAAGGGTTGGCAACACAACATCTGCCACATTGATGCTCAACACCAGGAACCCTCAGGGGTGTGTGCTTAGTCCCCTCCTGTACTCCCTGTTCACTCATGACTGCTTGGCCAAGCATGACTTCAACACCATTACAACAGCGGAAGACCTGATCACCAACAACAATGAGACAGTGTGTTTAAGTGTGTTAATGGTTTTCTTTGAGACTGTGGTCCCAGCTCTCTTCAGGTCATTGACCAGGTCCTGCTGTGTAGTTCTGGGCTGATCTCTCTCATGATGCCCCACGAGGTGAGATCTTGCATAGAGCCCCAGCCCGAGGGTGATTGACCGTCATCTTGAACTTCTTCCATTTTCTAATACTTGCGCCAGCAGTTGTTGCCTTCCCAACAAGCTGCTTGCCTATTGTCCTGTAGCCCATCCCAGCCTTGTGCAGGTCTACAATTTTATCCCTGATGTCCATACACAGCTCTCTGGTCTTGGCGATTGTGGAGAGGTTGGAGTCTGTTTGATTGAGTGTGTGGACAGGTGTCTTTTATACAGGTAACGAGTTCAAACAGGTGCAGCTAATAGAGGTAATGAGTGGAGAACAGGAAGGCTTCTTTAAGAAAAACTAAGAGGTCTGTGAGAGCCGGAATTCTTACTGGTTGGTAGGTGATCAAATACTTATGTCATGCAATAAAATGCAAATTAATTACTTAAAAATCATACAATGGGATTTTTTGGATTTTTGTTTTAGATTCCGTCTCTCACAGTTGAAGTGTGCCTATGATAAAAAGTACAGACCTCTACATGCTTTGTAAGTAGGAAAACCTGCAAAATCAGCAGTGTATCTCCCCACTGTATATAGCCCCACTATTGTTATTTACTGCTGCTCTTAATTATTATTATTTTATTTTTTTATCTATCATTTTTTTTTGGGGGGGGGGGTATTTTCTTAAAACTGCATAGTTGGTTAAGGACCTGTAAGTAATCATTTCACTGTAAGGGATACACCTGTTGTATTCAGCGCATGTGACAAATAAAATTTGATTTGATTCTCTGCCACATGGCCTCAAAAAGCACCATTTTGTCCATCGCCAATGCACTTTCAACATTTAGATAATAAAACATTTGACCTTGCTATTGTGTTAACGGCAGAGGATTGGTTGAATTCCAGTTTTTAAAGTATACTTCTTTTTTTGACGATTGACGAAAAAAAGTATTGTCCAACCCATTGGGTTTCTGAGTTTTATTTGCCCATATAAAGTCTTAGGGCCGAGTATACTTTTTTAAAGAATGTCTTTGTGGGTTAATTGGTATTACAGAGAATAAGTATAACAACTTTAGCAGCCATGTCTGAAGAGGTTAATTATACCTGTTGGATTTATGGCAACATTGTTCCATTTAATTAGTTCTGCTTTCACACTGTTGAGTAATTGGATAGTTATCTTTACATATTCGTTTTTTTGTTGTCACTTAAGCATCCTAAATATGATCTTTTTTGTTAAAACTTAAAAGGATGGCTGTAGGTCATGAGTTATTTTTCTTTTTACTGAGATTTTAGACTTCTGGAGAAGAAAAAAAATCAATATTGGTCAGGTATATCAGGAGATCTGCAAATAATGACACGAGTTACATTTGGGTACTGACTAATTCTTTCTGCAAGCGGTTCAATTGCCAATGCAAATAGGAGGGGGGAGAGAAGACATTCCAAACTTGTGCCCCTTTCTTTAGGAAATGTATGTAATATTTGTAGAAAAAGTATTAATTCCTGTTTTCATGCTGCTGTTTTAATTTGGATTTATATCGATTTTTTTAATGAAGCTTTTAAAATTGGCATTATTCTTGTTGTTGTTTCTAACAAACGCATCTGTATTTTTTATATTTTACGATTATAACTGATTTGGCGTGTATTCATTTTGTGAGGGCTGTGAGATGTTTACCAGGTTTATTTCGGCATCTATTTTGCATTTCAGCAAATGATTTGACCTTCATTAGAGTATTGAAAGGCCAAGGCGTAAGCTTAATACACACGTGTCTTCTAATTTTAACAACGTGGTACACAAACATATTCACACAAAGCACCTCAAGGTTGAAATAAATCAGACAACAACCTTGTTCTGTATTACGCTTTCTGGCTAAAAGTACATCGGTTGGTGTCAGAAGTTGAAACCAGGAGGCCTGTGTTATGTTCTTTGATAAATGCATTCAACATATGAAACAGACTGTCAGTTTGAGTCCACCAGGGAATCCTCCAGGAGTCACCTACAGACTGTGATACCAGTCTTTTCATTTCATATTCTTTCACAAAAAGGGAAACAATGTCACATTGAGGCTTAATATTATATTATAATCCCTAAACAGAGAGACGTCATACCCTGCAGTTTGACAGGAATCTGATACAAACTGCAGCCACTTCATCAAGACTGACAGTTGTTCATTTACGCCGCGCCCTCTGTGCATGTGTGTACACACAGTGACATGTCACATGACAGTAATGTATCTAAGATGACTGGATATGTGAGATCATTGGCTTGATACGACCTTGGAAGGTGATCTTGAGAATAGGACTAAAAGGACAGGGGAGGACATGTGTATACAAGCATTCAACAACAAAACAACACACAGATAGCTGCACCCGACGTGAATATGAACATGGTTCATAGTGCTTACTTTTACTGTAGGAAAGAAAAGAACCATAAACACACGCTAATACTGTGTTCCTTCACATTGGCATTATTCCTCGCTGTCTGGCTAAAAGTAAGTACAGTTGGTGTCAGAAGTGGGAAGCGGTATAATGGAAAGCATGTACACAAACACTAAACAAAGCACACCTTGGACTCTCCTGTCGTCCAATCTGTCTAACCTCAGCACGGACATCACCTCTGCAGACCCAATGCAGCTGAAACGAGAGAAACGCTATCTCCAAAGGACATCAGTGACCGCAATAAAGAAGGGGAATTCGAGTCCACAAAGCCACAACATCAGGATTATGACAATCTTAGAAATCAGGCCAGGACAAACATATTGATTTACTGTCAAACCTAATCATAGTCAAAAGAGATGTGCCATGCGAAAAGGGAAAGAGACCCGCACACCCGGGGGGCATGACAGAAAAGCGTGAAGGACGAGAAAAGAGAGAAAGCAATAACAGCCGACCTGCAAGGCAGGGAGCATGGCATGGTTGATAGAGGGAGATAAGTCGTTGCGCTGGCACTGGGGGGGATGGAAGGTGATGAGGATGGGCCAGACTTTGAGAGTAGGGGGCCAAAATTCTAGTGTGGCTTTAAGAACATGACTTAGGCTGCATTTCGACAATTCCTATATTATTTTTCACTGATTGGTCTTTTGACCAATTAGATCAGCGCTGCAAAAGATCTGATGTAAAGAGCTGATGGGATTGGTCAAAATACCAATTAGTGGAAAGAATATCAGAACTGGACTGGCCGTTTAAACACAGCCTTTCAGTCTGACGTCCCCAGACAACAATCGAGAAGGAATATAACCTATTGAAAGCCAATACCACGCACCACTGATTATTCAACTAGTGAATAACAAGGAACCACTGTGGATAGAATGCATAAAAATGATTGCGTTAATTGCCATATTTCACGGTAAACTCTGGAATATTTTACAGAATTGATGCAAAATCCAGCTCTTGGTAGGAAATCTGCCTTGTGATGAATAACAACCAGAACCCACTGGGAAACAGATGTTTGAATACAAAACGTAGAGGATAGCTTGAGGATTTGCCTTCTAACATCATTGCTGTACAATAACAATACTGAGTAGGGAAAATGTATGTTAATTATTCAGCACAAGTCATCATCATTATCACACATTCCAATAATCTCCCAAACTGAATCAAAACAGACCAAATCAACCTCCTCCTAAAACCCGAATAAGTTATGGTTTTGACGTCTCTCAATCTGCTCACATTACATTGTCTCATACACCAAAATGCTGCCAGACACCTTGCTGAACTTCTCAAATGAGAACTTAGCACTTCAAACTCCGATGACCCTTTCGAGAAGTATTTGTGTGTGTTCTAATGATTCTGATAATTTATATTCTCCTCTGAAATGTTCATATTTCAGCACGAGATTCATGGGCCAAAGCACATTATAAAGATAGACATTAGATACATCATATATGGCTCAGAGATGGGCTGCCCTAACAGGATCTGCCAATAGAACGGAATATGATGATGAGGATGTTGTGATTTCACATATAAACATTGTGCAACAAAATAGTCCCTGGGGCCAGACAGTCCGATGCTGCAGTGACATTTTAATTTGATGGAACAAAGCCATCTCAACTTTAGCAAGACAACCGCGGGTCACATGGTGTCAGCGATTGTGATAGCTAACGGATACATCCTGCTGTCACAGGGACACACATGATTCAGGTTCATTCTGGAGGGAACGATGGCATAAACTCATCCAAATGAATTGAGAGGAATTACCGAGTGTGTTCAGTCGGTGCAGAACGATCTGTATCAGTTACTTTTCGTACCAGATGAGTGAGTTTGGGTGAAACCCTAGCTGTCATTCAAGTCCCCAAAACTCAAGATGCCTTCCATTTGGGAACGCACATTCTAATCTACCTCTACTGATCCGGTTAACTCATTGAGCACATATTTTATATCCCCAAAAGGAACCTGGTTAATAACATTTCCAATTCTGTGATCTGGAATTCTGTAGCAATGATCCACAATCATCTGACCCCCCCCCCCCCCCCCAAGAAATCCATCTCTGGGGCAACAAGTTGTGCATGGTCCCTGACAAACAGAAGACCAACCAAAGAAACAAAAACAATGAAAACGTCACTGGCAACAAACCAAACCATTCAGAGCCTAGCAACCGTTATGTTTGTCTCTCTCAATATACTGTTTTCCCAAGGTCAAATATGTACCACAACTCTATAAATGGTGTTCCCCTGAAAACATTAAAATACACCACTATCTGCTCCAAAATATGCTATTAGGATGTGGTCATGCGTCAGCGAGTCAACGTATGTACACGCCTGGCTGTCCGGAAGCGGTGGCGAGCCAACGTATGTCCACGCCTGGCTGTCCGGAAGCGGTGGCGAGCCAACGTATGTCCACGCCTGGCTGTCCGGAAGCGGTGGCGAGCCAACGTATTTCCACTCCTGGCTGTCCGGAAGCGGTGGCGAGCCAACGTATGTCCACGCCTGGCTGTCCGGAAGCGGTGGCGAGCCAACGTATGTCCACGCCTGGCTGTCCGGAAGCGGTGGCGAGCCAACGTATGTCTACGCCTGGCTGCCCGGAAGCGGTGGCGAGTCAACGTATGTCTACGCCTGGCTGTCCGGAAGCAGTGGCGAGTCAACGTATGTCCACGCCTGGCTGTCCGGAAGCAGTGGCGAGTCAACGTATGTCTACGCCTGGCTGTCCGGAAGCAGTGGCGAGTCAACGTATGTCCACGCCTGGCTGTCCGGAAGCGGTGGCGAGCAGCATTGTATTTCTTCAGGGAGGCTAGAGAGACATGGAGGCATTTCCAACCGAAAAAGTATCAAAGTTACCATCCGTCGTGTCGTGGACTGATACCAAGCTACACACAAATCAGACAACACACACAAATATTCTCACACAAACATATAAAGATGCCCATGTAAACATGCGCACACACACACACACACACACACACACACACACACACACACACACACACACACACACACACACACACACACACATATACTCTCACATGCCTGCACAAACTCACAGAAAATGTGCAACCCATGAGAGACAATAAATGAAAATGTGGTGCCTCTCTCGGCCCAGTGTAATGACTGTTTGTGCCTTATTGACCCTGGTCTCTGCAATAACTAATTTCAATCAGCCCTCGCTATATGGGGTCTGTTTACAGGGTCTGAGGAGAATCTAATAAGATGTGGCAGCCTCCACCCACATCTTCACACTCACCTTAGGGGATGAGGGCCTTATGGGGACTTTCTGAAGACCAGACAACACAGGGTTCAGACTTTCAGAACTAGTCTGTATATATATTTTTTTATTTAACCTTTATTTACCTAGGCAAGTCAGTTAAGAACAAATTCTTATTTACAATGACAGCCTACCACGGCCAAACCCAAATCCGGATGACGCTGGGGAAATAGTTTGCCACCCTATGGGAATCCCAATTACGGCCGGTTGTGATACAGCCTGGAATCGAACCAGGGTCTGTACTGATGCTTCTAGCACTGAGATGCAGTGCCTTAGACCACTGCGCCACTCGGGAGCCCCTGATAATATGGGATTTAGAATTTTCTGGGGACCAGACAACATGGGGACCTGATAACATGGAGATCTGACTGTATGGGGACAAGACACTATGGGAACCAACACACCTGATGGACTGATGATTAAGCCGTTGGGGCACCAGTAACCAGGGAAACTATATTATGAGGGCCAAACATTCCGATCTGAAATGGAGACCTCACTCTGATCTTATGGATGTCAAATACTTTATCTGATCATATGTTGACATAAACAGCAGTGGGAAGAAAGGTCATTCCTAAAGATTAGAGGTATCCTGTGAGTATGATCATGAATATAAATACAAATATAGGAGTGTGAAAAGCTCAAATAGTGTATGAATACTCTTTCAATTCATATACATTGAGAATACTATATTAGTTTTTTCCCCCACAATACATTGTAGATTGAAGAAGCACATTGATTCTGATTCACAAACACTGAGTGTCCACAGTAAGACGATGTGGACCAAACTCAAAACAGCACAGTGGCTCCCTCCAGTGTAGAGAAATATTCAGCATGTTTAACATCGTCTCCGCTGTCTAATGCAGCACGGTAAATTGTTTCGCTTACAGAAACATCCACACAGATGAGATAGGATTCGCTCAATCAAGCCTTCTCTGAATCGCCACGTCCAGATGACAGCAAATCTGATTACATGATTTGTAAAGAAAAAAAAAATAACTTTATACAAGCACAATGACTGAAAACAGTTTTCCAAATGTCTGGTTTTCTCCCTTGTTTAAGCACCTTGATTGGAAAGCAAGGTAGAGACAGTACACACCTTCTCATCTGTCCAGGTAAATAAACACAAAAAGATAAAGCCTCTGGACTGGAATGAGATCTCATAGATGGACATAATTGACTTCGCTTCAACTTTCAATTACGTTACACTCGTTTGAAATGGGACGATATAATTTCCCCATCAAAAGGAAATCTGGGCTTGCTACCGCTTTTGTTATCTGAAAGAATACAGGAGAGATGGGTGATTTCTGACTTAAAGGCTCTTTGCTGCTCAAGGTCAAAGTGAGACTAGTCACTGGGGACTGGCATTTCAGACTGAGGGATTAGACTATATCTGCTCCAATCACGATCTCAGACAGATCTCCATCCCAGAATCATCTTATTTTTCTGAAATCATCACAGATTGCGTACTGTTTGTTTATAATCAAGGACCTCAACATTACAGCTCTGACGAAATATTAATCACTACGACTTTGAGATAAAGGTTTACCATTTTTACTGATTGACGTTTCTTCACTGTACTGTCATGGGGAGTGTCTTGCTATGCAAACAAAATATGGCTTAAAATATGGCAATAATAAATGGAAATGTCTGATTAATACGCCATTCAAATAACTGATTCACAATAAGAATCATTGGAGGTCATTAACAGGATGTACTTCTCACCAGACTAGAGGTGAGAGAGGGGGCTGACTTCCCCAAGGTGGTGGAGCGCATCCGCACCAGGTTGGAGTTCTCCGAGGGGGTCTGCCATGCCTGGTGGGGGGACACATAGGGCAGCAGGTACTTTCCTATAGGACAAGACACAATGGTAGTTACATTATAGAGAGCAGATCATTTCCTGGACAAGACAGACAACAGTAGTTAAACTACAGACAGGCGTATAGGAGCAGGTACAGTAATATACAGTGGGGCAAAAAAGTATTTAGTCAGACACCAATTGTGCAAGTTTTCCCACTTAAAAAGATGAGGCCTGTAATTTTCATCATAGGTACACTTCAACTATGACAGACAAAATTAGAAGAAAAAAAAAATCCAGAAAATCACATTTTTTATGAATTTATTGGTGGAAAATAAGTATTTGGTCAACTACATACAAGCAAGATTTCTGGCTCTCACAGACCTGTAACAACTTCTTTAAGAGGCTCCTCTGTCCTCCACTTGTTACCTGTATTAATGGCACCTGTCCACAACCTCAAACAGTCACATTCCAAACTCCACTATGGCCAAGACCAAAGAGCTGTCAAAGGACACCAGAAACAAAATTGTAGACCTGCACCAGGCTGGGAAGACCGAATCTGCAATAGGTAAGCAGCTTGGTTTGAAGAAATCAACTGTGGGAACAATTATTAGGAAATGGAAGACATACAAGACCACTGATAATCTCCCTCGATCTGGGGCTCCACGCAAGATCTCACCCCGTGGGGTCAAAATGATCACAAGAACGGTGAGCAAAAATCCCAGAACCACACGGGGGGACCTAGTGAATGACCTGCAGAAAGCTGGGACCAAAGTAACACTATGCCGCCAGGGACTCAAATCCTGCAGTGCCAGACGTGTCCCCCTGCTTAAGCCAGTACATGTCCAGGCCCGTCTGAAGTTTGCTAGAGAGCATTTGGATGATCCAGAAGAAGATTGGGAGAATGTCTTATAGTCAGATGAAACCAAAATAGAACTTTTTTGGTAAAAACTCAAATCGTCGTGTTTGGAGGACAAAGAATGCTGAGTTGCATCCAAAGAACACCATACCTATTGTGAAGCATGGGGGTGGAAACATCATGCTTGGGGCTGTTTTTCTGCAAAGGGACCAGGACGACTGATCTGTGTAAAGGAAAGAATGAATGGGGCCATGTATCGTGAGATTTTGAGTGAAAACCTCCTTCCATCAGCAAGGGCATTGAAGATGAAACGTGGCTGGGTCTTTCAGCATGACAATGATCCCAAACACACCGCCCGGGCAAAGAAGGAGTGGCTTCGTAAGAAGCATTTCAAGGTCCTGGAGTGGCCTTGCCAGTCTCCAGATCTCAACCCCATAGAACATCTTTGGAGGGAGTTGAAAGTCTGTGTTGCTCAGCAACAGCTCCAAAACATCACTGCTCTTGAGGAGATCTGCATGGAGGAATGGGCCAAAATACCAGCAAGTGTGTGAAAATCTTGTGAACACTTACAGAAAACGTTTGACCTCTTATATACCCTTTGTTGGAAATGACAAAGTATTGAGAAACTTTTGTTATTGACAAAATACTTATTTTCCACCATAATTTGCAAATAAATTCATAAAAAATCCTACAATGTGATTTTATGGATATTTTTTTCTCATTTTGTCTGTCATAGTTGAAGTGTACCCATGATGAAAATTACAAGCCTCTCTCAACTTTTTAAGTGGGAGAATTGCACAATTGGTGGCTGACTAAATACTTTTTTGCCCCACTGTATGCATATTATGATAAAAGTACAAATAAAAAGAGAAAAGGAAAGCTGTTGATATTGTGCTTTATCTTTATTTTAAATATTGACTGATTAATTGAATGATTTTATTTTGGGTGTTAAAAAGACCAGGGATAAATTCACGCCGTGAGGATACCGGTTGCCTACTCACACCATTTGCACAGATAAATGGATATCAATGCAAATTTATACCATAACAAATGACATTGAAATGAACCAATCCTGTCATCCTCCCCTCCTCAGAGAAACAGAGCTGAAGCCCCTAAGACGGCAGGGCTCAGACGAGGTGAAAGTTAATACACTTATAAGACCAGAGACGCTACAGTACAGGGCATGTTGATGAGACGTTTCCCACGTTGAATCCTAAGATTAACAAGCTCTTAACAACAAATACATATTTTTCAGGCCAAATATTTCCCCAAGAGTTGTCTCCCAGTAAAATGGTCATGGTCACTCGGATTGGGTGCGCGCAGCATTTACGGTGATATGGCCTCCGCAGAAGTCAGGGCATTCATACTTCCTGCGCGTCGCCAAGCAGCGCAGGGCTGTTGTGAAGGAAGTTGTCAAGGAAGTCAGTTTGTGTTTATACAGGACCTCCCGCCCCCACCTACCGTCAACCAATCATATAAAGTGCTGAGCTATAGGGAGTCCTCTGCATTGTTACAACATTTGAAAGGAGCACTGCGATGCGGTACGGAGCTCAATTCGGTCTCTGCGTACCTCGGGCGCCACCAACCACATTTTTGGATTAAGCAAGAATTGACTCTAACAGTCTCTAGATGGCAGTAGGTCCACAGGTGCTAAGATTACAATCAACATTCAACCACATTTTGTTCAGTTATGAAATCAGCTATGCAGTTTAGAGCCCCTCTAGGTTTTATAGATAATAAAACCTAGAGGTCAAACAGGGAAATGGTTCCAATAGTTTTTCCACCATTCATTTTTCCCCATAGGGAATTTTAGAAACATAAAATAAGGGCTGGGTTTCGTGTGGGATTACACTGGTGTGACGTTTTAATAACCATGTAAATCTCTCTCGGACAAGGTGACTTGATCAATATAGTCGGCTATATTGACTTTCGAAAATGCTAATTAGCGTCAAAGTAAGACTACAAATCCCAGCAAGCTGCTGCACGTCATCGCTAGCTGACACCTTTGCAAACAGTTTTAAATTGTCTTGTACAAACTTGCACAAGACAGTTCACAGAAATGTCAATTTAAAGAAATGTTGCCAATGGGTATTATGACTCATAATGTGGTACTCTATAGAGCCCAAATTATGTTGTGTGTGTGCGTGCAGTCTGGATTATGTGTCACATTGTGGCATTGAGGCTCCTAGCAGTCATTTAAAAATAGATCTATTTTTTTTAATTCTCCCTAAAATCGTGTGTCACCCTCTTCATCATCTCTCTTATCCCCTCTAGACTTTCACGTGTGTGTATATATTTCCATTTCCTGTTGAAGGAAGCACGGCAAGTCAACAGTCAATATGAGAGAATTAACTGCCTTGGTGGAGACGATGAGTGAAAAGGAGGAGCAGAGGAAGAGAGACATTCCTCTCACCTCGATTTGACCTAATGTGTTTAGTAGCAGTACTCTGGTCCTGAGGGGCTGCAGTGTCAGCAGGTTTTGGTCCTTGATCTTTCCTTTTGATCAGAGACTGATTGAGACCTTGGTACTATGGTGTGTGGACTCTGGTAAACCAATAACAGCTGATTAATCAAATGCCAGGGGGCAAGAATGTCAGCATGTCGCTCTGAATGGGAGTCTGTTGGATGACTGGTGTGATGTAGTTGTTGAGTGGCTTCACTGCAAGTGTATCGTATGTTTCAGATATTCCATTTTAAACAATGAAATAAGAACGTCCGCATGTGTTGCCTTCAAGGGACTGGAGTTCGATGAGACCTTGTGATTTGTAATGTACAGTGCCTTCAGAAAGTACTCACACCCCTTGACTTTTTCCACATTTTATTGTGTTACAGCCTGAATTTAAAATGGATTAAATTGAGATTTCTTTTGTCCCTGGCCTGCACACAATACCCCATAATGTGGAATTATGTTTTCTAAAGTTTTACAAATGAATTGCAAATGAAAAGCTGAAATGTTATGAGTCGATAGGTATTCACAACCCCTTTGTTAAACACGTTCAGGATACTTTTTGTTGTTGCATAAATTGCATCGACTCACTTGGTTGCAATAATAGTGTTTAACGTGATCATCTCTGTACACCACACATACAGATAATCGCAAGGTCCCTCAGCAGAGCAGTGCATTTCTAACACAGATCCAACCACAAAGACCAGGGAGGTTTTCCAATGCCTCACAAGGAAGGGCACCTATTGGTAGATGGGTAAAAAAGTATATATATATCTTTTTTGAATATCCCTTTGAGCACAGTGAAGTTATTACACTGAACTAAAATATAAAACACAACATGTAAAGTGTTGGTACCATGTTTCATGAGCTGAAATAAAAGATCCCAGTAATGTTCCATACACACATAAAAATGTATTTCTCTCAAATGTTGAGTTCAAATTTGTTAACATCCCTATTATTTAGCATTTCTCTTTTACTGGGGACAATAAAAGGCCACTCTAAGATGTGCAGTTTTGTCACAACACGTTGTGAACAGAGTGCCCCATGGTGGCACTTGGGTTATGGTATGGGCAGGCATAAAATACTTTTATGAACTGTAACTCAGTAAAATCAATGAAATTGTTGCATGTTGCATTTATATTTTTTGTTCAGTGTAATTACACTTTGGATAGTGTATCAATACACCTAGTCACTACAAAAATACATGCGTACTTTCTAACAGAGTTGCCGGAGAGGAAGGACACCGCTCAGGGATTTCACCATGAGGTCAATGGTGACTCTAAAACAGTTACAGAGTTTAAAGGCTGTGATAGGAGAACACTGAAGATGGATCAACGGAATTGACAGTGTGAAAATAAGGAAGCCTGTACAGAATAAAAATATTCCAAAAACATGCACCCTGTTTGCAACAAGGCACTAAAGTAATACTGCAAAAAATGTGGCAAAGCAATTCACTTTATGTCTGAATACAAAGTTTGGGGCAAATCCAATACAACACATTACTGAATACCACTCTGGTGAGTTGTTCAGGATGAAAAAAGAAACGCACAGGCCAAATCCTAGAGGTAAACCTGGTTCAGTCTGCTTTCCATTAGACACTGGGAGATTAATTCACCTTTCAGCAGGACATTAACCTAAAACACAAGGCCAAATCTACACTTGGAGTTGCTTACCAAGACGATGGTGAATGTTGTAGAGTGGCCGAGTTACAGTTTTGACATAAATCTGACTTGAAAGTGGTTGTCTAGCAATGATCAACTAATTTGACAGAACTTGAAGACTAATGGGCAAATATTGTACAATCCAGGTGTGCAATGCTAATAAAGACTTACCCAGAAAGACTCACAGCTGTAATTGCTGCCAAAAGGTGATTGTAACATGTATTGACTCAGGGATTTGAATACTTACACATATTTCATTTAAAAGAAAATTGCTAACATTTCTAAAAACAATGTTTTCACTCTGTCATTATGGAGTCGTGTGTGTAGATGGGTGAGAATACAAATCCATTTTGAAGTCAGGCTGCAACAGCAAAATGTGGAATAAGTCAAGGGGTATGAACACTTTCTGAAGGCACATACTGTATCTGGGTGGCTGCAAAATGTACATGAACAGCGGCAAAATGTAGCCTATATGGGTGGCTGCGAAAGTCAAATCAAAATATGCTCAACAAAGTTCCATGTCGCCCAACGTATAACCTGAGTAAGCCGAGTTCTGCCAGCTCTGACCATTAGACCCAGACAGACAGCGATAGAGAACATAGTATTCTTTCACACTGACCACATTAAGACTTTCTCACTTCACCTGACCTGCTCTAGTCTACAGCACTAGGAAGACTTAGCCCAACACGAACACGGACAAATCGCGCCAACTCAGACAGCTAACTCGCTATAAAGCCTGATTGTCCCATTGCGTAGGATGCAAAATGAGACGGGTGAGACGCGGAGTCCGATCACATTTGATATGCCTGGCAAACATGATGCACATGCTTTGACAAGTTAGAATTCAACAACTTACAGAAGCGCCTTTGTCTAATGTGGGATTTACAACATGTGGCTGAGAAAGCAAACGTTCGGTTCTGTCGGCCACGCTGAAATTGGCTGCACTCAACAGCACCGTCAGGACAACTCTAAACTAAAGTTGAAGTGGCGATGGAAAATGAGAGCAACAGACGAGTTCAAATGAAACGTCAAAAACCAGCACCAACACATCACGGAGAAGCTATTCAACACAAGTCAAGACCAACAAAGTAAAACCATGGTGAGATGCGACGTCTTCTGTATGCCTGCGTGCATGAGTTTGTGTGTGCGTGTGACGTGGTCGCCCTATACTTCAGGCATCATCCTTTACACATTAACCAACCATTTAGCCTTTCCAATCTCTGGAAATACCCATTTCTCCCATCTCCACCATCTCCCGATTTCTTCTCACATGTATGAGAGCTTGCCTGACTCATGGAAAGAGGCTATTACACATGCATAACGCACAGGGACATTACACATGCATGAGCCTTGCATTACCGAAACGTCCTGCTTTTCGAATGGGCCTTTCCTCATGCATTTCAAAAAGGCTGACGGAAATGTGATGTTGAAGAGTATTCTCATCCAACTCCATGTATGGTGACCTCCCAGCACAAAAGCACTTAACTTCAGGTAGGGTTAGAGGGGGGGGGGGTAATTTCTCTGTTTTTAAACCTAGGGAACATCACTTTTTGTGTGTGTGTGTGTGTGTGTGTGTGTGTCATTTTCCCTTCTCCATCGATGCCTTTTCCCTCTGCAACAGTTATCTACCGCGTCACTAAGAACACGCCTCGTCACTAAGGACACGCCTCAGTAAAAGAAAACATCCTCTGCTTTTCTACTTCTGCATCCTGTTCAGTAGGGAAAAGTCGATTCACATCTTTCTGAAACTCAGAGGCACAACCTGAACTTGTCTAATGAGAACAAAGATTGTTGTTTCCCCTTTTATCCTACAGTGTGCCCTCCTGAACATGACCCCGCTGTTCTACGACACGCCTCCTCCCCGTGGCATCCGGAGCCTTGCTGTAAGGCCTGGAGGGTCGGACGGTAAAACAGGATGACACACAGAGACAGGAAGGAAAACGATGATCCGGAGAGGGCTTCCTCATCAGCACTCATCACACACCAGCCAGGAGAGTAAATCCCTAATTAGTGCCCCGGTCGGAGCACAGCTCCAGGTCACCCTTCGCCAGGTCACCCTTCACCACATTATTAAACTGGGTAAATCGAGATGAAGCCTAGGCCTACTCACAATAGAGGCGAATGTATATTCAATACAACTGTGTGCATACATTGAGTTATTTCATGGGACACCAGATGAAAAGCAATCTGTTTCTACCATTTGGGACTCATTTTATCGTACTGATCAACAACATTTGCATAGAAGCAGCAATCTTTCCTTTTATAAAAGTGTGCACTGTCTCTTTAAGATCCATGACGTCATTCACTAACAGTCAGTTCGATGCTAAAGCACATATGCAAATGATTGAGAGAGACCGGAGGTTGGGAGACAAAGTGAATGAAAGACATTTTGTGACAAACAGCTTTGAAATCAGCAACATTTTTGCATTAAGGTTTGCATATGATCACAAACAAGGTACTAGGGTAGGGAATTGATGTTAGCTTCAGCTGTACGCTAGCAAGGAAAGTTAGCCTACGAAGCTGGAAGCTACCGGTATCTTCATTGTAAAGTGTTCTTGCCTGGAATGGACATGGTTTTGCGAACAGTAATTAACACATTCAAGTGTGTTAAACTCCTGTGCAGCTTGAGTGGCGATGCACCCTGACTCCCAGTGGGTGCAGTGGTTCCTCGGGACAGGCTAGAGCTGGGAATAATTAAGTGGAGCAGGCCAGATGCTATCAAACTATATATATATTTCAAAGAGGGACTCCTGATCACGGCCGGTTGTGATACGGCCCGGGATTGAAGCAGGGTCTGTAGTGATGCCTCTAGCACTGAGATGCAGTGCCTTAAACCGCTGCACCACCTCTTAACCTGTTAAATCTATGGGGGCGCTATTTCATTTTTGGATAAAAAGACGTGCCCGTTTTAAGGGCAATATTTTGTCACAAAAAGATGCTTGACTATGCATATAATTGATAGCTTTGGAAAGAAAACACTGACGTTTCCAGAACTGCAAAGATATTGTCTGTGAGTGCCCCAGAACAGAAGCTACAGGCAAAACCAAGATGAAACTGCAACCAGGAAATGAGCAGGATTTTTGAGGCTCTGTTTTTCATTGTCTCCTTATATGGCTGTGAATGCGACAGGAATGAGCCTGCCCTATCTATCGTTTCCCCAAGGTGTCTGCAGCATTGTGACATATTTGTAGGCATATCTTTGGAAGATTGACCATAAGAGACTACATTTGCCAGGTGTCCGCCCAGTGTCCTCCGTAGAAATTGGTGCGTCATCTTCAACTGCACGTCTTTTTCCAAGCGATTCACCGGAGAAAGGAGACTACCACGAACGATATATCAATGAAGAGATATGTGAAAAACACATTGAGGATTGATTCTAAACAGCGTTTGCCGTGTTTCAGTCGATATTATGGAGTTAAATTTGGAAAACAGTTCGCCGTTTTGATGACTGAATTTTTATTTATTTTTTGGTACCCAAACGTGATGTACAAAACGGAGCGATTTCTCCTACACAAAGAATCTTTCAGGAAAAACTGAACATTTGCTTTGTAACTGAGAGTCTCCTCATTGAAAACATCCGAAGCTCTTCAAAGGTAAATGATTTTATTTATTTGGTTATCTGGTTTTTGTGAAAATGTTGGGTGCTAAATGCTACTCAAAATGCTAAGCTAGCTTAGCATACTCTTACACAAATTAGTGAATAGCGATGGTTCAAAAGCATATTTAGAAAATCTGAGATGACAGTGTTGTTAAGAAAAGGCTAAGCTTTAGAGCAGGCGCATTATTTTCATTTTATTTGCGATTTTCAGAAATTGTTAACGTTACATTATGCTAATGAGCTTGAGGCTATAACTGTATACAGGTTTTTTTCATAGCCAAACGTGAACAAAACGGAGCGATTTGTCCTACACAAATAATATTTTTTTGAAAAACTGAACATTTGCCATCTAACTGAGAGTCTCCTCATTGAAAACATCTGAAGTTCTTCAAAGGTAAATGATTTTATTTGAATGATTTTCTTGTTTTTGTTAAAATGTTGCTGGCTGAATTCTAGGCTTATAGCTATGCTAGCTATCAACACTCTTACACAAATGATTGTTTAGCTATGGTTGAAAAGCATATTTTAAAAATCTGAGATGACAGTGTTGTTAACAAAAGTCTAAGCTTGAGAGCAAATATATTTATTTCATTTGCGATTTTCATGAATAGTTAACGTTGCGTTATGCTAATGAGCTTGAGACTATAAATAGAATCCCGGATCCGGGATTGCTCGACGCAAGAAGTTAAATCAGTAGACAACCTGAGACACATTTGACATTAGTACTGGAAGTAAGAAAAATTATTGTACCAAACCGTTCATGTTCTAGTATCAAAAGGGTAGAGGTTTTGGTATATCATGGAACACTAGTGTGCGTGCGTGCATATATATATATATAATTGTGTTTCTGCATATGTGTGTGTGTACCCTGCATGTGCACCTGCAGGGCCCGGCCCTGTGGTTATTACCTGTGAGAGCGCTCCCTAGGCTCCCCTACGGAGGTTCATGCCGTCCTCACAGAGCGGTCTCTTGAATTTGAGGGTGAGACCCACGCCATGGATGACCTCCGGGTTAGTGGACTTCCAGAAGGGCATGGACGGAGGGTACAGGATGTTATCCAACTGCAGGAGAGGAGGACAGATGGTGGTTAAGTTAGGTCAATGGCTCTCAAATTGCGGATCAAGAACCACACTGGTGGGTTATGGCCAATTCATATTGGAAGCTACGAGGGTACGGTGGTGGGGCTGAAGGCGGACGTTGGTGAACATTTTTTTACTTGGTTCTGTATCGCTCAAGCCTGATTAGAGATCACTTGTGCGAGAAGCAAACAGTAGACCATACAGTACAGTTAAGGTGCTGAATTATCATGCAAGCATACAATCCAACGACACAACGATGGTAGAGATGACAAACATCACAAATAGCCGCCCAGTGAGAGTACAATGTGAGTACAGTTGCTGCACTGTGAAAACTCTGTGCATGATCAAATCCTTGTGTACACAAACACTGTAATATGTGTTGCATTGCACACTTAGGAAAATGTTGCATTATCCTTGTAAAACCTATTGATGAGTAAATGTGATGTCAATAATAGCTACAGTGGTTAGCTAACTTGGAGAAGGTATTTAGTGTTGAGTGCCAGTGAGAATTTCCAATGCTGAAAAACTTGTTACAGCTGTTGATAAGTCATTGATAATAATCCAATTTCAGTATATTTGGAAAGTATCAAGACCCCTTACATTTTTTCCACATTGTTACGTTACAGCCTTATTCTAAAATGGATTAAAATAGTCCCCCCCCCACCCCTCAATCTACACAATACCCCATAATGACAAAGCAAAAAAGTTTTTTTGTTGCAAATGTATTAAAAGTATTTTTTTAAACAGAATATTACATTTACAAAGTCCGGGATCTGACTGGGCCACTCTAGGACATTCAGAGACTTGTCCCGAAGCCACTCCTGTGTTGTCTTGGCTGTGTGCTTAGGGTCGCTGTCCTGTTGGAAGGTGAACCTTCACCCCAGTCTGAGATCCTGAGCGCTCTGGAGCAGGTTTTCATCAAGGATCTATCTGTACTTCTGTCTGTTCATCTTTCCCTCGATCCTGACTAGTCTCCCAGTCCCTGCCACTGAAAAACATCCTCACAGCATGATGCTGCCACCACCATGCTTCACCGTAGGGATGGTGCCAGGTTCCCTCCAGACGTGACGCTGGGCATTCAGGTCAAAGAGCTCAATATTGGTTTCATCAGACCAGAGAATCTGGTTTCTCATGGTCAGAGTCCTTTAGGTGCCTTTTAGCAAACTCCAGCGAGCGGTCATGTGCCTTTTACTGAAGAGTGGGTTCCGTCTGGCCACTCTACCATAAAAGGCCTGATTGGTGGAGTGCTGCAGAGATGGTTGTCCTTCTGGAATGTCCTCCCATCTCCACAGAGGAACTCTGTCAGAGTGACCATCGGGTTCTTGGTCACCTCCGTGGTCAACGGCCTTCTCCCCAGATTGCTTAGATTGGCCGGGCAGCAAGCTCTAGGAAGGGTTTTGGTGGTTCCAAACTTCTTCCATTTAAGAATGATGGAGGCCACTGTGTTCTTGGGGAACTTCAATGCAACAGAAATGTTTTGGTACCCTTCCCAGATCTGTGTCTCGACACAATCCTCTCTCGGAGTTCTATGGACAATTCCTTTGACCTCATGGCTTGGTTTTTGCTCTGACATGCATGATCTGTCAACTGTGGGACCTTATATAGACAGGTGTGTACCTTTCCAAATCATGTCCAATCAATTGAATTTACCACAGGTGGACTCCTATCAAGTTGTAGAAACATCAAGGATTATCAAAGGAAACAGAAGGCACCGGAGCTCAAATTTGACTAGTTACCCAGTCCCTGCCGGTGAAAAACATCCCCACAGCATGATGCTGCACACAAAAAAATCGAAATACCTTTGTCATTGAGGTAGTGTGTAGCTTGATGAGGATTTTAAAAAATCAATTTTAGAATAAAACTAACGTAACGATATGTGGGAAAAGGGAAGGGGTCTGAAAACTTTCCAAATGCACTGTAAGAGGAAACGTAACTATATTCAAAATTCACAAGTTGATTTACAACCTGTTTAACACTCTCATAGTTGGTGTCTTGACAGATCTGTCCAAAATCATGTGACATAAAACATAACATTTCTGCCCTTGTATTTATGGCAGTGTAAGTTGTCGTTATATCATATATTAAGCATTAATCGGTTAAATTAGACATTGAATTTGAACCCTTTATGAATCCTGGATCTTGCTGTCAGACAGTTTTCTGTATGGAGAAATTCAGTGCAACTAATTAACATTGTGTCTCCTTATGTTAGGTGGTGAAAACAGTAATGGGAACATACATCCCCAAAAATGTATGCAATTGCAAAACATGTTGGTATCTCATTCATTACGGCGGTGAATCAATCAATAAGGGCTGACCCCAATTAGTCGACTGGTCGATTGTCGCCCAATAGCGTAAGTTTTTTTTTGTCGAGCAGTAGCAAATATATATATATATATATATATATATATATATATATATATATATATACAGTATCAGTCAAAAGTTTGGACACAAGTAATCATTCAAGGGTTTTTCTTTATTTTGACTATTTTATACATTGTAGAATAATGAAGACATCAAAAACATGAAATAACACATGAAATCATGGAGTAAGCAAAAAAGTGTTGAACAAATCAAAATATATTTTATATTTGAGGTTCTTCAAAGTAGCCACCCTTTGCCTTGATGACAGCTTTGCACACTCTTGGCATTCTCTCAACCAGCTTCATAAGTTAGTCACCTGGAATGCATTTCAATTAACAGGTGTGTATTGTTACAAATTAATTTGTGGAATTTTTCCTTCTTAATGCATTTGAGCCTATCAGTTGTGTTGTGACAAGTTACGTTTTGTAATTTTTATTAGGATCCACATTAGCTAATCTTCCTGGGGTCCAACACCAAATAACATGACATTACAAACAACCACAACTTGACAAACATTCAACAAGTAGACAATACAGAGAGTTATTTAAATTGACAGGAAACACATTTAACATTCAGTTGATGCTTTCTATTTGCTGTTCAGTCATGTTGCTAGTATGTACTAATTAGACTGAAAAATACTGATTTGGGGGGATTTTTTTTAAATACATCATTCCTAAAGAAAATCAGAAGACTATATAGTAATTTGTTTTCAACGTGAAGCAATGAGAGATTCTGATGCATTTGACTAATTCAGATAGACCAATGAAGAGGTAATCTGTCAGCCCTGTTTTGAGCCATTTGGAGCTTTTTAAAATCTTTCTTTGCTGCAGATGAACATATAACTGGAAAGTAGTCTAAGTGTGATAGGACCAGGGATTGAATCACCTGATTCAGAGTGCTAGATGTTACATGCGGTTGAAGTCGGAAGTTGACATACAGTTCGGTTGGAGTCATTAAAACTATGGTTTTGGCAAGTCTGTTAGGACATCTACTATGATCATGACACATGTAATTCTTCCAACAATTGTTTACAGACAGATTATTTATTGTATCACAATTCCAGTGGGTCAGAAGTTTACATACACTAAGTTAACTGTGCCTTTAAACAGCTTGGAAAATTCCAGAAAATTATGTCATGGCTTTAGAAGATTTTAATAGGCTAATTGACATTATTTGAGTCAATTGGAGATGTACCTGTGGATGTATTTCAAGGCCTACCTTCAAACTCAGTGCCTCTTTGCTTGACATCATGGGAAAATCTAAAGAAATCAGCCAAGACCTCAGAAAAATAAAGTTTAGACCTCCACAAGTCTGGTTCATCATTGGGAGCAATTCCCAAGCCCCTGAAGGTACCATGCTCATCTGTACAAGTAAAAAGTGCAAATCAATCCCAAAACAACAAAGGACCTTGTGAAGATGCTGGAGGACACAGGTACAGAATAATCTACATCCACAGTAAAATGAGTCCCATATCGGCATAACCTGAAAGGCCGCTCAACAAGGAAAAAGCCACTGCTTCAAAACCGCCATAAAGGCCAGACTACGGTTTGCAACTGCACATGGGGACAAGGTCATACTTTCTGGAGAAATGTCCTCTGGTCTGATGAAACAAAATTTCAACTGTTTGGCCAGAATGACCATCGTTATGTTTGGAGGAAAAAGGGAGAGACTTGCAAGCCGAACAACACCATCCCAACCGTGAAGGGGTGGCAGCATCATGTTGTGGGGGGGCTTTGCTGCAGGAGGGACTGGTGCACTTCACAAAATAGATGGCATCATGAGGGAGTAAAATGATGTGGATATATTGAAGCAACATCTCAAGACATCAGTCAGGAAGTTTAAGCTTGGTCGCAAATGGGTCTTCCAAATGGACAATGACCCCAATCATACTTCCAAGGTTGTGGCAAAATGGCTTAAGGACAACAAAGTCAAGGTATTGGAGTGGCCATCACAAAGCCCTGACCTCAATCCCATGGAAAATGTGCGGGCAGAACTGAAAAAGCGTGTGCAAGCAAGGAAGCCCACAAACCTGACTCAGTTACACCACCTCTGTCAGAAGGAATGGGCCAAAATTCACCCAACTTATTGTGGGAAACTTGTGGAAGGCTACCCAAAACGTTTGACCCAAGTTAAACAATTTAAAGGCAACACTACCAAATACTAATTGAGTGTATGTAAACTTCTGACCCACTGGGAATGTGAGGAAAGAAATAAAAGCTGAAATAATTCTCTACTATTATTCTGACATTTCACATTCTTAAAATAAAATGGTGAATTTAAGACAAGGATTTTTTACTAGGATTAAATGTCAGGAATTCAGAAAAACTAAGTTAAATGTATTTGGCTAAGGTGTATGTAAACTTCCGACTTCAACTGTGTGTATGTGTGTATATATAAGTATTCTAGAGGTCGACCGATTAAAATCGGCATGGCCAATTAATTTGAGCCGATTTCAAGTTTTCATAATGGGTCATTGGCATTTTTGGACACCGATTATGGCTGATTACATTGCAGTCCATGAGGAAACTGCGTGGCAGGTTGACCACCTGTTACGAGAGTGCAGCAAGGAACCAAGGTAAGTTGCTAGCTATTAAACTTATCTTATAAAAAAAACAATCTTCACATAATCACTAGTTAACTACACATGGTTGATAATATTACTAGGTTAACTAGCTTGTCCTGCGTTGCATATAATCAATGCGGTGCCTGTTAATTTATCATCGAATCACAGCCTACTTCGCCAAACGGGTGATGATTTTGCGGAAAAAGCTAAATCTTTGCACGAATGTACCTAACCGTAAACATCAATGCCTTTCTTAAAATCAATACACGGAAGTATATATTTTTAAACCTGCATATTTAGTTCAAAGAAATGAATGTTAGCAGGCAATATTAACTAGAGAAATTGGGTCACTTCTCTTGCATTCATTGCACGCAGAGTCAGGGTATATGCAACAGTTTGGGTCGCCTGGCTCATTTGCAAACTAATTTGCCACAATTTTACATAATTATAACATAACATTGAAGGCTGTGCAATGTTAGAGCAATAATTAAACTTAGAGTTGCAGTTCCGTATTTCACTATAATAATAAACGTTTTATTTTCAAAATTATAGAAATACGAACCTTTGGTCATTAATATGGTCAAATCCAGAAACGAATGTTTATTATTTTATAAGTCTATGATTTGATAGAGCATTCTGACTGAGTGGCGGTAGGTGGCAGCAGACTCGTAAGCATTCATTCAAACTTTACTGCGTTTACCAGCAGCTCTTTGCAATGCTTGTTTCACAGCGCTGTTTATGACGACTTCAAGCCTATGAACTGCTGAGATTAGGCTGGCAATACTAAAGTGTCTATAAGAAAATCCAATAGTCAAAAGGTATATGATATACAAATGGTATAGAGATAAATAGTTGACGCGTCATAATTCCTATAAGAACTACAACCTAAAATGTCTTAACTGGGAATATTGAAGATCTTGGAATATTAAACCACCAGCACATGTTCTCATGTTCTGAGCAAGGAACTTAAACGTTAGCTTTTTTACATGGCATTTATTGCACTTTTACTTTCTTCTCCAACACTGTTTTTGCATTATATAAACCAAATTGAGGTTTCATGTTTCATTTTTTTTTTGAGACTAACTAGATTTTATTGATGTATTAAGTTAAAATAGTGTTCATTCAGTATTGTTGTAATTGCCATTATTAGAAATTATATATATTTTTATTTATTTAATGGCGATACAGATTATTGGAAGACCAAAAAAGCAAAATCGGCTTTTTTGGTCTTCCAATAATCTGTATCGGTGTTGAAAAACCATAAAATTGGTCGACCTCTAATATATTCCATAAAATATTAATTTCATGGAACACGAGACACCAGTCATTTTCGCGTCCATCTCAGTGAACTAATCCATTGCGGAGGCCGCGAGGACGGCTCAGTCCAAGAAGAAGGGCGTAGTGGTATTGTTAGAGGGGGTAAAATGCACGTCTCTCCAGAATGCACTCTTCCACTAATTTGTGCACATTCATCGTTTCAAAACATCATTGTGTGAATTGCATTTGCTTGTTAGTGTCTATCAATTCCCCATTACATACATCACTACTAGTACATTTACCGTTAATTCCTAATCAATGTTCGTTTGGTTACAGTAATTTCTGTTAATACATTCAATATTATTATCTTCCCATTAACATTGTCGAGTGGACACGTTGTTTGCAGAATGCACAACCTATGCTACAAGTTTTGGTTTATTTATTCCATTTACGAGTTGTCAATTTAGTCAGTGTCTTTTTTGGGGGTGCTCCTGTCAATGTTGAGTAAGGATGCACACCGGATTATGCATAGAAGTAGACCTATAGCCTACCTGGCCTGCGCACAAATAAAGGCATATGAATGTACCCATTTACGGATCTGGCTTAATGCACCACCACTAATGAGCTGTGGAGCTTCTCAAAGTAATGTTGTTTTCTTCACCTCAAAAACGGCAAGCAAACAAAGACTGTTTTTACATCCATTGGATGACAAGAATTCCTTCATGTATTTGAAAAAATGTCCAGCTCTCTCCTTTTCGATAATCCCTCAGCGTGAAAGATAAAAATGTCATGCTCTGAAACAGTGGAAACATCATAAATTAGGCTTATCTGGTTACTTCTTGCTCAAATAGCCTACAGCAGTGTCTGTCCCGAGCTCACTGGCACTGGAAACCGAGGGCCTAGAATATCTTATACAATACTGCAAGTTTGCAAGCATGAGCTTCAGGTCAGACCAAGTTAATAGTTTATACAATGTTTCAAGTTTGTTGCAGACAGGCCATGCATAGCCAATGTGATTTTATAGGATATTTATTAATTTGTCTGGACATAATGACAACACATTACGTAGCCTAGTGGGCTTCTTCACACTATCATATGGTAATGAAATAGCGGAGTCAATCACCACCTTCCGGAGACACCTGAAACCCCACCTCTTCAAGGAATACCTAGGATAGGATAAGTAATCCTTCTCACCCCCCTTAAATGATTTAGATGCACTATTGTAAAGTGGCTGTTCCACTGGATGTCAGAAGGTGAATTCACCAATTTGTAAGTCGCTCTGGATAAGAGCGTCTGCTAAATGACTTAAATGTAAATGTAAATAACATGACGAATGCATTTTGTTTTCCATGTTAGACCTGCAATTTAAAATTTTTGTAAACAATACATGGGGCTTGAAGTAGTCTACTTGAACCTCAGCAATGAAGTATTGGAATAGGCCTAAATTGAAAAATCAGAAATTCTCTCAATTTGGTCTTTAAAAAGGTCCATGAACAGTTTGTGAGATGTGGCCACTTTCATTTGTTTCCGCTGCTTAAATTGAAGGGTGTTGCGCGAGCTAAATCCGAAATAGCTAAATCCTTCCACTACAAAAAAGGAACCAGTTTTATTGGTCGCTTTCTCATTATAAAAACAGCGATGGTGCGATTCAAATGATGAGATTAATGGTACCACTATTCATACCTGTGTCGGCCACATACATGCATCCAGTTTATTTAGTCAGGTAAGTTCACAATCTCACATTTTAAAATAATGTAATAATCTCAATATAAAAATACAACCTCAGTCGATCGATTATACAACAGTGGTCTATCGGCAGAGAGATTCTCAGTGTGTTTCATATTTAACATGAGTACAAACAAGAGAGGCATGGATGGAAACACCTCTCTTTTTGTGAAGGATGATTCATGATCGTATACAAGCATGAAGGAGTGATGAGACCATATTCATGTACTAAACTAAGTGGATGAAAAGAGACCTAGAACCAGATCCAGACAGGAACTATTCTAATATCCACACGAAATGGCCATAGTTGACAACAGAAACAATAATAGCAGACAAATAATCACTGTAAAATCAGGTGTTGGCTAATTCTATGTTGTTTAACCCAAATAGCTACAAAGATACAGTAGAATATCTGGAAGCCCACGTGGGTGTTCCTGGGAACATACACTGTGAAAAGTAACTGCCTAACTTGCTAAAGAAATTGAGAAGTGACAACTCAAAAACAGTCATTATAAAAGTGGTACTAATTCATGCCAATAATATTTATTCTCACTTAATGTTTTTGAGTACCGTTAACAAATATAAGGTAGAGTAAATAACTATTTGTGTTCTGTTAATCCGAGTTTGTCCCAAGTTATGAGTGTTTAATATTTTAACGTCAATCTAATATTTAATAAAGTTGTTCTTACTTGATTCTGTTTTATGTCTTTACTTAAAATAATAAAGGATAAGTGAGACATTGATATTTGAGTTAAAAAAAACACTTGATTTATCTCTGTTGTGTTGATATACAGTATAATTCTATATTTTTTGAAGTTATGAATATCAGCTCTGTTGGATTAGCTTTGATACTTTTACACGTTGCATGTTTGACGAAGGAAACGTATATTCCTAAAACATTCTTAAGCAGTTTGTTGTGCTACGAGGTGTAATGGATCATGCTGAACGGATATCCAAACCATTGGGCAAGTTGACGTACCATAATGACAAGCCATTCCTAACGTCAGTGGTTGAAGTCACTCCTAGAGGCTAATTCAGCATCCTGTAATGCTTACTGATCTACCTCCAGTTACTGCTAGAGGAAAGAGCACTTTGCTGAAAATGTATAATCAGCAATCAAATTAGTAATGAAGGTTAATAATCTAAGTAGAAGGGATCCAACATTTATACATGTTACCTACAACAAATATTTATGTTCAAGTACCGTTAAAGTTCAGAATAAATCATGTAACTTAGCGACAACACAAAACAGTATGTACAACTTAAAATGATCACTATATTTCCTTAAGTATTGAACATAGAAATACTTGAGGTTGGGTTACTCAAATTGTTCTAGGCAAAGGGTTTCCCGAGTTAGCAGAACTCAGTGTACAAGGCTCAATACCTACGTCAATCCTGTTCTTTGTTTACCTTTGTGTTATTTCACAGCATGTTTGTGACATTTTGGACTTTAGTAAACCTTACTATCTTATAACACATCGTAGAAACCCAAATTGACCTGGCTAGCCTAAGGCCTTATAGGGTGTAGGGGCTAAGAGTCCACTTGGGATTCCTGCAGGATCAATTTGAGTAGGATTAAACAATCTTTCCTCCTCAAGCAACATTTCTTACACCATCCATGTAGTCATCAATCAGCATTAGGCAAGACATGGGCTGCGTTAACACAGGCAGCTCAATTCTGATATTTTTATCACAAATTGGTCTTTTGACCAATCAGATCAGCTCTGAAGAAAATCTGATGTGAAAAGATCGAATGTGATTGGTCAAAATACCAATTGGGCAACTTTGAGAAATGTTTGATCGTCGGTGCCAGGTGAGCCAGATCCAGTATCTCAGAAACAGCTGTCTTCCTGGGCTTTTCAGGCATGAGAGTCTTCGGTTTATCGAGAATGGTGCAACAAATAAACATCCAGTCAGCGGCAGTCATGTGGACAAAAACAGCACGTTGATGAGAGAGGTCAAAGGACAATGGCAAGATTCATGCAAACTAACAGGCGTGCCACAAACAGACAAATAACACCCCAGTACAACAGTGGTTTGCATAACAGCATCTCAGAACTAGAGGTCGACCAATTAAATAGGCATGGCTGATTATTTAGGGCCAATTTCAAGTTTTCATAATAGATTTAGGCTTTTCTGGATGCCAATTACATTGCATTCCATGAGGAAACTGCGAGGAGGCTGACCACCTGTTACGCGAGTGCAGCAAGGAGCCAATGTAAGTTGCTAGCGAGCATTAAACTTATCTCATAAAAAATATCAATCTTCACATAATCACTAGTTAACTACATACACATGGTTGATGATATTACTAGGTTAACTAACTTGTTGCATATAATCAATGCGGTGCCTGTTAATTTATCGTCGAATCATAGCCTACTTCGCCAAACGGGGATGATTTAACAACAGCGCATTTGTGGAAAAAAGCACAATCGCGCAATCTTAGATTTAGGACTTCAAGCCTATCAACTCCTGAGATAAGGCTGGCAAAACTAAAGTGCATATTAGAACATCCAATAGGTCAAAGGTATATGAAATACAGATGGTATAGAGAGGAACAGTAGAGGCGTCATAATTCCTATAATAACTACAACCTAAAACGTCTTACCTGGGAATATTTAATAACTGGGAATATTGAATCATCAGCTTCATATGTTCTCATGTTCTGAGCAAGGAACGGTAGCTGTTTAACATGACACATATTGCACTTTTACTTTCTTCTCCAACACTGTTTTTGCATTATTTTAACCAAATTGAGCATATTTAATTATTTATTTGAAACTAAATACATTTTATTTTATATTAAGTTAAAATAAAAAAGTGTTCATTGTTCATTCAGTATTGTTGTAATTGTCATAGTGACAAATACATATATAAAAATATATATATATATAAATAAATCGGCATCGGCGCTGAATAAAATAATAATAATCGGTCGGTCAACCTCTACTCAGAACGCACAACTCATCAATCCTTGTCACAGACGGCCAAAACGGGTTCCACTCCTATCAGCTAAAAACCAGAAGCAGCTCCAGTGGGATCGCGATCACCAACACTGGACATGTTCTGGAGGCAAAGAAGGGTTTGACCCGGAATATACCCGTTTATAAAAAAGTCAAAACGTATTTATTGTTCACATTTTTTTCAATAATTAATCAAATAGTTTGACAACCCTGTTCATATGGAACAACCCAATGATGATCTTGACACTAATATAAATCAAATATTTCTCTAGGGCAGCATATTTGACAAGAGAGATTAGTAAATTATTAAGTGTCTGGTCTGGAAGCGAAGGAGAAAACATACCCGTTTCCAGCTATCAAGCGTCAAAGGCAACAAATTATTAAGGAAACACTATTAATCAAGAGTTATAAAAGAGCAGTGTGTAACACCAATGAAGATGTTTGTGAACTGAGGGGACATTTCACTAGCGAGAAATGAGAAGTCTCTGTTGTGCAGGCTGAAACATGCAGGAATCAATCATAGAGATGCAGGAGGAGTGAAGACACACAGTTAAAGTCAGAAGTTTACATACACTTAGGTTGGAGTCATTAAAACTTGTTTTCAACCACTCCACAAATTTCTTCTCAACTTTAGTTTGTTTTGGCAAGTCGGTTAGGACATCTGCTTTGTACATGACAAGTAATTTCTCCAACAATTTTTTACAGACAGATAAATTCACTGTATCACAATTCCAGTGGGTCAGAAGTTTACATACACTAAGTTGACTGTGCCTTTAAACAGCTTGGAAAATTCAAGACAATTATGTCATGGTTTAGAAGCTTCTGATAGGCTAATTGACATTTGAGTCAATTGGAGGTGTACCTGTGGATGTATTTCAAGGCCTACCTTCAAACTCAGTGCCTCTTTGCTTGACATGTGAAAAATCAAAAGAAGGCCAAGACCTTGGAAAAATAATTGTAGATCTCCACAAGTCTGGTTCATCCTTGGGATCAATTTTCGAACGCCTGAAGGTACCACGTTCATCTGTACAAACAATAGTACGCAAGCATAAACACCATGGGACCGCAGCAGTCACACCGCTCAGGAAAGAGACACGTTCGGTCTCCTAGAGATGAACGTACTTTGGTGCGAAAGGTGCAAATCAATCCCAGAACAACAGCAAAGGACCTTGTGAAGAAGCTGGAAGAAACAGGTACAAAAGTATCTATATCCACAGCAAAACGAGTCCTATAGCGACATAACCTGAAAGGCCGCTCAGCAAGGAAGAAGCCACTGCTCCAAAACCACCATATAAAAGTCAGACTACGGGTTGCATCTGCACATGGGGACAAAGATGGTACTTTTTGGAGAAATGTCCTCTCGTCTGATGAAACTAAAATGTAACCGTCTGGCTATAATGACCATCGTTATGTTTGGAGGAAAAAGGTGGAGGCTTGCACCATCCCAACCGTGAAGCACGGGGGTGGCAGCATCATGTAGTGGGGTGCTTTGCTGCAGGAGGGACTGGTGTACTTCACAAAATGGATACAAAGGTTGAGAAGAAAAAGGTAAAACGCTTCGTTAACTTCTTCGATATAGGGGCGCTCTTAATTTTGGGATAAAAAACGTTCCCATTTTAAACAAGATATTTTGTCACGAAAAGATGCTCGACTATGCATAGAATTGACAGCTTTGGAAAGAAAACACTGACGTTTCTAAAACTGCAAAGATATTATCTGTGAGTGCCACAGAACTGATGCTACGGGCGAAACCAAGATGAAATTTCAAACAGGAAATGGCCCAGATTTTGAAGGCGCTGTGTTCCAATGTCTCCTTATATGGCTGTGAATTCGCCAGGAATGAGCCTACACTTTATGTCGTTTCCCCAAGGTGTCTGCAGCATTGTGACGTATTTGTAGGCATATCATTGGAAGATTGACCATAAGAGACTACATTTACCAGGTGCCCGCTTGGTGTCCTCCGTCGTAATTATTGCGTAACCTCCAGCTCCGTGCATTTTACCATTTGCTTCAGAGGAGAAAGTCAACTGCCACGAATGATTTATCATCGAATAGATATGTGAAAAACACCTTGAGGATTGATTTATTTGAATGCTTTTCTTGTTTTTGTGAAAATGTTGCCTGCTGAATGCTAGGCTAATGCTATGCTAGCTATCAATACTCTTACACAAATGCTGGTGTAGCTATGGTTGAAAAGCATATTTTGAAAATCTGAGATGACAGTGTTGTTAACAGAAGGCTAATCTTGTGAGTGAATATATTTCTTTCATTTCATTTACGATTTTCATGAAGTTAACGTTGCGTTATGGTAATGAGCTTGAGGCTATGATTACGCTCCCGGATACGGGATTGCTCGACGCAAGAAGTTAAAGCCAAGCCCACTCAAAATCTCAAAATTTACACATCACGTTGTTGTGATCACTCCACTTTGTGTCCACTAAACACGAATTGAACATACCTGGATATAGTCCTGGAGGACTGCTTATTAACTTGTCATGCGCTAATTGATTCGGGTGCGACAATATCACTCATCTCTCAAACATTGTTCGATGACTCAAAAGGGCTTTGAAGCCAACTAATCGTTGGTTAAAAGTGGAACGATGCGACACTACACTTCAAGGGGTCACTCAGACTACTTCGCCACTCACATTGAGAGACTACGGACAACACCGTACGAGGCCGACAAAGCATAAATCAAATCTAATTGTAAACTCCCCTTTGAGAACAGTGAGGAGCAGACGGGCCCCTAGACAGGGATTATTTTAGAACACATCTAAGATAGTACTGAGGTGTACCACACTGGTCGTAAAGTCCGTCCGGTGGACTTGTCCATCTCCAAAACAAATGGCAACAATAACCATTCCTTGCCATGTGTAGTAGCCACTACAAGACAACTAGTAAAATGCTCTAATCATGTATTCCTGTAGGATAACATTTCAGAATAAATCAGTAGGACAACTGGACCCCTTGAGTACCAGTACCAATACCACAGTCAGTCCAGCAACACTCAGTAAGAGGATTAGTAACCTCACAAATTAAATTGCTATTGATAATAGCAACATAGGAGTCACTCAGAGTGCAGCACGTGGAAGGAATCTCCATTGCACTCTTCCAATGGTTAACACATGCCACTAATAAATAGAACCCTCCGTTCAGGAGAAAAGTTATTAGAAGTCATGAACCATGATCACACCACGTACGACTGGTCTAATACTTAGAGTACTTCCATCATGAGGTTAGCTCCTCTGTGGATAACATAGCTATGAAGTAAACTTCTTCATACCGACCGCCACTACAATAGTGGAAGACAGTGACTGGTAGTAAAACCACTAGACTCCCGACACCAATTCTGACTGAACTCCAGGCATTTACCTGAAAATTACCTGACTACGTTAGACTCATTCTGAACAAGTTGTACTCTGCCAGGATACTTGGTTTCCTTCCCTTGACATGTGCGCTTGTGTAAGCATAAACGCACATGCACAGAGGAACATCAATTAGGATTTATGCTAGGATCACTTAAGGGTCCTAGCAAAATACCAGCCTTAGTAAAGTTGAACATTTATTTCGAGTCCTTTAACTCTACAGCACTAACCAGTTATCTCAGAAGTCCATAGGTCATCCCTGTAGACTGCCCAAAACTAGTGCCTTACAGCTGTATGCTTATCATATAGTTGTCAACTTAGGATAGTACCCTAAGCAACAAATTAGGAAGCCCTAGATATGACATTAGACAATGCCATGATAGGGTCATTTTGCCAAGACTGTGGACGTATATAGAATACAGTCCAATTAGATGATTAAGGGGGCATAACTATATTTTGTTTTGTTTATGTTTATTAATTTTGTTTAATTTTCTTCGGCACATAGAAAGTAATAGAGCCATAAACAACTTCCACATACTTCCACGTACAACCATCAGTGCCACAACGCCACTCATTTGGGAGGAAATGTAATGATGTATTTCATCGCAAATTAAATGAAATAAATATATTGGCTCACAAGCTTAGCCTTTTGTTAACAACACTGTCATTTCAGACTTTCAAAAATGCTTTTCAACCATAGCTACACAAGCATTTGTGTAAGAGTATTGATAGCTAGCATAGCATTAAGCCTAGCATTCAGCATGCAACATTTTCACAAAAACAAGAAAAGCATTCAAATAAAATAATTTACCTTTGAAGAACTTTGGATGTTTTCAATGAGGAGATTCTCAGTTCGAAAGCAAATGTTCAGTTTTTCCAAAAAGATGTGTAGGAGAAATCGCTCTGTTTTGTTCATCACGTTTGGCTAAGAAAAAACCCCGAAAATTCAGTCATTACAACGCAAACTTTTTCCAAATTAACCTCATAATATCGACAGAAACATGGCAAACGTTGTTTAGAATCAATCCTCAAGGTGTTTTTCACATATCATTCGATGATAAATCATTCGGGGCAGTTGACTTTCTCTTCTGAATCAAATGGAAACGTGCATCTGCACCTGGAGATTACGCAATAGTTTCGAAGGAGGACACCGGCGGACACCTGGTAAATGTAGTGTCTTATGGTCAATTTTCCAATGATATGCCTACACATAAGTCACAATGCTGCAAACACCTTGGGGAAACGACAGAAAGTGTAGGCGCATTCACAGCCATATAAGGAGACATTGGAACACAGGGCCTCAAATCTGGCTCACTTCCTGTATGAAATTTCATCTTGGTTTCGCCTGTAGCATTAGTTCTGGGGCACTCACAGACAATATCTTTGCAGTTTTGGAAACGTCAGAGTGTTTTCTTTCCAAAGCTGTCAATTATATGCATAGTCGAGCATCTTTTCATGACAAAATATCTTGTTTTAAACTGGAACGTTTTTCATCCAAAAATGAAATACTGCCCCCAGAGCTTCAAGAGGTTAATGAATATGATGTTAGTTCAGTTGTCATGAGACATTCTCATCAATGATAAGATGACAAACTCTACAGTGGAAAGTCTACACAGAGTTATCGGATTCACATGGAATTGTTGTTCAATTTAAATGTTTGAATATGAAATTATTCATAATGGGATGAAATGTGATTTTAGCTTCTAAAATGTGAGATTTGACGACAATATAACCTTCTGTTCCGAGGATGTGGGGATGACGGTCCGATGTCAGAATGGTTCAGATAATAACTACAGAACGAAGCCAACAGCGTGAGCTTTGGTTGCGAATGGTATGAACTTTGAACTCTTATTCACTACAAAAGTGATACCTCCTAGCTGTTGAGTTAGCAACCGCAGCTGCAAACGCAGGTTAGGAAGGAACAGACAAGAGTATCCCGTCTACCACAAACGACGTTACTACAACGTATCCAATTTACCAGCAGAGACATTCTTCAAAAGGACTCGGCTGGGCAACGGTCTTCTATCTACCACTAACCTACCGAAGCGCAGCTCAGAGTAAATATTTATTGTATTTTCCTTTTCCAAATGGGCGGTAATTTAGAATGCATAAGATACTGTATTTACGATAGCACAGCTTTGCCCTTTGTTCCTCAGTCTTCCTGCTCTTTTACTCAAACCCAGCCCCTTTTCTTTTGTGTAACCAGCTGTCATATCTGTTTCGCCCACTGGGAACGTTTTCCTTTATGACGTAATTTGTAATCAAGTTATGATTTAATTGTGTAATTCTATGTGATTAATTATTTATTTACTAAAAACTGAACTAAACACAATTTTGTATTGCTGATTCAACTTGTGAGCCAGGGTTCGTGCAGAACCAAGAATTTACAACTTTCAGATGAGACTGAATTAAGATGACGATTAATATTGACTGCTATTGATGTAAAATATTTCTAGGTCTTTAAGAGATTATTCGGAAGACAACAGCTCTATAAATATTATTTCGTGGTGCCCCGACTCTCTAGATAATTACATTTACATGATTAGCTCAATCAGGTAATATTAATTACGGAGAAGTTATTTTATAGAATAGCATGTCATATCACTTCATCCGGCATAGCCAAAGACATGACACATACTTCAAAGGTTGTGGCAAAATGGCTTAAGGACAACAAAGTCAAGGTATTGGAGTGGCCATCACAAAGCCCTGACCTCAATCCAAATTTAAATCCAAATGAAAAAAATGTGTGCAAGCAAGGAGGCCTACAAACCTGACTCTGTTACACCAGCTCTGTCAAGAGGAATGGGCCAAAATTCTACTTATTGTGGGACGCTTGTGGAAGGCTACCCAAAATGTTTGACCCAAGTTAAACAATTTAAAGGCAACGCTACCAAATATTAATTGAGTATGTACACTTCTGACCCACTGGGAATGTGATGAAATAAATAAAAGCTGAAATAATTCTCTACTATGATTCTGACATTTCACATTCTTAAAATAAAATGGTGATCCTAACTGACCTAAGACAGGGGATTTTTACTAGGATCCTATGTCAGGAATTGTAAAAAAAAAAAAAAAAAAAAAAAAAAAAAAAAAAAAAAAAAACTGAGTTTAAATGTATTTGGCTATGGTGTATGTAAACTTCCGACTTCAACTGTAATGTAATCACGGCGATCTTGATACTCTGGTGAGATCAAAGTTGACATGAGGGACTGAAAATGGGGTTTGAACGGGAGGGTCTTTATTGCTTACAGTTTTGTTTGGCCACCAACAAGAATGTGGCTGCAGTTGCTTATATCCTTGTCTTTAAAAACATCTAGAAAAAGCAGTATGTCATCATCATTATTATATAGGGCTCATACTGCAGTTTTTATGGTTACATCTCACAATGAATACTGATACGGTTTGATTCAATCCTTTGGCAAAAGTTAAAGCTGAGGCAGAAATACACATTTCTAGCACTGTTTTGATTACATGATCATGCCAGATTGCCTAGACAGAGAGAGAGGCAGGATCATTCCACCTGTGCCAACCTGTTCTGGCAGATTAAGCCATACTTAAAACTTTACAACTTGACTTTGCTAGGGCACACACCATTTTTGACCAGGGTGCCAAAAGGAGAAAGTAGAGAGCATTGGAGGAAGGCAAATGAAGAGTAAGATATCAAAATGTGCGCACTTAGGCTGTTGACAATGTTATGTGGCTGTTTTCACACTCGTTAATTTACTGGAGTTCCAACCGGTGTTTGTTACATTGTGATTACCATGGAGAATGTAAAAGAATGAAATCAAACTCAAAATGAATTAAATCAGACGCGTGTCACAAGCTTGTCATTTTCCCAAACACATGAACACTGTCGAGTACAAGCGTATTTAGGTTGAAATATCATTCAGATTGATTACAATAACAGAGTAAAAGAAGTTTCACACACAGCATCCTCTTAAACCGAACCAAATTTTTCAGCATTCTAGAACACAGACTTTGTCAATTTCTTTAATTAGAAGGCAGGTGAAATCTATTAAAAATGCATATTTTTAGTGGGTCTGCATTTTTGAAAATGCAGACTTTAGGAAGCTCAACACCACTATGCCATTGAGTACTTTCAAAAGTACTCAACACCACTATGCCATACTAAACAAGACCACTTCATCAGCAGCAGGCAGGAATAGTGGGTTTTGAATTGAACGGATGGTGTATTTACTGTGGCTTGGTTGACATTGGTCCTTCGCTGCTTTCAATGCATTTAGTCTGACTAGGTGGAAACGTTTTTTAAAAAGTCACGCGATTCAATGAAAAGACCACTAAAAAACATTTCCGGCGATTTGTAGATTATTTCTGTATATTGTGATGTAGGCATATGAAGTGCTTTGTTAATTTTCTGAAAGTTCATTCTTACTTGTTAACTTCTGCAGCAACGTTGTAAAAAAACGAGGAATAGACCATTTGTTGTGTGGAAGAAAAAATATTTGGGTGCCATCCCACCACTGTGAGAGTATTCAAACATCCCTTATTAACTGTACTATTGATCACTAACCAGACTCGTTGTGATAAAAAGGCAGATAAGACTGAACACAGATGGACTTTAAAAACAGCCATGGTCAAATCAAATGAGGTCATGATTGGGCCAGACATTTTCGAGAAGTGCTGCTCCAGAGTACAGCTAAGTTCAATAAAAAACAAATTGAGTCATAACAAACAGAACTCATTTGGGAGGTGAATCATTCATCGTCTGACTTGACTGGATGAACACCTACTTCCGTAATAATAAAAACAGGACTGACGATAGCCAGGAGTTCCATATGCAAATCCCTTTAAATAATTCCCCCTCATATACTCATGTCTATGAAGAATTCATTTACTTCTTTATGAAGACATATTACACATTATACAAGAAATTGTCCAGTGTGTGTGGTTTGCAGGTTCCACTAACTAAGAAGACCCAAGAGAAGAGAAGAGTCGTAACCCAATCAAGGATCAGCCAACCAATCTAATCTGTCAAACATGTACTACTCTGATATTCAGGTAGGGGCTTCAAAAACGGTGTGGTTACAGTGAATTGCCGTCATGTCACTACTCGTCTCCCTTTGGGTAAAATTCTGACAAAACAAGTCCAACAATATTTTAAAGCCCACACTAAAAACAATGCATTAAAACCAAAGCAAAGCACAAAATAAAAATCGGGTAAGTCCAGGTTGTCCCTCCGTTTCAGTCCGATTTCTCCCGTTTGGTGCAAAATAAACACAACCCAGTTATTTTCAGTGCCAGCCTACCGAGAAGAGTATCAGCAGGATTTGGGCCTATTTGTGGGGGTAGGTGTTCAAGGGAAATCAACAGAGATGAATGACAGTGATGTAACAGGGTGCTGTGTTGTGTAATTTAGAAGGAAAGACCGATTATAACTCAGTCTCAGCACTGTAGTGACCTCTGTAAGCAGCTTAGGGACACGCAAAAAATAAAAATAAAAAAATTCACTGGTAAACAGTCCCCCTCCAGGTTGACAACTCAAAAGTCTGCCTGTCTGTCTTGGTCAGTAATATCAGACAAATCTGTTATTGAAGGATAGCCTGAATGACCCAATTTACTATATGGAGTTGGTTCCAAGTAACCCTAAACTATGGTCTAGGGTGAAATATTTCCAAGCTCAGGATGACCCTCAAAAACTACCGTTGGGTCTGTATATCAGCCTAAAAGAGGAAACGGCTACAAATCTAGAAAGGAAAGCAGTCAGGGTAACGCTAACCATCTGTGCGTCATAAAAACAATGTCATACAGCAGTTGTGTTAAGGTGACACCTAGAAGGTAGTTAGTTACATCTATACAAACTATTGTAAAGTCAACGGGTAATGGAAGTGTAGACATGATGACAATCAAATGGATGAGTAAACTTGTTATTTACAAGGGGTTTCATATTGAAAAGATACAAAACAGTGGTCAACTGCTGCTACATTGTTCATTTGTTGACTTCCTGTAGCAAAAACAATTTTAAAATATCTATATATATTTTTTAATCAATGTTTCTGCTATCCATGGTCAGTATTCCTAGAAGCATTTAAGTCAAAACTCCAAAAGCAAAGTGGGATTTTGACACATGCTTAAGGATTGGCATCTGTACGACCCTTGACCTGCCATTGCTTTCCGTCAGCGCCTGAGTGCGCTGTTGGAGAAACGCATCACCCAACGTCCATCAAGATTCTCCTCCCCCATTCACACTCAGTGGACAGTACCAACAGTATTCTGTTGCCACAGCAAAGAGCAGAAAGACACAGCTCCATTCAATGATCAAGACGTGTGACTAGAAGTTGGTGAACTGCTTGAGGAGGCCAGCTCAGTTAACAACTCTGTAGATGAGGTAGCCTATATGGCCAGAAGGGAAATGTCTGCCTATACGACAGTGGGTGGATTGAATGAGGTCATTTCCATTTCCAAGGACTCATGAGCACCAACATGTGTAGTTCATTTGGGTGTCACAGGAAAGCTAAGAGTTTATATTGTTGAGAAATTAAGGCATACATACACTTTTCCACCATTTTCCATCTAAAAAATGTAGAATAAGCAGTCTTTGATTTCCGGTCAAACAGACAGAAAAGGAGTCTTAGAAAACATCTACCAGAAACAGTCTTAACAGTTGAACCGCTGGACATTGGACCCAACTTCAAGCCAATTTTTTATTTATTTCTATTTCGTCTTTATTTAACCAGGTAGGCTAGTTGAGAACAAGTTCTCATTTACAACTGCGACCTGGCCAAGATAAAGCAAAGCAGTGTGACACAAAACAACACAGAGTTACACATGGAATAAACAAACATACAGTCAATAACACAATAGAAAAAATAAGTCTATATACAGTGTGTGGAAATGAGGTAAGATAAGAGAGGTAAAGGCAATACATAGGCCATTGTGGCAAAAGAATTACAATTTAGCAATTAAACACTGGAGTGATAGATGTGCAGAAGATGAATGTGCAAGTAGAGATACTGGGGTGCAAAGGAGCAAAATAATAACAGTATGGGGGTGAGGTAGTTGGATGGGCTATTTACAGATGGGCTATGTACAGGTGCAGTGATCTGTGAGCTGCTGACAGCTGGAGCTTAAAGTTAGAGAGGAAGATATGAGTCTCCAGCTTCTGTGATTTTTCACTTTGTTCTTGTCATTGGCAGCAAAGAACAGAAAGGAAAGGCGGCCAAAGGAGGAATTGGCTTTGGGGGTGACCAGTGAAATATACCTGCTGGAGCACGTGCTATGGGTGGGTGCTGCTATAAAATCCTACAATGTGATTTTCTGGATTTTTTTCCTAATTTTGTCTGTCATAGTTGAAGTGTACCTATGATGAAAATTACAGGCCTCATCTTTTTAAGTGGGAGAACTTGCACAATTGGTGGCTGACTAAATACTTTTTTGCCCCACTGTATGTAACTTTCAAACATTAACAAGTGTAATACACCAGATGAAAGATAAACTTTTTACAGCGAAAGTACAACATTATGTTAGGTCAGAGCCAAGTCACAAAAACACAGCCATTTTTTCAGCCAAAGAGGAGTCACAAAATTCAGAAATAGATCAAATTAATCACTAACCTTTGATGACCATCAGATGACACTCATCGGACATCATGTTACACAATACATGTATGTTTTGTTCAATAAAGTGCATATTTATATACAAAAATCTCAGTTTACATTGGCGTGTTATGTTCAGTAATTTTCTGCTTCCAAAACAGCCGGTGATTTTGCAGAGAGCCACATCAATTTACAGAAATACTCATAATAAACATTAACAAAAGATACAAGTGTTATTCACAGAATTAAAGATAGACTTCTCTAATGCAACCGCTGTGTCAGATTTCAAAAAAGCTTTACGGAATAAGCAAACCGTGCAATAATCTGATTACAGCGCTCATACAACAAAACAAGACAAACAGATATCCGCCATGTTGGAGTCAACAGAAGTCAGAAATAGCATTATAAATATTACACTTACCTTTGATGATCATCAGAATGCACTCCCAGGAATCCCAGTTCCACAATAAATGTTTGATTTGTTCGATAAAGTACATAATTTATGTCCAAATTCCTCCTTGTTGTTAGCGCATTCAGCCCAGTAATCCAAGTTCATGACGCACGAGCAGATGAAAAGTCCAAAAGTTCCGTTACAGTCCGTAGAAACATGTCAAATGATTGATTCTTTACATCTTTAGGATGTTTTTAACATAAATCTTCCATAATGTTCCAACTGGAGAAATCCTTTGTCTTCAGAAATGCAATGGAACACGAGCTAACTCATGTAAACGAGCGTCACGAGCTTGTGGCACTCTGCCAGACCACTGACTCAAAGAGCCCTTATGAGCCCCTCCTTTACAGTAGAAGCATCAAACAAGGTTCTAAAGACTTGACATCTAGTGGAAGCCTTAGGAAGTGCAATTTGACCCCATAGACACGGTTTTTGATAAGCGTTGAAAAACTACAAATCTCAGATTTCCCACTTCTTGGTTGGATTTTTCTCAGGTTTTCGCCTACCATACGAGTTCTGTTATACTCACAGACATCATTATATCCAAATCTACTAATAATATGCATATATTAGCAACTGGGACTGAGTAGCAGGCAGTTTACTCTGGGCACGCTATTCATCCAAACGCCCCCTATCCTAAACAGAATAACCAGGCATCCTCTACTGATGGAATGAGGTCAATATCCTAAATGAGCAGTAATTCTGAATGCAACATTCTAACAGTATTTTTAATATATTTCATAAGGCTTTGGGTAACGGAATATGATTTGTATTTTATTTCAAATAACACAATTGCATTTTCATTTGTTTATATGTTACGACTATGAAACAAAGCATATGCGTTGGAACATGGTAACAGGTTTATAACAACAAAAAACAACCAAGAAGCATGGTCAGAAGACACTGATGTTTTCATAATTTCACAGCGTAGCAACACTATAATCGCCAAGTGGCCTTGATAGTGAAACTCAGCACAAAAGCAATAATGACATAGTAATGAATACAAGTGTCTATATGACATCAGTAAAAAAATAGTACATTTTTTGTGCTTGTGTGCGGTACTTCAAGCAATGTCATCAGTTGGATTTAACTTTGTGACAGGGGGCAGTATTTTCACGTCCGGATGAATTGCATGTCCAAATTCAACTGCCTGCTACTCATCCCCAGAAGATAAGATATGCATATTATTAGTAGATTGGGATAGAAAACACTCTGAAGTGTCTAAAACTGTTTGAATCATGTCTGAGTATAACAGAACTTATTTAGCAGGCGAAACCTAGAGGACAAACCATTCAGATTTTGTTTTTGAGGTCAATCTTTTCAATGGGTTTCCATTGGGAATCTAGATTTCTAAGGGACCTTCTTGCAGTTCCTATCGCTTCCACTGGATGTCAACAGTCTTTGAAATTGGTTGAGGTTATTCTTTGTGTAATGAAGAAGTACAGCCATATTGAACGAGGAGTCACTTGAAGTGTACTGTTAGATAGAGGCGCGTGACCAGAAAGCATGCCTCAGTTTGTTTTCTTCCTGTATTGAACACAGATCATCCAGTCTTCAATTTGATCGATTATTCACGTGAAAAAATACCTAAAGTTGTATTACAAAAGTAGTTTGAAATGTTTTGGCAAAGTTTACCGATAACTTGAGATATTTTGTAGTCACGTTGAGCAAGTTGGAACCGGTGTTTTTCTGGATCAAACGCGCCAAATAAATTACAATTTTTGATATATAGACAGAATTAATCGAACAAAAAGGACCATTTGTGATGTTTATGGGACATATTGGAGTGCCAACAAAAGAAAAGGTAAGGCATGAATTATATCTTTATTTCTGCGTTTTGTGTCGTGCCTGCAGGGTTGAAATATGGTTTCTCTTTGTTTACGGAGGTACTATCCTCAGATAATAGCATTGTTTGCTTTCGCCAAAAAGCCTTTTTGAAATCTGACATGTTGGCTATATTCACAACAAGTGTAGCTTTAATTTGCTATCTTGCATGTGTGATTTAATGAAAGTTAAACTTTTATAGTAATTTATTTGAATTTGGCACTCTGCATTTTCCCTGACATTTTCCCAGAGAGTTTAATTTAGTTGTCATCCTGTGCCGAACAGTTGACACAATTTTCGTAAATTTCACTTGCTTGAGACACTGACATACCTTTGTTTGGTTGTAGTGTGTAATAGTATAGGGTACTCTTGATTGTGTCTAGTTGTCTTGTCATTCTTCAGCACAGTTGTGTACAACAGGTGCCTTTTTGCCCCACTGTATATTGAAACAACATCTCAAGACATCAGTCAGGTTACAGTTAAAGCTTGATTCCAAATGGGTCTTCCAAATGATTCCAAATGGGTCTTCCAAATGGACAATGACCCCAAGCATACTTCCAACGTTGTGGCAAAATGGCTTAAGGACAACAAAGTCAAGGTACTGGAGTGGCCATCACAAAGCCCTGACCTCAATCCTATAGAAAAGTTGTGGGCAGAACTGAAAAGTGCGTGTGCAGAAAGAGACTTGCATAAAAACCTGACTCAGTAACACTAGCTCTGTCAGGAGGAATGGGCCAAAATCCCCCAACTTATTGTGGGAAGCTTGTGGAAGGCTACCTGAAACATTTGACCAAAGTTAAACAATTAAGGCAATGCTACCAAATGCATTCACATTGCAAGTCCCTACTCATGTGTGTGATATTGATATAGTTTTATATCTTTATGTTTATAAATGTGCAAAAGGTATATATATGTGTATATATGTGTGTATATATGTGTGTGTATATAAGCGCAGGAGAGGAGAGATGAGTGTGTGTGTGCAGTCACTGCTATTGGGTGATGATGATGGGACTATGGGTTAGAAATAGCAATATTTTCCTACACCAAATCCTTTTAGCTATTATGAATGTTATGATAATCTGTATTACAACTATGGGTTACTATTATTTATTATGATTGCTATAATTATTATTACTATTACCACTCATAGTAATGTTAATATTACAATTTATATTATCGTTCTTGGTATTTTTTAATTTTTTACTTAACCCTTATTAAAGGCTGAAAAAGGTTTAACCAGATATTATTAAAACCTGTAATGGCTGCAATGCCGATACCGGGATCGATATGACAACTACCAGTGAAAATAGAGGGCGCCAAATTCAAACCACAGAAATCTCATAATGACAATTCCCAAAACATACATGTGTCTATCATTTTAAAGCCATTTTCTTTGTTCATCCCACCAAAGTGTTCCGATTTCAAATAGGCTTCTCAGCGAAAGCACTACAAACGATTATGTTCGGTCTCCACCAAACCACAATGAGCACAGCCATTTTCCAGCAAAATATAGCATTCACGAAAAGCATAAATAAAGATAAAATGAATCACAAACCTTGAATTATCTTCATCAGATGACACTCATAGGACTTCTTGTTACACAATACATGCATGTTCTTTGATAAAGTTCATATTTATATAAAAAAAATCTAAGTTTACATTGGCTATTTAGATTCACTAGTTCCAAAAATATCAAGTGATTTTGCAAAGCCACATCATTTCAACAGAAATACTCAACATAAATGTAGATAATATACACATGGAATTGTAGATATACCTCTCCTTAATGCAACCGCTGTCAGATTTTTTTTTGAGTTTACGGAAAAAGCAACTAAGCAACTTTGGTTGAAAATCTGCCACCTCCAGGAAAAAAAAGGAAGTGGAATTATGAGTTCTGTTATACTCACAGACATAATTCAAACAGTTGTAGAAACTTCAAGAGTGTTTTCTATCAATACTAATAATATGCAAATATTAGCAACTATGACTGAGGAGCAGGCCGTTTGATATGGGCTCCTTTCATCCAAGCTACTCAATACTGCCCCTGCAGCCATAAAAAGTTCAACCTGATTACAGGTTTTTCACATGGACGATACACTGGAGATGATATAACACAACTACGTGAAACAATATAACTATATGAAACCAGGCCTGGTCCTCATAGCAGATTTGGAAAAGGCCTTTGATAAAGTACAACGAGAATGTATATATATATAAATGTTGGACTCTGTTCATTTTGGTGAATCTCTTGTACAATGGTTTAAAGTTATGTATGATAACCCCAGATGTAAAATAGCAGTAGTGGAAAAAGTACCCAATTGTCATACTTGAGTAAAAGTAAAGATGACTTTTACTTGAGTCATTTTAAGTTAACCAGTAAAATACTACTTGAGTAAAAGTTCAAATGTATTGTGTTTTAAATCTACTTAAGTATCAAAAGTAAATCTAATTGCTAAAATAGACTGAAGTATAAATCATTTCAAAATCTTCATACTTAAACCAGACAGAACAAATGTTTTTTTTGTTAGTTTACATTTACGGATAGTCAGGGGCACACGCCAATACTCACACACAATTTACAAACTAAGCATTTGTGTTTAGAGAGTCCGTCAGATCAGAGGCAGCAAATGACCAGGGATGTTCTTTTGATAAGTACGTTCAAAATGTAACGAGTACTTTGGGTGTCAGAGGAAATGCATGGAGTAAAAAGTACATTTTCTTTAGGAATGTAGTAGAGAAAAAAGTAAAAGTTGTCAAAAATATCAATAGTAAATTAAAGTACAGATACTCCAAAAAACGGCATAAGTAGTACTTTCAAGTATTTTTACGGTCCTTACACCACTGTAAAATAGTAAATAATGTCACAAGGAGGTAAACAGGGTTGTCCAATGTCTCCTGATCTATTTATGCAAATCGAAATGTTCGCTATTAAAATCCGATCCATCAATAATTTCATGGGGTTAGAAATCCAGGGCTTAAAAAAAACGAGTGTCAATATGACTCTAGTTCTTTTAAGTCCGCAATCAGGATCCCTGCACAATCTCATTAGCGAACTAGATGATTCCTGGCCGCTCTAGGAAGGGCCTTGGCCAGGGAAGTGACCAAGAACCCAATGATAATTCTGACAGAGCTCCTCTGTGGAGACGGGAGAACCTTCCAGAATGACAACCACCTCTACCGCACTCCACCAATCAGGCCTTTATGGTAGAATGGCCAGACGGAAGCCACTCCTCAGTAAAAGGCACATGACAGCCCGCTTGGAGTTTGCCAAAAGGCACCAAAAGACCATGAGAAACAAGATTATCTGGTCTGATGAAACCAATATTGAGCTCTTTGACCTGAATATCAAGCGTCACGTCTGGAGGAAACCTGGGATGTTTTTCAGCAGCAGGAACTGGGAGACTAGTCAGGATTGAGGGAAAGATGAACGGAGAGAAGTACAGATAGATCCTCGATGAAAACCTGCTCCAGACCGCTCAGGACCTCAGACTGGGGTGAAGGTTAACCTTCCAACAGGACAACAACCCTAAGCACACAGCCAAGACAACGCAGTTGTGGCTTTGGTAAAAGTCTCAATGTCCTTGAGTGGCCCAGCCAGAGCCCGGACTTGAACACAATCAAACATCCCTTAGAGACCTGAAAATAGCAGTGCACTGACGCAGGCAGGGCTTGAGAGGACCTGCAGAGAGGAATGGGAGATTGTGCCCAAATACAGGAGTGCCATGTAACGTCATACCCAAGAAGACTAGTCTGTGTTTCCAACTTTGTGGCAACAGTTTGGGGAAGGCCCTTTCTAGCTTCAGCATGACAATGCTCCCGAGTACAAAACGAGGTCTATAGAGAACTGGTTTGTCAAGATTGGTGTGAAATAACTTGACTGGTCTGCACAGAGCCCTGACCTCAACACCATTGAACACCTTTGGGATGAATTGGAATGCCAACTGCGAGCCAGGCCAAATCGCCATTTTGGGTGATTTGGCCTGGCTCGCAGTCAGGGTTTGCAAGGGGGGTTAAAGAAAGGAAAGTAGAGTAGAGAATCAAAGTAGTCACAAACCACAGTTGGGTTCACAAGCTTGGACAGTACAGTAAAGAAGATCCTGGTTCGATCCTAGGCTGTATCGCGCCGGTCGTGACCGGGAGACCTATGAGGCAGCGCACAATTGGCCTAGCGTCGTCTAGGTTAGGGGAGGGTTTGGCTGTCCAGGTTGTCCTTTTCCCATTGCACTCTAGCAACTACTGTGGCGGACCAGGCGCAATGCACGCTGACACAGTCACCAGGTGTACGGCGTTAAGTGGGCATCGTGTCGAGAAGCAGTGCAGCTTGGCGCAGTAGTGTTTCGGAGTACGAACGGCTCTCGACCTTCGCCTCTTCTGAGTCCGTCCGGGAGTTGCAGTGATGGGACGATTGGATATGACATTGGTAAGAAAAAGGGTTAAATATCATTTTTGATTTTTTTACATTTCATAAATAAAAAACTTAAAAATCTAAATGTGTTTGATTCGCATAGATTATAAGTGAAATATCTGGAGTCTCTGTTTCCGTGCATTTGCACATGACATTCAGTCGACTACCTCTCAGATGATATAGCATATTGGTGGGTTGCTGAAGAAAGAAGCACCATCTAATAGAGGACATATTCATCCACTAACACGCAAAGTGGAGAGACAAATATAAACAAACATTAAGGCAGACTGGCCAATAAAAAGACAAAATTAAGATGGGCAAAAGAACACACTGGACAGAGGAACTCTGCCTAGAAGGCCAGCATCCCAGAGTCGCCGCTTCACTGTTGACGTTGAGACTGGTGTTTTGCGGGTACTATTTAATGAAGTTGCCAGTTGAGGACTTGGGAGGTGTCTGTTTCTCAAACTAGACACTAATGTACTTGTTCTCTTGCTCAGTTGTGCACAGGGGCCTCCCACTCCTCTTTCTATTCTGGTTAGAGAAAGTTTGTGCTGTTCTGTGAAGGGAGTAGTACACAGCGTTGTACGAGATCTTCAGTTTATTAGCAATTTCTCACAAGGAATATCGTTAATTTCTCAGAATAAGACTGATGAGTTTCAGAAGAAAGGGCTTTGTTTCTGGCCATTTTGAGCCTGTAATTGAACAAACAAATGCTGATGCTCCAGATACTCAACTAGTCTAAAGGTGGCCAGTTTTATTGCTTCTTTAACCAACAGTTTTCAGCTGTGCTAACATAATTGCAAAAGGGTTTTCTAATGATCAATTAGAAAAAATAAAATAATAAACTTGGATTACCTAACACAACGCCATTGGAAAACAGGAGTGATGGGTACTAGAGGTCGACCGATTAATCGGAATGGACGATTAATTAGGGCCGATTTCAAGTTTTCATAACAAATCGGAAATTGTTCTGATTTTCTTTTTTTTTTACACCTGTATTTAATCTTTATTTAACTAGGCAAGTCAGTTAAGAACACATTCTTAGGTCAATCCAGAGGTTTAATCCACAATAAAACTATATGAAACAATGATATTAAATGGTTGAAAACTGCATCTTAAAACTGCGTCTTCTACACAGGCATCCATCATCTGTTCCTTGTAGATTTCAACTGACCCCGTCTTCCCATAATACAACTAATGAAAACACACCCACAATGGGCCACTAGGGGTCATGACAAATAAACAACTTCCATACAACACTGTACACAGTCAGCATTTCTATATTAATTCTATAAAACATTCTATTCAATGACAAAAATATCTACAAATACTTTTTCTTTCTGATACCAAAATGTCTCTAACAGTTTAAGTCTGGACATGAGACAGTCATTAGTTATATTTCTGAGGTTGAGAGACAAAAGCACTGGTTGTTCATTCTATAGTTTCTAGCCAATCACACTGGTTGTTAATTCTATAGTTTCTAGCCAAGCAGAAAATGTTGCTGTCTCCTCCATTCCCTACAGCAGGGCCGAGGTCGCATTTCAGAATGACAACATTGTTGCTGTAGTGGCTTCGAACAATGTCCCAATATTCTAATTAGCCACTTGGATATGTTCTGTAGGAATTGATGAAGATACATAGAGGGCGGGGGGGGGGCCCACCAACAAAACGTTGAATATATTGGGAAGCATTTAATCCATTTCCACAACATTTCTAATGGTGATTTTGTGTAAAAGTGTACCTGAACCACAGTGATAATTATCATTTAAGGTTCAATGTGCAGAAATCTCTCCACCATTTGACAAAATGGTGATATTTCGCCTGATTTCAGTTTGTCTGCACTCTGAGCTCGTTTTAAAATCACAATCATTGTACCATCTAAACCATCTGTGAAATATATTTTCCAAAATACAATATTTGAGGTTTTCCAGCAGTTTGAAGCTGGTGTACAAAATCGTAAGGTAAAAGACTCAAAAACAACACTTAGGAATGGGAAACAAAGACATAGCGCACAAAGATCAGATCTGTGACTTCTTAGACTTGCTTTCAATGAGAATGACATATCTATTAATCGGAATGGCCGATTAATTAGGGCCGATTTCCAGTTTTCATAACAATCGGAAATCGGTATTTTTGGACACAGATTTTTTTTTTTTTTACACCTTTATTTAAATCTTTATTTAACTAGGCAAGTCAGTTAAGAACACATTCTTATTTTCAATGACGGCCTAGGAACGGTGGGTTAACTGCCTCGTTCAGGGGCAAAATGACAGATTTTTAACTTGTCAGCTCCGGAGATTCAATCTTACAACCTTACAGTTAACTAGTCCAACACTAACCACCTGATTACATTGCACTCCACGAGGAGCCTGCCTGTGACGCGAATGCAGTAAGCCAAAGTAAGTTGCTAGCTAGCATTAAACTTATCTTAGAAAAAACAATCAATCAGTCAGTCAGTCATAATCACTAGTACTCACTATAACTACACATGGTTGGATAATATTACTAGTTTATCTAGCGTGTCCTGCGTTGCATATAAATCGATGCGGTGCGTATCGTTGCTCCAATGTGTACCTAACCATAAACATCAATTCCTTTCTTAAAATCAATACACAGAAGTACAGTAAATATTTTTAAACCTGCATATTTAGCTAAAAAAATCCAGGTTAGCAGGTTAGCAGGCAGCCAGGTGAAATTGTGTCCCTTCTCTTGCGTTCATTGCACGCAGAGTCAGTGTATATGCAACAGTTTGGGCCGCCTAATTTGCCAGAATTTTACGCAATAATGACATAACACTGCACAACCTTCAATGTAACAGGAATATTTAGACTTATGGATGCCACCCGTTAGATAAAATACGGAACGGTTCCGTATTTCACTGAAGGAATAAACATCTTGTTTTCGAGATGATAGTTTCCGGATTCGACCATATTAATGACCTAAGGCTCGTATTTGTGTGTGTTATGACTAAGTCTATGATTTGATAGAGCAGCTTGACTGAGCAGTGGTAGGCAACAGCAGGCTCGTAAGCATTCATTCAAACAGCACTTTCGTGCATTTTGCCAGCAGCTCTTTGTTGTGATTCAAGCATAGCGCTGTTTATGACTTCAAGTCTATCAACTCCCGAGATTAGGCTGGTGTAATTGATGTGAAATGGCTAGCTAGTTAGCGGGGTGCGCGCTAATAGCGTTTCAAACGTCACTCGCTCTGAGACTTGGAGTAGTTGTTTCCGTTGCTCTGTAAGGGCCACTGCTTTTGTGGAGCGATGGGTAATGCTGCTTCGAGGGTGGCTGTTGTCGTTGTGTTCCTGGTTCGAGCCCAGGTAGGAGCAAGGAGAGGGACGGAAGCTACACTGTTACACTCTCAATACTAAAGTGCCTGTAAGAGCATCCAATAGTCAAAGGTACATGAAATACAAATGGTAGAGAGAGAAAGTCGTATAATTCCAATAATAACTACAACCTAAAACTTCTTACCTGGGAATATTGAAGAATCCCGTTAAAAGTAACCACCAGCTATCATATGTTCTCATGTTCTGAGCAAGGAACTTAAACGTTAGCTTTCTTACATGGCACATATTGCACTTATACTTTCTTCTCCAACACTTTGTTTTTGCATTATTTAAACCAAATTGAACATGTTTCATTATTTTTTTGAGGCCAAATTGATTTTGATATATTGATATATTATATTAAGTTAAAATGTGTTCATTCAGTATTGTTGTAATTGTCATTATTACAAATAATAAAAAAAATATATAATTATTTTTTATTAGAATTAATTGCATTTTTTTGTATTATTTTTTATTTATTTATTTTTTATTAAAAATCGGCCGATTATTTGGTATCGGCTTTTTTGGTCCTCCAATAATCGGTATCGGCGTTGAAAAATCATAAATCGGTCGACCTCTACTCTGTACACCTATGCAGATATTCCATTTAAAAAATAAATTAAAATGTTTTAAATCAGCCGTTTCCAGCTACAATAGTCATTTACAACATTAAGTGTATTCACTGTATTTCTGATCAATTTGATGTTATTTTAAAATGGCCATAAAATATGCTTCTCTTTTTAAAACAAGGACATTTCTAAGTGACCCATATATATATATATACACATACATACACACACACACAGTGGGGCAAAAAAGTATTTAGTCAGCCACCAATTGTGCAAGTTCTCCCACTTAAAAATATGAGAGAGGCCTGTAATTTTCATCATAGGTACACTTCAACTATGACAGACAAAATGAGGGGGGAAAAAGCCAGAAAATCACATTGTAGGATTTTTAATGAATTTATGCATGCATGTATGTATATGCATGCATTTGGAATGTGAGGCAGGTTGGACGTACAGCCAAATTCTCTAAAACAAGGTGAGGCGGCTTACGATAGAGGAATTAACATTAAATGAACTGCCAACAGCTCTGGTGGACATTCCTGCAGTCAGCATGCCAATTGCATCCTCACTCAAAACTTGAGACATCTGTGGTATTGTAGTGTGACGACAACTGCACTTTTTAGTGTGCCCTTTTATTGTCCCCAGCACAAGAAGCACCTGCATAATGATCATGCTGTTTAATCAGCTTCTTGATACGCCACACTTGTCAGGTGGATGGATTATCTTCACAAAGGATAAATGCTCACTAATAGGGATGTAAACAAATTTGTGCTCAACATTTTAGAGAAATACGCTTTCTGTGCACATGGAACATTTTATTTCAGCTCATGAAACATGGGACCAACACACATGTTGCATTCATATTTTTGTCCAGTGTTGTATTTCTGATTGGCTTAATGCACCACCACTAATGAGCTGTTGGGCCTCTCAAAATAAATGTTTTCACCTCAAAACAGCAAGTAAACAAAAGGCTGTTTTTAAATCCATTGACATGACAATTCCTCAATGCATTTGAAAAATCTTTCCAGCCCTCTCCTTTTCGATAACCACTCTGCGTGAAAGGGAAAATGTCAAGCTCTGATCCAGTGGAAACGTCATAAAATAGGATTACCTGATTACTTGTTATCCCTAAGTCTTATTCCTTACACAAATAGCCTACAGCTGGGTCTGTCCTGAGGTCACTGGGTGGAAAACTGAGGGCCCAGAATATTTTATACAAAGTTGCAAAGTGCTTCAGGCCAGACCTAAGTTAATAGCTGATACAATGTTTCAAGTTCATTACAGACAGGCCATGCGTAGCCAATGTGATTGATGCATTTATACATTTTTAAAAATCAGGATATGTTCTACCTGCAGGCTGCAATGTTTTTATTTGTTGGCTTAAGGCTATATTTTTACATAGTTTGAAATGGCAATAGAAGTAACCTTTTAGGTTTGTATTTTTATTTAGATGTGGATAGAATTTTGATTAACCACTTGACAATGATTGAGATACAAAGACGTGATTATAAATGAAACTGATCCACGAAAATGTGCACATGAACACCATAACTGGCACGCAGATCGGTAGAAACTGAGATAAATTGGCATTCAACATTTTTGCCGACTCCTCCTATAGCCTATTACCAGCAACTTCAGATAGCACTTTTGTTTTCCCAATATTTTGCCCCCGCAGCATCATTACCTTTCTTTGGTATGAAACAATACTTCCGTTGTGATAATTTACAATTATGGACTGTTAATGAAACCATAGGATGTGGTGAAAACAAGTCATCTTGGCATTAAAATCTTGATTTTATACATCATATTCTTCCATCCAACGCCACCCCCTGCATGATGAAGAGAAAGATAACAGATTTTTCAAAAGCCTATATTCTCTTTACCCAGCCAAGGTGAAAGAATTAGAGCAGATATTTTCCATAGTCCCATATAGAAGGTGAATAACAAGCTGTGGTTACATAACAAGGCATTAATCCTTCAAAAGCACCAAAATCCAGGTAGACTCCAGCAGCAGATTAAAATTCCACTGCTGTGTTATACTGTAGTAGACAGTGAAAACACACCTAGAGCCCACAGCCCACACAAAACAAGGACTTTAGAAACACCACTAACAATCCGGAGTCGACTGCTCCAACGTGTCTTTTACCCGTAGAGACGCAATAACACTATTACTGTACTATATTTCATCACATAGTCTTACCTAATGTGATTTGAATTTTTCAGAGCATTCTATGGTCCAACTCTCTCTGATAATGCACTGAACAAAAAATAAAACGCAACATGCAACAATTTCAAAGATTTTACTGAGTTACATATAGGTCTCCAGGGCCTAAGGGATTTCACATGACTGGGAATACAGATATGTATCTGTTAATCACAGATACCTTTAAATAAAAAAAATATTTTTAAAAGTAGGGGCGTGAATCAGAAAACCAGTCAGTATCTGGCGTGACCACCATTTGCCTCATGCAGCGCGACATCTCCTTCGCAGAGTTGATCAGGCTGTTGATCGTGGCCTGTGGCATGTGAACCCAATCCTCTTTAATGGCAGTGCAAGTTGCTGAATATTATTTAACTAGGCAAAGTCAATTAAGAAAAAAATGTACAATGACGGCCTAGGAACAGTGGGTTAACTGCCTTGTTCAGGGGAAGAACCAGATTTTTACCTTGTCAGCTCCAGGATTCGATCTAGCAACCTTTCAGGTTAATGGCCCAATGCTCTAACCACTAGGCTACCTGCCACCCCATAGGTGAGAACTGGAACACACTGTCGTACATGTCGATCCAGAGCATCCCAAACTGCTCAACGGGTGACATGTCTGGTGAGTACTCAGGCCATGGAAGAACTGGGACATGTTCAGCTTCCAGAAATTGTGTACAGATCCTTGCGACATGGGGCCGTGCAATATCATGCTGAAACATGGAGGTGATGGCGCCGGATGAATGGCACGACAATGGGCCTGAGGATCTCATCACGACAATGTTCCCTCAAAATAGTTTTTGTTCATCACTGAACAAATTTTAGGTCGGCTGAGCGCAAACTTGAACGTTGAGAAAATGCTGTGCAACTTCCAGTGACCATTAAAGTTAGAGTTGTAACAGTGGCCAAGTAGGCAACTGTGGCTATTTGATCATAATGTAGACTTACCAGAGTGGCCTACCATCAAAAATAATGGATAAAATGTATCCAAAAATATTTTTAACATGGAACAGCTATTTCTATCATTCAGCCTACAGTAGCAGCCAATGTGAGGTGTTCAATGTAAGCCTACGTTCCATGAGACTTTTGGAAAATCTGACCACGACTCCATTTTGTTGCTCCCAGCCTATAGACAGAAACTAAAAACAGGAAACGCCCGTGCTCAGGTCTGTTCAATGTTGGTTCGACTACTCGGATTTCACGCTTCAAGATTGCTTCGATCACGTGGACTGGGATGTTCCGCATAGCGTCGGACAATAACATTGAAGAATACGCTGATTCGGTGAGTGAGTTTATTAGCAAGTGCATCGGTGATGTTGTACCCACAGCGACAATTAAAACCTTCCCCAACCAGAAACCGTGGATTAATGGCAGCATTCGTGCAGAACTGAAAGCGCAAACCACTGCTTTTAATCACGGCAAGGCGACCGGAAACATGACCGAATACAAACAGTGTAGGTATTTCCTCCGCAATGCAATCAAACTAGCTAAGCGTAGAGACAAAGTAGAGTCGCAATTCAACGGCTCAGACACGAGAGGTATGTGGGCAGGGTCTACAGTCAATCACGGACTACAAAAAGAAAACCAGCCCCGTCGCGGACCACGATGTCTTGCTCCCAGACAAACTAAACTTCTTTGCTTGCTTTGAGGACAATACCGTGCCACCGACATGGCCCGCTACCAAAACCTGTGGGCTCTCCTTCACTGCAGCCAACATGAGTAAAACATTTAAACATGCTAACCCTCGCAAGGCTGCCGGCCCAGACGGCATCCCTAGCCGCATCCTCAGAGCATGCACAGACCAGCTGGCTGGTGTGTTTACGGACATAATCAATCCTTATCCCAGTCTGCTGTTCCCACATGCTTCAAGAGGGCCATCATTGTTCCTGTTCCCAAGAAAGCTAACTGAGCTAAACGACTATCGCCCCGTAGCACTCACTTCCGTCATCATGAAGTGCTTTGAGAGACTAGTCAAGGACCATATCACCTTCGCCATACCTGACACCCTAGACCCACTCCAATTTGTTTACCGCCCCAATAGGTCCACAGACGACGCAATCGCAATCACATTGCCCTAACCCATCTGGACAAAAGGAATACCCATGTAAGAATGCTGTTCATTGACTACAGCTCAGCATTTAACACCATAGTACCCTCCAAACTCGTCATTAAGCTCGAGACCCTGGGTCTCGACCCCGCTGTGTAACTGGGTCCTGGACTTCCTGACGGGCCACCCCCAGGTGGTGAGGGTAGAAACAATATATCCACCCCACTGATCTGCAACACTGGGGCTCCACAAGGGTGCGTTCTCAGCCCTCTCCTGTATTCCCTGTTCACCCATGACTGCGTGGCCATGCACACCTCCAACTCAAATCATCAGGTTTACAGACGACACTACAATGGTAGGTTTGATTACCAACAATGACGAGACGGCCAACTGGGAGGAGGGGAGGGCCCTCGGAGTGTGGTGTCAGGTAAATAACCTCACACTCAATGTCAACAAAACAAAGGAGATGATCGTGGACTTCAGGAAACAGCAGAGGGAGCAGCCCTCTACCCACATCGACAGGACAGCAGTGGAGAAGGTGGAAAGTTTTAAGTTCCTCGGCGTACACGGAAATGGTCCACACAGACAGCGTGGTGAAGAAGGCACAGCAGAGCCTCTTCAACCTCAGGAGGCTGAAGAAACTCAGCTTGTCACCAAAAACACTCAAACTTTAATAGATGCACAATCGAGAGCATCCTGTCGGGCTGTATCACCACCTGGTACGGCGGCGCCCACAACCGTAAGGCTCTCCAGGGGGTAGTGAGGTCTGCACAACACATCACCGGGGGCAAACGACCTACCCTCCAGGACACCAACACCACCCGACGTCATAGGTAGGACAAAAAGATCAAAGACAACAACTACCCAAGCCACTGCCTGTTCACCCCGCTATCATCCAGAAGGTGAGGTCTGTACAGGTGCATCAAAGCTGGGACTGAGAGTCTGAAAAACAGCTTCTATCTCAAGGCCATCAGACTGTTAAACAGCCATCACTAACATTGAGTGGCTGCTGCCAACATACTGACTCATCTCTAGCCACTTCAATAATTAAAAATTGGATGTAATAAATGTATCACTAGCCACTTCAAACAATGCCACTTTATAATGTTTACATACCCTACATCACTCATCTCATATGTATATAATGTACTCTATACGATCTACTGCATTTTGCCTATGCCATTCGGCCATCGCTCATCCATATATTTTTTATGTACATATTCTTAAATCATTCCTTTAAACTTGTGTGTATAAGGTAGTTGTGAATTGTTAGATTACTTGTTAGATATTACTGCATGGTTGAAAGTAGAAGCACAAGCATTTCTCTATATTCACATCTGCTAACCATGTGTATGTGACAAATCAAATTTGATTTGATGGCAGTCAAGAAGTTAAAGCTTGGTCGCAAATGGGTCTTCCAAATGGACAATGACCCAAGCATACTTCCAAAGTTGTGGCAAAATGGCTTAAGGACAACAAAGTCAAAGTATTGGAGTGGCCATCACAAAGCCTGACCTCAATCCTATAGAACATTTGTGGGCAGAACTGAAAAAGCGTGTGCAAGCCAGGCTTACAAACCTGACTCAGTTACACCAGCTCTGTCAGGAGGAATGGGCCAAAATTCACCCAACTTATTGTGGGAAGCTTGTGGAAGGCTACCCACAACATTTGACCCAAGTTAAACAATTTAAAGGCAATGTAACCAAATACTAATTGAGTGTATGTAAACTTCTGAACCACTGGGAATGTGATGAGAAAAACAAAAGCTGAAATAAATCACTCTATTATTCTGACATTTCACATTCTTAAAATAAAGTGGTGATCCTAACTGACCTAAGACAGGGAATTTGTACTAGGATTAACTGTCAGGAATTGTGGAAAAACTGAGTTTAAATGTATTTGGCTAAGGTGTATGTAAACCTCCGACTTTCTCCAAAATATAGACTTACCTTTCATTTGACACCCAATTTGAAATGCTCTATTGAATTTCACATGTTGGTGCTCATGGATCCTTTTACATGGAAATGACCTACTATCAATTCATTGCTTGAAAATTACCATCACTTGGAAGTGCTATAGATTGGAGAAGAGATGTGTGTTGGAGGGATGATTCGTGTGTAGGCCTGCACAGCTCATTAGACTCACAAAAGGAGAATCCACCACAACGTGATTGGTGTAAAAATAAGAATAAACGTATAAGCCCATTTCGCAAACTCAAGGGAAATCATGCATACATACAGGGATATTGAGGCGCAGCAAGCAAGCTGTTCGGATCTAGAAGGAACCCAGAATTCCTGATCAGCCCACAGACATGAAAAAACATGACTGAATAAACACCTGGAAAATGTTTTAGTTCTAGTGTTCAAAAGGAGGACATTTTCACATGGCATAGTGGTAGAGTAAGTAACATTCCAGGGACCTGGGCTTGTGGAAGGACCACAAGTTGACAAAACTGTTCTAGTCTGGTATTGAAATCCAAAAGGGTTGTTCCACCTCAAAAAGTACAAGAAAGACGATTAACACCCACCATCTCAGATCATTCTGAAATCGTTTCTGTAGTTCGATACGGTTGGCATTCCTGAAACATTATATTGTTTAAAACTAATCCGATCTCAGAAAAACAGAGAACTCATACTGTATACTGGATGTTCGGTGTGATTGGCATGGGTGTGAGGGGTCCCATGGGTGTCTTTTTTTGGTGGGGGGATTCCTCATGTCTCACACCTTAGTAGGAAAATCTGATGTTGGGTACTACATCTATTGAATATTATCTGAATCTTACATATTGAAATGACAATTTTGGGCATAATCAATTAGCGTAATTTCCCAGAGATAAATATGTAATTTCAACAAAATAATGTTTCAGGAATGCCAGTGTTACCTGTTTCTAACTACAGAAACCATCTGATGTGGGTGTCTTGCTGAAATGGCATGGAACAACTCAAAAAGGTAAAACCACATCCTTTTTGTCAATCATCCCACCAGGATGTTGGAAATGTATTGCTACGTTTTAGGACACTGAAATAATCTGCTGTGTAAATTGCAGAGGGGCACAGGATCATCCATTTTGTTACTCTGGACAAAACTCTGAGTTGTGTGTGAGCAACTGCAACAAAGTTCACCGATATTTCATAGAATCAAAACAAAATAATAATAATATCAAAATAAAAATAACTTTAGTTTTCAAGATAGTAGCCTTCAGGACCTGTCCAGGACCTGTCCTTACATGGCAAACATACATAACTAGCCATATCTGGCAGGACCACCAGTTCGTAGCTTTCATGAGGCCAAAAAAACTCAGGATGATTTTGTGGTACTGTAAAAACATGCAACTACCAGTTAAGACTCCACTCACAGATAGATGGTACCCATTTTTAGAATTAAAAGGACGTACGTACGTGGGCAGGCAGTTGTTCATAAACAAAGATGTGCATAAAATCAACTATGGGGTGTGTTCCATTTGAAATACAAGCACAGCCTGAGGAGGAGATGTCACAGACAAGCCACTCATCCCAGAAGCCTTTCCATATTTAACGCCCTTAAATGGCATGACATAGCTAAAGTTGCAGGTCAGAGATTAGAGGTTAGGGGCCAGGCCGTGTAACTGGCTCATGTCCCCAATGGTGGTAACCTGACATGGCTTTAAAGGGGGCACTGACGTGTTCAATTAGCTCTGCATAGGAGTCGCCTTTAAATACAGATTTAGCATCAGATTACCCTACTCCCAATATTAACCTTAGACATTATGCAGGTGAATAATAGAAATCCTGAATCAGGGGTTCGGGACAACGTCCACCTTCACAATCAAATGTACAGTATTTTATAATAAATTCAAATGGAATTGTCTTCATATTGCTTGACCCTATCCAGTCTCTTCAGATCTACCTACGACACGGGTCGGGCTCGGGTTCGATTTTGAATTCAGCAGTAGTTTCGTAGAGCCAACCCAGTTTCTCCAGAGAAAAAGCTTGGATGATGCCTGGGGTACGTTCACAACAACTTAACAGCTGTGGGAATGTCGAAGACAAGAGATTGATGATGGCAAATTGTGACTCAGATAAAGGTTTGAGTGGTGAAACAGAAGAGTCGTTGTCTGTCCTTTGGAGTTTTGATATTGAGTCTTTGCCCCGACAAGGTGATGTTAGAATATAGAAGGTATCCGGTACGAGCTTCTGTGCCGAATACATTGCATTGTTACAGGCGTCAAGCGTTTGGGCCTGTGGCAGTAATTACAATGTGTAGGAGGGAGGTTCCTAGGTGTGAAACAGAAGAGAAGTGTGCAGAAGAGCATGAGACAAAGGAATGTGTAGCATTGGGGAAAGTAGTGGTATGTGTTAATTGTGGGGGTGCCCATCGGGCTGGGGATCAGAAATGTCTGGTGCAAGAGTGGCAGTTTAAGGTTTCCAGGGTTAGTGTAGTGCAGAAATTGTTGCATACTGAGGCAGTGAAGAAAGAGGAAGATGGCTCAAGGGGGAACGATCCTGAGAGGAGTGGTGTGAGTAGTAGATCAGTGCCAATACAGAGGGATAGATCAACAAATGCTATGTTTCAGTAAGATTGGATTGTTAGCATTTATAACAGAAAATTGAGGTTGTGGGGACAAAGGCAGAGAGGTATTTGGGTGTCTTCTCAACAAAGTAGTCTTCTCAACAAAGCCTGGATACATACACCACCGTTCAAAAGTTTGGGGTCACTTAGAAATGTCTTTGTTTTTGAAAGAATTTTACTTTTTTCTCCATTAAATAACATCAAATTGATCAGAAATACAGTGAAGACACTTAATGTTGTAAATGACTATTGTAGCTGGAAACGGCTGATATTTTGGAATATCTACATAGGCGTCAAGAGGAACATTCTCAGTAACCATCACTCCTGTGTTCCAATGGCACGTTGTGTTAGCTAATCCAAATTTATTATTTTAAAATGCTAATTAAGCATTAGAAAATCCTGTTGCAATTATGTTAGCATAGCTGAAAACTGTTGTCCTGATTAAAGAAGCAATAAAACTGGCCTCCAGACTAGATAAGTATCTGGAGAGTCAGCATTTGTGGGTTAGATTACAGGCTCAAAATGGCCAGAAACAAATAACTTTCTTCCGAAACTTGTCAGTCTATTCTTGTTCTGAGAAATGAAGGCTATTCCATGTGAAAAGTTGCCAAGAAACTGAAGATCTCGTACAAAGCTGTATACTACTCCCTTCACAGAACAGCACAAACTGTCTCTAGCCTGAATAGAAAGAGGAGTGGGAGGCCCCTGTGCACAACTGAGCAAGAGGACAAGTACATTAGTGTGTCTAGTTTGAGAAAGACGCCTCAAGTTCTCAACTGGCAGCTTCATTAAATACTACCCGCAAAACACCGGTCTCAACGCCAGTGACGAGGCGACTCTGGGATGCTGGTCTTCTAGGCAAAGGCCCTCAGTCCAGTGTCTAGGTTTTGCCCATTATAATCTTTTATTTGCCAGTCTGCGATATGGCTGTTTCTTTGCAACTCTGCCGAGAAGGCCAGCATCCCGGAGTCATCTCTTCCCTGTTGATATTGAGACTGGTGTTTTGCGGGTCAAACAGTTCTATTTTTGTTTCATCAGATCAGAGGACATTTCTCCAAAAAGTACAATCTTTGTCCCCATCTGCAGTTGCAAACCGTAGTGTGGCTTTTTTTATTGCGGTTTTTGAGCAGTGGCTTCTTCCTTGCTGAGCGGCCTTTCAGGTTATGGCGCTATAGGACTCGTTTTACTGTGGATATAGATACTTTTATACCTGTTTCATCCATCTTCACAGGGTCCTTTGTTGTTCTGGGATTGATTTGCACCAAAGTACGTTAATCTCTAGGAGACAGAACACGTCTCCTTCCGGAGCGGTATGACAGCTGCCTGGTCCCATGGGGTTTATACTTGTGTACTATTGTTTGTACAGATGAAAGTGGTACCTTCACACATTTGGAAATTGCTCCCAAGGATGAACCAGACTTGTGGAGGTCTACAAAAATGTTTTCTGAGGTCTTGGCTGATTTCTTTTGATTTTCCCATGATGTCAAGAAAAGAGGAACTGGGTTTGAAGGTAGGCCTTGAAATACATCCACAGGTACACCTCCAATTGACTCAAATTATGTCAATTAGCCTATCAGAAGCTTCTAAACCATGACATCATTTTCTGGAATTTTCCAAGCTGTTTAAAAGGCACAGTCAACTCAGTGTATGTAAACTTCTGACCCACTGGAATTGTGAGAGTGAAATAATCTGTCTGTAAACAATTGTTGGAAAAATTACGTGTCATGCACAAAGTAGAGGTCTTAACCGACTTGCCAAAACTATAGTTTGTTAACAAGAAATTTGTGAAGTGGTTGAAAAACGAGTTTTAAATGACTCCAACCTACGTGTATATAAACTTCCGACTTCAACTATGTTCAAATCTTTCCAAAGCTGAGCCAAGCCAAAAACACATACAGCAATCAAGTCAATAGGCATGCTTCGAAGTATGTTAATAAAAAATTACATGAAGCCAATGTTATCACATAGGACTCGAGCATCATAGTGACTTGCCCTCACAAATTGACTTGGGAAATTCCAATATCCCCCTGACAGCCATATGAATCGGTCAGTTTACTGTGTCACTATTACTGCTGGGGATTCTCTAATCCAAAAAATATTTGAACTGACAAAACTGTAAAGCTCGGGGGGTGGGGGGATAAAAGCTAATACGTTTTTATTCAGCTAAAATATTATACTCTGAATAATACTTTAGCTGAAGTAAAGTAACAATTTCTTATTTCTCACAAGCAGTGCGCACACATACGCAACAAGGCATGATGGTTGTCACCTTTGCGAGGGCGCACACACCTGCCATTCAAGCCACTCCACCCACAGACAATTACTAACGTTTAATGGGTAAATTACCATTTCGTCGCCTCCTTCCTCATGTTCTTTATTCCCCGGTTCCACCGCCTCGTCTGCCACACTCTTTTCTTCCTTCCCTTCTGTTTTTAGAGTGACGAAGTCTGAAGTGTGTTGGTTGTTGAAATACTCGTAATATTGGTGCACTTCTTCTAAACAGATGTCTATACCTTCTCCCCCTGACAAGGTTTGGGAGACTGAAGAGGACTGGCTCCCGCTGTCGCTTCCAAAAGTCTCCAAGTGTTGCGCCTCCATAATGTTAGAGTCCACTAACACCCATCACGCCAGTTTAGGTCGATCAATATAAGTCACCGCGTATTATTGGTTAAAATGAGTAATGTCTACCTGTACACCGTTTAAGTCATATTGAGGTTTGAATGCACCGTGTTGCACGAATACCGTTGAAAAGTTCAATTCAGTGGAAGTTCCAAGGCTACAACACGGACGCAACCGTTTCATCCTTGGCTGCGTGAAATGCTGTTCGTAGCAAAAAGCGCCTGGAGTTGGTTTCATTTCATAACTCTGCCGACCAAAATATCCGCTGTGCGCCGTCAATCTTGTAGTGTGAATTCTAACAGACAGACTGACATGCACCAGTGGGGTGTATTCATGGTTTCCCCAAAAAAACTACTAATAAAAAAAACGAAATAATGAATCTTTCGTCTCTCTGTGTCATCATTTCCCTTCAATTCGCAAGAGACATCTCACATGAGAAAACACCCAAGCGAGCGAAACAACGCCCCCCTGATGCTGTCTGGTCCAAACGAGTATGGCATTGTTGCTGCCCGTAGCATTGAAATCAAGGGAAGCCAGCGAGCATTTGGCCTCCCTTGATAAAACAAAGTTTATAAAATTAGCTAAACTGTCCCTCCCCCCAAAAATGCCATGGGAAGCCAGCTTGCATTCCTATCAAATCCCATTGAGAGCATACCTCATTACCATAAAAACCTGAATTGTTGCATCTCATTGTCCTGTTGTCTAGCGAGCTTGCTTAAATTGGCCCGTTTGTTGTGCCCCTGGCTTGAGAGGTAGCTAGCTGTAGAAGGCTAATGTTAACTAGCTAAAGTTAGTAGTTTGGCTAGCAAGCAAGCATTTTAGCCAGGTAGCCTAGGACAACAAAGAATTGAAGTATTTACTATGACGGAATGATAGACGTTTCGTCAACATGAGAGGATGGTGGCATTGGTGTTTAGTTTAGTAGTGTGAGTCAACATGTTTTTCTACTTGCACAAACGCACACACAGAAATCCGAACCATGAACAGCCACATGGTATTTAGCTTACATTGATTGGACTAAATTGTTTTTGGTATCTTTTAGTTGTCACTGTATTAGACTAAGCAGAGGTGATTTGATGATGTTGAAATGGCGCTGAAATAGTGGAGGCAGCTCCTGTTTTCTTTGCGACTTGCGGTAACTCTCTGTGGTTCTAAATCAATAGTTTAATGGTCCGTAAATGTCAGAAACATTAACTTGCTTGACCGTGCTGTAGTTCATGTAACTGTTTATAACATGCAATATGCTTTGTGGACTTCAGACAGAGGTTGCTCTCCAGTTTTGTGATGAAACAAAGTTGTGGTTGAATTTATTCTGCCACTGTGTCTCTTATTGTCTCGGCCGACAGGCTATATCACGGTCGCAAGGCATATGAACTAACAGGTTATAGAGCAATCAACCCAATCATCACAACACAGGTTGTAATATGGCTTGTTTTTGCGGGGGTGGGGCTTGGCTTCCCCAGTGATTTAAAAAAAAAAAATTTAACCCACGCACCACTACTGACATCCACCCTCATCATATTACATTGGTACCATGTGTGTAACACTCAATATGATGAGAGAGAATTGTGTGAGCTTTGCTCCTGTTGACACCCAGATCATTTTGATCTGAATTTCCATCCACATTTTAGCATGGAACCTTTTTTGCATAGTGGTGCTTTTCCATCAAGATCCTTGCACCAGTGTGCCGCCAGTGTCTTATGTTAAAGTAAGCCCTAGTGTTATTGTGTTTACATCAGAAGTTTGACACCAAAACTGCATTTCCAAAACTGGGGGTCGCGGCCAGATTTGAAAATGGGGTTGCGAGAGAAACTCTGAAAGAAATGTGTGGTTAAAGTAGTCCTGTCTAGTGAGCTAGCTTACAAATGTTGCTCATATTCTAATAACATTATCTATCCAGCATATAGTTTATAATAAGACTGCCTTCATATATTTGATTTAAATAATCAACTTTGCTTACCTTATTAATAAATTGATAAATAACCCCTTTGTTAATCTAAGAGTGTATTCTTTTATTAAACACATTATTTCTCTTGCATCTAGCTAGCATTTAGTTTGCAACAGCAAAGGTTTTTATGAACAATGTTGCAAAATACTAGTCATTTTTCTGATAAAAAAAAATCATGCAGCATTAATATGGATATAAATGTCAATGCAAAACAGCTAAATCAAATAAAAAGAGCTAGTTAGTCATTTCAGAGTTTGATTTGGCTGGGTTAAGTTTTGTTAGCTGTTGTTTGCTCAAATCCACATAACATAGGTTCTTTGCTTTCACAGGGAATATACAGTACCAGTCAAAAGTTTGGACACACATACTCATTCAAGGGTTTTTCTTTATTTTTTACTATTTTCTACATTGTAGAAAAACAGTGAAGACATCACAACTATGAAATAACAAATATGGGATCATGTAGTAACCAAAAAAGTGTTGAACAAATCAAAATATATTTTAAATATATATTTTTTTATTCTTCAAAGTAGCCACCCTTTGCATTGTCAGCTTTGCACACTCTTGGCATTCTCTCAACCAGCTTCACCTGGAATGATTTTCCAACAGTCTTTAAGGAGATCCCACATATGCTGAGCACTTGTTGGCTGCTTATCCTTCACTCTACTGTCCAACTCATCCCTGTAACGTATACTCCCTCTCTGGCCTCTAGGTCATCAGGCTACTGATTATCCCGCACACCTGTCACCATCGTCAAACACACCAGCACCTTATGTCACTCACCTGGACTCCATCACCTCCTGGATTATCTTCCCAATATCTATCACTACCGTTGGTTCTTTCCTCAGGTGTTTTTGACTCTGTTTCATGTCAATGCGTTGTTTTTGTTTATTGTTTTGTTTATTTATTAAAACACTCACTCCCTGTACTCTCTTCCCGACTCTCAGCGCACTCGTTACAATCCCAAACCATCTCAATTGGGTTGAGGTTAGGTGATTGTGGAGGTCAGGTCATCCGATGCAGCACTCCATCACTCTCCTTCTTGGTCAAATAGCACAGCCTGGAGGTGTGTTGGGTCATTGTCCTGTTGAAAAACAAATTATAGTCCCACAAAGCGCAAACCAGATGGGATTGGGGTATCTCTGCAGAATGCTGTGGTAGTCATGCTGGTTAAGTGTGCCTTGAATTCTAAATAAATCACTGACAGGGTCACCAGCAAAGCACCATCACACCTCCTCCTCCATGCTTCACGTGGCAACCACACATGTAGAGATCATCCGTTCACCTACTCTGCATCTCACAAAGACACGGCGGATGGAAACAAAAATCAAACATTTGGACTCATCAGACCAAAGGACAGATTTCCACCAGTCTAATGTCCATTGCTCATGTTTCTTGGCCCAAGCAAGTCTCTCATTATTGTTGTCGTTTAGTAGTGGTTTCTTTGCAGCAATTCATCCATGGCCTGATTCACGCAGTCTCCTCTGAACAGTTGATGTTGAGATGTGTCTCTTACGTGAACTCTGAAGCATTTATTTGGGCTGCAATTTCTGAGGCTGGTAACACTAATGAACTTATTCTCTGTAGCAGAGGTACCTCTGGGTCTTCCTTTCCTGTGGCGGTCCTCATGAGAGCCAAGTTTCATCATAGCTCTTGATGGTATTTTGCAACTCTGGGTCTTCCTTTCCTGTGGCAGTTCACATGAGAGCAAGTTTCATCGTAGCGTCTCACCTTTATGCTAAGGGTCAAAATGCACTTTCAATGGGTTACGACTTCCAACACCACCCCAGCTATTCCTACTGAATCACTACATTGGTGGCAGGCAGTAGTGGGATAACCCCCCAGTCTCTCAGGCCTGTGTTGGACGTGATTTTTGTTTAGCTTGTTCGTAATCAGATATCTCTATCAATGCTGAGCTCTTTTATCACATTGTTGTTTGCTGATGTGTTTTCTTTCCCTAATGCACTGTATCATCTGTAGATGTTGACTCACATACTGTAATGAATGACATGCCTCTTAGCCTCTTAACTACTACCACACAAACACACACAGAGGTTAGGAGAATTGGGCACCGGAATCATTTGAAATAGTGATACACAACTGAAAAACGGGTCTGTTTCATTTGAGGAAGTGAGCAATATGAGATGTCCCGGTGCTCGTTTACGCAATAATGATTTGTAATCGTTACAAAAGCTGGATGCAACCAGCTCCAAAGCCTTCAGAATTGGGTCAACATACTGTAAAGTACACATGGAATTGTTTTAAGAAGGTTATACCAAGGATGATTTTGCTCTTTGATTTGGAATTGTAAGACCCCTTGAAGTATAACAAATAAAATACAAAAACAAATATTTGAACATTTTTCTTTGGCCTGACTGCTACAGTATTAGCCTATACAAGTGCATTGAATGACAGATTCACTACATGGAACAACAGAGATAGTCCCTCCCAAAAAAATTGGAAAGAAGTTTGTTCTGAAATGTCGTTCCTATTTCTGAGAGATATTAGAAAGATCAGGAAATTGTACCATTTATTTTTTTATATGTATTCAACCCCTTACTCTTGTCACTAAACAGACTCTATATACATTTACATTTACATTTACATTTACATTTAAGTCATTTAGCAGACGCTCTTATCCAGAGCGACTTACAAATTGGTGAATTCACCTTCTGACATTACAATCATATCTTATTTGGCACATGTCCCGAATATACACAGGTATAGTAGACTTTACAGTGAAATGCTTACTTACAAGCCCTTTACCAACAATGCATTTTCAAGAAATAAGTGTTAAGAATGTATTTAATAAAATAAACTGAATTGAAAAAGATAGATTGAAAAATAAACAATAAAGGAGCAACAATAAAATTACAGAAGCGAGGCTATATACAGGTGTTACCGGTACAGAGTTGAGGCAACTGAGGTAATACTGTATGTCGGTAGAGATAAAGTGACTATGCATGGATGATAAACAGAGGGCAGCAGAAGTGTAAATATGGGGGTGGGGGAGGGGGATAATGCAAATAGTCCAGGTAGCCATTTGATTAGCTGTTCAAGAGTCTTATGGCTTGGGGGTAGAAGCTGTTAAGAAGCATTTTGGACCTAGACTTGGCACTCCAGGTATCGCTTGCCATGCAGGTAGCAGAGAGAACAGTCTATGACTAGAGTGACTGGACTTTTTTCCCATTTTTAGGGCCTTCCTCTGACACCGCCTGGTATAGAAGTCCTGGATGGCAGGAAGCTTGGCCCCAGTGATGTACTGGGCCGTACGCACCACCCTCTGTAGTGCCTTGCGGTCGGAGGCTGAGCAGTTGCCATAACAGGCGGTGATGCAACCAGTCAGGATGCTCTCGATGGTGCAGCTGTAGAAAGTTTTGAGGATCTGAAAACCCATGCCAAATCTTTTCAGTCTCCTAACGGGGAATAGGTGTTGTCTTGCCCTCTTCACAACTGTTTTGGTGTGTTTGGACCATGATAGATTGTTGGTGATGTGGACACCAAGGAACTTGAAGTGCTCAACCTGCTCCATTACAGCCCCATCGACCCTACAGCCCCTTCAATCATCTCCTGTGTCTTGATCACATTGAGGGAGAGGTTGTTGTCCTGGCACCACACTGCCAGGTCTCTGACCTCCTCCCTATAGGCTGTCTCATCGTTGTCGGTGATCAGGCCTACCACTGTTATGTCGTCGGCAAACCTTAATGATGGTGTTGGAGTCGTGCGTGGCCTTGCAGTCATGGATGAACAGGGAGTGTTCCCTCCCCTGGGGATCCCCGTGTTGAGGATCAGCATGGCATATCTGTTTTACTCCATTTTGAATAGGGCTGTAACATAACAAAATGTGGAAAAGGGTAATGGGTCTGAATACTTTCTGAATGCACTGTATTTACCCCAGTGGTCAAAACTGGTTGGAAGATATATTTTCATTGTTTTTTGACTGTCTTTTCATCCAAAAAGTATTGTGTTCACATGCTGTTTTTTGTTATTTCCTGCCAATTAAGATCCTGCTGAGGCAAAGATCCTGCAATGGCTTGTTGTAATGTAAATCCTTTGGTGCTTAGTAATGATCATAACAACTCAATGATATCGTTTAGATTTGGTTTTTATTTAATCCATGTGGATGTATTTATTGAATCCAAACTATCATTCACAGCATGCACTATGATCATGTTATTTTTCCATTTACCTGCGGTTCCCCCCTTTCTGAGGAAGTGAAGGGAGATATGTATTTATTTGTCATATTGAATATTGTGTTATGGTGCAATGCTCAATGGCCTGCTTCTTGACATTTTGTACTATCATGTTGTCCACTAGGGTGTAGTGTCAACCAAGAGAATAATGCCAATTACAGCATGAGTGATAGGGACCAGTTCTGACAGGGGTGTTAAACTCAATTCTTGGAGGACCCAGTGTCGATGGGTTTCCACTCCTACCTTCTATTGGATTGATCAATTAAGGTAATTGATTGCTTGGGATTAGGAACTACCCTCTACTTGTTAATAGGTCTTAATTGGACATGAATTGAAAGGAAATAAACACCCTATGAGCACAATACTTTTTGGTTGAAAAGACAGACCATATTGATCACTGGGGTAAATACAGTGCATTCACTGGGTTAAATGCAGTGCATTCACTGGGGTAAAAGCAGTGCATTCACTGGGGTAAAAGCAGTGCATTCACTGGGGTAAAAGCAGTGCATTCACTGGGGTAAAAGCAGTACATTCACTGGGGTAAATACAGTGCATTCACTGGGTTAAATACAGTGCATTCACTGGGGTAAATACAGTGCATTCACTGGGGTAAATGCAGTGCATTCACTGGGGTAAATGCAGTGCATTCACTGGGGTAAATGCAGTGCATTCACTGGGGTAAATGCAGTGCATTCACTGGGGTAAATGCAGTGCATTCACTGGGTTAAATGCAGTGCATTCACTGGGGTACATACAGTGCATTCGGGAAGTATTTAGACCCCTTCACATTTTCCACATTTTGTTACGTTACAGCCCTATTTTAAATGTTTATTTTATTTTTTTATCCTCAATCTACACGCAATACCCCATAATGACAAAGCAAAAACAGAGTTTTTGAAATTTGCAAATGTATTTAAATAGAAAACACATACCTTATTTACATAAGCATTCAGACCCTTTGCTATGAGACTTGAAATTGAGCTCAGGTGCATCCTGTTTCCATTGATCATCCTTTAGATTTTCTGCAACTTTATTGGAGTCCACCTGTGGTAATTCCTTTGAATGGACATGATTTGGAAAGGCACACACCTGTCTATATAACGTCCCACAGTGGACGGGGCATGTCAGAGCAAAAACAAAGTCATGAGATTTAAGAAGTTGTCCATAGCGCTCCGAGACAGGATTGTGTCGAGGCACAGATCTGGGGAAGGGTACCAAAACATTTCTGCAGCATTGAAGGTCCCCAAGAATACAGTGGCCTCCATTCTTAAATGAAAGAAGTTTGGAACCACCGCCTGGCCAAACTGAGCAATCGGGGGAGAATGGCCTTGATTGGGGAGGTGACAAAGAACCCAATGGTCACTCTGACAGAGCTCCAGAGTTCCTCTGTGGAGATGGGAGAACTTTCCAGAAGGACAACCATCTCTACAGCACTCTACCAATCAGGCCTTTATGGTAGAGTGGCCAGACGGAAGCCACTCCTCAGTAAAATGCACATGACAGCCCGCTTGGAGTTTGCCAAAAGCCACCTAAAGGATTCTCCGACCATGAGAAACAAGATTCTCTGGTCTGATGAAACCTAGATTGAACTCTTTGGCCTGAATGCCAAGCGTCACGTCTGGAGGAAATCTGGCACCATCCCTACAGTGAAGCATGGTGGGGGCAGCATCATGCTGTGGAGATGTTTTTCAGCGGCAGTGACTGGGAGACTAGTCAGGTTCTCAGACTGCGGCGACGGTTCACCTTCAAACAGGACAACAACTCTAAGCACTCATCCAAGACAAAGGCAGGAGTGGCTTCAGGACACGTTTCTGAATGTCCTTGAGTGGCCCAGCCAGACCCCAGTCCCAGATCGAACATCTCTGGATAAATCTGAAAACAGCTGTGCAGCTCGAGAGGATCTGCAGAGAAAAATGGGAGAAACTCCACCAGATACAGGTGTGCCAAGCTTGTAGCGTCATACCCGAGAAGAATCAAGGCTGTAATCGCTGCCAAAGGTTCTTCAACAAAGTACTGAGTAAAGGGTCTGAATACTTATGGAATTGTGATTTCATTTATTTTTATATTTATAAATATGGAAACATTTCTAAAAACCTGTTTTTACTTTGTCATTATGGGGTATTGTGTGTAGATTGAGGGGGGGAAAACTATTAATCCATTTTTAAAATAAAGCTGTAACAAAATGTGGAAAAAGTCAAGGGGTCTGAATACTTTCCAAATGCACTGTTAACTTATTTCACAGTTTTGTCTTAGTTCTCTTCTATGTAGACACATATATGAACAACTTATTTTTGCTTTCTAATTTTATGTACAAAATCCGACAATAATTAGAGTTTAGTACATTTGCTAAATAAACTGTAAGATTGAAAAATATTGTATAATATTCAGGCCTCTTTTTAGTTGTATTAATAGTCTGAGTTATGAGTGTTGATTTTACAGTAATCTCCTAAAGATGATCAGTAAATCCTCAGATGCATAACATAAGACCTCACATTTACCTCACTCACTTTCCTCAGAGAAGGAAATGTATTTTGGAATCTTATTGTCTTACCATGTTCCCTTCGTTTTGAATCACACATTGGGTTTATAGTTTAATCATACTCTCTCCACAATTGGAAAAAAAACATGAAATTACTAACTAACTGCAGTCATTAGGAAGATTTCATAAGTTCCATCACAGGTTCCATCATCAATAAGATATGTGAAGATTACTATGCTCTCTTAAAAGCATTGGCATTATGGTATACACTTCAAAGTGAGCTGTTATAACACTTCAGAAGGTTACGATATCCTGCTCTCAAGAAAGACCAGCAGTTTCTAACAACAACCCACTTATCTTGCTACATGATCTTTTAGTCACCCACATATGACAGTGATTTCCAGGTTGATAAGTACAGTATATGGGTGGGGAATTTCACAAACACACACGCTTTTGCTAATTTAGCACAAATCAGTTTAGAAATGAGTTTAGTTTCAACGAGTAACTCAGCGAGGGTCCTCTCTTCTTGTATGCTGTGTACAGGGACCACTATTTTTAGACAGGGGTTCAAAATGAAGACGTGTTCAAAATTAACCCTATACATTTTCATATGCCACTCAGTGATTTAGTAGTAAAAAAATAAATAGGTGGCTAAACTCCGATCGCCGGTCATGGTGAAAAAAGTAACTCTTCCTATACTTTCAATGCATTCTTCTGCAAAAGGTGGGTAAAACTGTTTGGCAAAGAAAAAGCCAAAAAACTGTGTTTACTTGCGTTAACCCGCAACTACAACACTGTGAGATGTGCCTCTAAATGCAACATTCCAGATCCAACCCAAAATGAGTATATTTACATTGTTCAAAAAGGTGCTTTCGGGCAACTTCTGCCACCAATCGTCAATGAACATCAGATACAGTAACAAAAATACAAAAAGCTGAACTTCTTTACTTCTCCCCTGTCAGCAAGTGCAGCAGTTTTGAGTTTACAATGAAGAGAGTAGAGCACACTAAACAGGGACATTTCTGTGTTAAGGTTCCGCTTTTCTCAGAACCTTATCCAAGTATGTGATCTCCTTTTTATATGAAACCACATTTTAGTTAGAAATGACTTACTAATGGCATGGAAGTGATAATATATCGGCCCTTCTCAACTACTGGAATCAAGTTAATAGCTTGTCCTATTACTAGCTTGTTCAACTTCTCTTTTGTATCGTCTGAGATCCCTAAAGATTGGAAAGCTGCCGCGGTCATCCCCCTCTTCAACGGGAGAGACACTCTAGACCCTAACTGCTACAGACCTATATCCATCCTGCCCTGCCTTTCTAATGTCTTCGAAAGCCAAGTTAATAAACAGATCACCGACCATTTCGAAACCCACGTACCTTCTCCACTATGCAATCTGGTTTCCGAGCTGGTCATGGGTGCACATGCTCAAGGTCCTAAACAAAATCATAACCGCCACAGCCGTCTTCATCGACCTGGCCAAGGCTTTCGACTCTGTCAATCACCGCATTCTTCTCGACAGACTCAACAGCCCTGGTTCACCAACTACTTCTCAGACAGAGTTCAGTGTGTCAAATCAGAGGGCCTGTTGTCCGGACCTCTGGCAGTCTCTATGGGGGTGCCACAGGGTTAAATTCTCGAGCCAACTCTTTTCTCTGTATATTTCAATGATGTCGCTCTTGCTGCTGGTGATTCTCTGATCCACCTCTACACAGACGACACCATTCTGTATACATCTGGCCTTTCTTTGGACACTGTGTTAACAAACCTCTAAACGAGCTTCAATGCCATACAACACTTCTTCTGTGTCCTCCAACTGCTCTTAAATGCAAGTAAAACTAAATGCATTCTCTTCAATAGATCGCTGCCCGCACCCTCCCACCCGACTAGCATCACTACTCTGGACGGTTCTGATCTAGAATATGTGGACAACTACAAATACCTAGGTGTCTGGTTAGACTGTAAACTCAATTTCCAGCCCCAGATTAAGCATCTCCAATCCAAAATGTAATCTAGAATCGGCTTCCTATTTCGCAACAAAGCCTCCTTCACTCATGCTGCCAAACACACCCTCATAAAACTGACTATCCTACCGATCCTTGACTTCGGCGATGTCAACACTCTACTCTACTCAGCAAACTGGATGTAGTCTATCACAGTGCCATCCGTTTTGTCACCAATGCCCCATATACTGCCCACCACTGTGACCTGTATGCTCTCGTTGGCTGGCCCTCGCTACATATTTGTCACCAATCCCACTGGCTTCAGGTCATCTATAAGTCTGCTAGGTAAAGCCTCACCTTATCTCAGCTCACTGGTCACCATAGCAACACCACCTGTCGCACGCACTCCAGCAGGTATATTTCACTAGTCATCTCCAAAGCCAACACCTCTTTTGGCTGCCAATGACCGGAATGAATTGCAAAAATCACTGAAGCTGGAGTCTTATATCTCCCTCACTAACTTTAAGCATCAGCTGTCAGAGCAGCTTACTGATCACTGTACCTGTACACAGCCCATCTGTAAATAGCCCACACAACTACCTCATCACCATATTGTTATTTTTTTTGCTCTTTTGCACCCCAGTATCTCTACTTGCACATCATCATCTGCACATCTATCCCTCCAGTGTTAATGCTAAATTGTAATTATTTCACCACTATGGCCTACTTATTGCCTTACCTCCCTAATCTTACTACATTTGCCCACACTGTATATAGATTTTTCTATCGTGTTATTGTTACGTTCGTTGAAAGATGGATTGGACCAAGGTGCAGAGTGGTAGGTGTAAATTTTTCCTTAATTTTAAATTACACCGAAAAAACAACAAAATACAAAACTGAACATAAAGTTCTGCAGTGCTAGTCAGCAACTGTGCAAAAACAAGATCCCACAAACTAAAGGTGGAAAAAAGACTGCCTAAGTATGATCCCCAATCAGAGACAACAATAGACAGCTCCCTCGGGAACCATACCCGGCCAACAAAGAAATAGAAAAACTAGAATGCCCACCCAAATCACACTCTGACCTAACCAAATAGAGAAATAAAAACGCTAAGGTCAGGGCGTGACAGTTATTGACTGTACATTTTTTTATCCCATGTGTAACTTTGTTGTTTTTGTCACAGTGCTTCACTTTATCTTGGCCAGGTCACAGTTGTAAATGAGAACTTGTTCTCAACTGACCTACCTGGTTAAATAAAGGTGAAATAAAATTAAAATAAAAGGTTTGGGACTAATAGCTGATCCGACCAAGCAACAACCTTCGGTAGGGCATGCTCATGTTTTAGCTTCAAAATACCAGACCAATCAGAAACTGTTTAACAAAATCAAACATGCATTCTCACAGCACAAGAAACAGACAGCACTTTGAGAGATCAGCTGATGTAAGAAGAGCTATATAAATACATTTGATTTGATAGTTACAAGACCTTAAACGGAAACAAAAAATAACCCCCATGAATTACAGTGAGTGTGTACATAGAACAGGTCAGATCTATTAACCGTGTCCCCTGTCTCAATTGCTGAGAGAGAACCGGCTGGATGACATTTGGTCTGTATCGGTAGGTATTGTAAGTAAGTGAACAATATATAACAGTTGAAAGGTCAACTTCCCTATTTTGGCCTATTTGTGTGTATACCCTTCATGTTGCGGTAGATTACTTTCTGACTGAGGTCATGAAGTCCAGTAGGGGCCTCTTCATGCTAACTGAAGCCTGTGAAGTGTGAATATGCCTCTTCCTGTGTGTGCTCACTGTAAGGACAGTTCAGCCCGGAAGAACACACAGTAGCCTACAGTAGGCCAGTGGAGGCTGGTGGGAGGAGCTATAGGAAGACGGGCCCATTGTAATGGCTGGAAGGGTATAAATGGAAGAGTCAAACGTGGTTTCCATATGTTTGATACCATTTTATTCCATTCCAGCCATTACAATGACCCCTTCGTCCTATAGCTCCTCCCACCAGCCACCACTGCAGTGCGTGTGTGTGTTTGACGTTTTATTAGTCATGTGTAAGGGATGCACATGGTATACACCGTCCAATGAGGGAACAATATTGCTCAGCCCTCTGTTTCCTGTAGTCCACAATCAACTCCTTTGTTTTGCTGACATTGAAGTAGAGGTTGTTGTCTTGGCACCACACTGCCAGGTCACTGACCTCCTCCCTATAGGCTACCTCATCATGTGGAAGAAGGTGCTCTGGTCAGATGAAACCAAAATTGAACTTTTTGGCAACAATGCAAAACGTTATGTTTGGCGTAAATGCAACACAGCGCATCACCCTGAAAACACCATCCCCACTGTCAAACATGGTGGTGGCAGCATCATGGTTTAGGCCTGCTTTTCTTCAGCAGGGACAGGGAAGATGGTTAAAATTGATGGGAAGATGGATGGAGCCAAATACAGGACCATTCTGGAAGAAAACCTGATGGAGTCTGCAAAAGACCTGAGACTGGGACGGAGATTTGTCTTCCAACAAGACAATGATCCAAAACATAAAGCAAAATCTACAATGGAATGGTTCAAAAATAAACATATCCAGGTGTTAGAATGGCCAAGTCAAAGTCCAGACCTGAATCCAATCGAGAATCTGTGGAAAGAACTGAAAACTGCTGTTCACAAATGCTCTCCATCCAACCTCACTGAGCTAGTGCTGTTTTGCAAGGAGGAATGGGAAACAATTTCAGTCTCTCGATGTGCAAAACTGATAGAGACATACCCCAAGTGACTTACAGCTGTAATCGCAGCAAAAGGTGGCGCTACAAAGTATTAACTTAAGGGGGCTGAATAATTTTGCACGCCCAATTTTTCAGTTTTTGATTTGTTAAAAAAGTTTGAAATATCCAATAAACGTCGTTCCACTTCATGATTGTGTCCCACTTGTTGTTGATTCTTCACAAAAAAATACAGTTTTATATCTTTATGTTTGAAGCCTGAAATGTGGCAAAAGGTCGCAAAGTTCAAGGGGGCTGAATACTTTCGCAAGGCACTGTATTTGGATAGAAAATACTCTAAAGGTTCCAAAACTGTTAAAATAGTGTCTGAGTATAACAGAACTATATATGTGTATATATGTGTATATATGTGTGTATATATATATATATATATATATGAGTGGGAGAGAAATTTGGCGACGTGAGTAGTAGATAATTATGACTGTAAGCAATTTGAGTTAAACTTTTTTTTGTTCACTTTAAGCACTTGCCCCTGCAAAGGTCTGTGCAAAGCTGTGACGCTCAGTGTTGTGTTATTAGTGGGTATTTGTTGTTTTTCAGAGAATTGCGAATACAATTCCTTGAAAGCAGAGAGAGAACTTGTTAGAAATTCTTAAATGGACAAAGAAATAGCCCAAGTTTCAGCTGAGTAATACTCAGTTTATACCAGTAATTTGTTCTGAATCGAAAAGAGAAGTCAACTCATCCAGATAGATTTTCATTTTTTTCTCACTCTTGCTCTCTTTCTGTGGGCTTGCGCATGTGGGTGGTGAGCACACATGAATGGTTAGCTACTGCTCATCAAGCCACTTCAAAACCACACAGACCTTCTTGGCTGTCAGACAAAACCAGTCAGACATAAAATATGGCTATGAATGTGATGCTGTGACTTGGAGCTCTATTCTATGAGACACAAAGACCAACAATGCATTTTCTGCACAAACCTCTGCCCTACTTACTCTTTGGTAAGTACTTTTCTCCTCATTTTGTGTTAGAACATTTTACAGAACATTTAAAAATCTCCACATTAATTCTGTAAAAGTCGAAAGACTACATCTAAGAAATCTACATTTCCAGCACATGGTGTATCCCATCCTCCATTTCCCAATCTACTGTATGTCAATGAGGTTGTCTTTTGAACTATTTCCTTATTCTATACTCCTCCACTCAGTATATCTAATTTTGAGTAAGCAGGTGTACCAGGAATGATGACAATCTTCGATTATCTGTTACTGCTGTCTTGGTTACTGCTGTCTTGGTTACTGCTGTCCCTTTTTTAGGTGTTCTCTTTGAATATTTTACCACACTCTGTTTCCCTCTCCAAGTTTCTCCAGGTATGTTTGAACTATTCTTAAATAATGTCTTCCAGACAAAACACTGTTTAAAACAAAACATAAATGCAAAGGCATGCATATATAGTGACATTGTGTATATATATATATATATATATATATATATATAAGCACTTATGTAGGTCCAGTGTTTTTTTGGGAGAGGGGGTAACGTTAAAAGTAAGAAATGTGTTTTAATCAGTTTTGTGGAGTAGTGAACTACATGAAGTTCAAATAGTAATTATAATGCATTTTGCAGTAGCTTGGTGCTAAATTAACTCAACTAAAAACTTGGCAGTGTTTTCAGTAGTTCATTACTTTTGTGCCATGTAGGGGTGCAGCTAACTACTGGAACTACCTATTGCTATTTTGCAAAAAGAGAAGAATATATGGGTGAAATAGGCAATTTTCTTTGTTTTTCGGCATCAGACCTGCTTAATTCTCACTTGACACATAGTTTCTGTCTTTATTAATAGGCTAAACAACACTCCGAGTTATCACTTGACCCCAGAGTGATATGTTCTTGCCATTTGTATTCCATGACATTGTAGATTTAGATATTATAATTTTCCCCTAAGTAGCGTACTACTATTTGAAAGTATCTTTAGTTAAGTAAACTATGTTTATCTTAAGGGTAGCTTTAGTGTAGCTTAACTTCTTCAAGTGTGAAGTAATTATTAAACTCAGCAAAAAAAGAAACGTCCCTCTTCAGGACCCTGTCTCTCAAAGATAATTCGTAAAAATCCAAATAACTTCACAGATCTTCATTGTAAAGGTTTTAAACACTGTTTCCCATGCTTGTTCAATGAACCATAAACAATTAATGAACATGCAGATGTGGAATGGTCGTTAACAGGTAGGCAATTAAGGTCACAGTTATGAAAACCTAGGACACTAAAGAGGCCTTTCTACTGACCTTGAAAAACACCAAAAGAAAGATGCCCAAGGTCCCTGCTCATCTGGGTGAACATGCCTTAGGCATGCTGCAAGGAGGCATGAGGACTGCAGATGTGGCCAGGGCAATGAATTGCAATGTCCGTACTGTGAGATGCCTAAGACAGCGCTACAGGGAGACAGGACGGACAGCTGATCATTCTCGCAGTGGCAGAGCACGTGTAACAACACCTGCACAGGATCGGTACATCCGAACATCACACCTGCGGGGCAGGTACAGGATGGCAACAACAACTGCCCGAGTTACACCAGGAACGCACAATCCCTCCATCAATGCTCAGACTGTCCGCAATAGGCTGAGAGAGGCTGGACTGAGGGCTTTTCGGCCTGTTGTAAGGCAGGTCCTCACCAGACATCACCGGCAACAACGTCGCCTATGGGCACAAACCCACCATCGCTGGACCAGACGACTGGCAAAAGTGCTCTTCACTGACAAGTCGTGGTTTTGTCTCACCAGGGGTGATGGTCAGATTTGTGTTTATCATCGAAGGAATGAGCGTTACACCGAGGCCTGTACTCTCGATTTGGAGGTGGAGAGTCCGTCATGGTCTGGGGGCGGTGTGTCACAGCATCATCGGACTGAGCTTGTTGCCATTGCAGGCAAGACATCCCCCTCCCTCATGTGGTACCCTTCCTGCAGGCTCATCCTGTCATGACCCTCCAGCATGACAATGCCATCAGCCATACTGCTCGTTCTGTGCATGATTTCCTGCAAGACAGGAATATCAGTGTTCTGCCATGGCCAGCGAAGAGCCCGGATCTCAATCCCATTGAGCACTTCTGGGACCTGTTGGATCAGATGGTGAGGGCTAGGGCCATTCCCCTCAGAAATGTCTGGGAACTTGCAGGTGCCTTGGTGGAAGAGTGGGGTAACATCCCACAGCAAGAACTGGAAAATCTGGTGCAGTCCATGAGGATGTGCACAGCAGTACTTAGTATCTGGTGTGGCCACTAGCTGCATTGACTGTTACTTTTGATTTTGACTCCCCCCCTTTGTTCAGGGACACATTATTCCATTTCTGTCAGTCACATGTCTGTGGAACTTGTTCAGTTTGTCTCAGTTGTTGAATCTTGTTATGTACATACAAATACTTACACGTTACGTTTGCTGAAAATAAACGCAGTTGACAGTGAGAGGACGTGTCTTTTTTTGCTGTATTTAGTTTGGTAAACTATGATTTGAAAGTAGCTTACCCAACACTAGTTTTAGTTGGCCCATCACACTCTTGCATGATTTCTGCAACAAAGCTGATCTTATTGTTGGCATTAGAGTAGGCACCCAAAGGGCACGGGTGTGGACCCATGTCCCTGTAAGTGTTGTCTGGAAACTATGGTAAAAACACAACAAGATTTATATGGTAGTGCTGTAACGGTAACACTGTTTCCTTTGTACAAAGTAGTTATTGCATAACCGTATACAGCGTACCTAGTATCTAAAGAGAGTTGTCATGGAAATTCTTACACAGGGACACTCAAAGTCAATCTTAAATTAATTTTTGTTTATTTGTCAGTGCGCTGGAGAGGTTCCAAACAACTCAATGCATAACAGTAGACGTCTGTCAGAAACCTCTGCCAGTGCAGTCCCAACAGTTGTCTTATATACGGCTATACACAACCAACTCAATGCATATAGTAGACGTCTGTCAGAAACCTCTGCCAGTGCAGTCCCAACAGTTGTCTTATATACGGCTATACACAACCAACTCAATGCATATAGTAGACGTCTGTCAGAAACCTCTGCAGTCCCAACAGTTGTCTTATATACAGCTATACACAACCAACTCAATGCATATAGTAGACGTCTGTCAGAAACCTCTGCCAGTGCAGTCCCAACAGTTGTCTTATAACCGGCTATACACAACCAACTCAATGCATATAGTAGACGTCTGTCAGAAACCTCTGCCAGTGCAGTCCCAACAGTTGTCTTATATACGGCTATACACAACCAACTCAATGCATATAGTAGACGTCTGTCAGAAACCTCTGCCAGTGCAGTCCCAACAGTTGTCTTATATACTCCTATACACAACCAACTCAATGCATATAGTAGACGTCTGTCAGAAACCTCTGCAGTCCCAACAGTTGTCTTATATACTCCTATACACAACCAACTCAATGCATATAGTAGACGTCTGTCAGAAACCTCTGCAGTCCCAACAGTTGTCTTATATACGGCTATACACAGAACTTATACTTGCATAATTAATTAATCATTACCGGTTTGATCTATTCATGTGACCGACCAATACTGTTTCATAACATTTGACAGACCAACAAAACCTCACGAGGTTTCTCCTCTCAAAGCCAAGATCTTGAAACTGAGATATCTTTAGTTTGTTCTCAAAACAACGTCTGGGCGTACTGCCAAATTGCAGCTACTGATAGGTGTGATTTGTACAGTCAGCCACTTGCATGAAGACAGAAATTGCTTTATAGAACAGCACATGAATAGAACACAGTAATTAGTAAAAAGAATAGCACAAACATAAAAATTCCCCTTACAGGGTCTTGGAAAATGTGTACTTTATATTTTGACATAGTATCTGTTATTTCTTCTGTTTATTTATGGTGTCACATCATTAAATCTTTTGATACATGATGTATTGACAATACTGTACATTTCAGTGTCCTGTGGGTCCAAGAATATCTCTTCATATTATGGACACTGTGTCACATCCCAAGGTAATGACAGAACCATTCCAACTTCTAACATTTTGTTCAGATGCAGTTGAGAGGGTTGATAAATCTTTATTGTGACAATCTAATCTAATCTACTTTCTTTTCAGAGGGAGTCCGTGAATTAGTTTGCTTTGTACCTCTGGGCTTAATTAGGAATGTCTGGGAATGTGTGTGGACACCTAGAAAGCATCTTGTCTACCAAACACACAGATACACACTCATTATAGAACAGTAAGTAGTATCAACAGAATTCAATAGCACAGTAATTTAATGTCTCTCTATGGTTGTATTGTATCATTTGATTGTTTGCACTGTAGACTGGACAAAATAGCAAAACATATACATGAAATAAATAATAAAATGCTAAATCCTCTTCAATTTGATATTCTTCACAGGAAAATGATTCACTCTTGCAAAATGTATGCAAACATATCAGGGACATCTCAGACTTTTAATCTGTCGAAAAAGCGCAACATGACGGCTCATGTGTTTGACGAGAGTGATCCGAAGAGCTGCACAAAGAACGTTTTCAGAGGTTCACCTCAACAATTGGGTCTGTTTATGTTTATCATCTATGCATCTATTCCCTTCCATTTTGTGACAGAAGGATAGCCAATGGGTTTACAGCAAGCATAAGATGTGACCAGTCCTTTTTATCTATTGCTGAATCAAAATAGAGTATAACAATGATACGTTATCACATAGCCTATGTTGTCTTAACATTGCAGTTCGATGCGGCCCTCCAACTAACGTCGACTTAAATCGCCATTCAAGGCAGCTGGATATCCAGGCCTCCTGGAGGAAGGAGGAGAACAAATATATTGCACTGTACTCTGTGAGGTACAAGGACCTGAAGAGCCAGTCATGGAAAGAGGTGGGCTTTAAAAGTCAGATCTGAAAGGTACTGGTTTACATGCAGCTCATAAAGAGATGCAGGTAATTGCCAAAATAAAGCAAACACTTGAGTAACTGGACACCCGCACACTTGTGGTTCCTGAGTTTATTAAGCAATTAACATCCCATCATGCTTTGAGTCATGTATACAAGTATCCCAGTTGCCCATTATTTTGGCTACCATGGCTAGAAGAAGACTTTGAAAAGGGGACCTCAAAGGACCATAGGGGGCTTAACTGATGTGTGTGTGTGCGCTTTTGGCTTTACTACCCTTCTGGGGACCAGAAGTCATCACAAGGAAAATGAAACCATGAACATTTGGACACGCGGGGACATTTCGCCAGTCCCCAAAAGGAAAAAGGCTATTTTAGGCTTAGTGGTTAGGTTTAGAGTTAGGGGTTAGGGTTAAGAGTTAGGGTTAAGAGTTAGGGATAGGCTAGAGATAGAATTAGAGATATGGGTTAGGATTAGTATAAATAGGATTTTGAATGGGAATCAATTGTTTGGTTCCCACAAGGATAGTAAAACAATCATTCAAGCGTGTGTGTGTGTGTGTGTGTGTGTGTCAGTCACCAGATTGAAACCCAATTGAACCCTTATGGGTGCCTGAGACAGCATTTCCCACCACCATCAACAAAACACCAAATTATGGAATTTCCCATGGATGAATTGTGTCGCATCCCTCCAATAGAGTTCCAGAGACTAATGGAAACCATGCCAAGGTGCATTGAAGCTGATCTGGTGGCCCAACGCCCTATTAAGACACTTTATGTTGGTGTTTCCTTGATTTTGGCCGCTATAAAATAGATTATAGACTTGAAACAAACTGGCATGAATAGTGAAACTCTTGGGGCCCGTTCCCCGGTCAAAATAAGACTAGTTCTGAACACAGATTAAGTCATTGGAGAATCTTCATTGAAAGTTCACTTCAGTCCAGGATTAGGCCAAATCTGTGTCCAGGAAATCTAACCTAGTTGTCCAAGACTGGAGAAGACCATGTAGGATATACAACTTTACACCGTTTTTTTCTCTCAAGGTATACTGACCTAACCTCTCATTTGTGTTCTCTATAGCCACCAGTGCAATCCAAGGATGGCAATAGGTGCACTCTGGGTAATCTTAACTCCTCACTGTCCTATGTGGTGCAAATACAGTGTGTGGCCAACAACAAATGTACCCAGTGCCCCTGGAGCAAGAATTTCACTGTTCCACCTGGTGAGTTTACCTTTGACCTAAAGCTGCAATTTAGAAATCTTCAATGGTCTTACCAAAAATAGTCAATCAATTCTCTACTCCACTGATCTACTGACGTTCAACACCGAAAAAGCAACGTGTCCATTTCGTTCAATCTTTTTTAGAACTTACTGATAAGCCTGTCATTGAGATGATAGAAGATTCTCCACAAACCAAAGGAAGTCGATTAGTGATCATAAAATGGAAGGTAACTTATACAATACTATGTTTGTTAGTTAACCTGCATGCTTCATAAACACAATATCTACAACAGCTGTAGGTATAAAGTAATACAATAGTGTATTGCACTACACTATACATGACACTTGTTGTATAAATCTATGGGTAGGCTTGTAACCTTGCACCGACAATTTGCATTCCAGTTTGCAGCCAGTGAGTTAGCGGAGGGCTACAGTGTGACAGTGGGGAAGGCCTCAGGAGAGGACCCCATTGAGGCCTTCAACACCAGCAGGACCCTACTCCGACTGGCCCTGTCTCACTCAGCCTACCACCTCACCATCACAGCCTTCAACAAGGCGGGGAATTCACCTGCAGCACAAAGGACTATACCTCCACTGGACGACAAAGGTAGAAATAGCTACCGTTATCTACCGTTATATAGCTACCGTAGCTACCGTTATATAGCTACCGTAGCTACCGTTATCTACCGTTATATAGCTACCGTTATCTACCGTAATATAGCTACCGTAGCTACCGTTATATAGCTACCGTAGCTACCGTTATCTACCCTTATATAGCTACCGTAGCTACCGTTATCTACCGTTATATAGCTACCGTAGCTACCGTTATCTACCGTTATATAGCTACCGTAGCTACCGTTATCTACCGTTATATAGCTACCGTAGCTACCGTTATCTACCGTTATATAGCTACCGTAGCTACCGTTATCTACCCTTATATAGCTACCGTAGCTACCGTTATATAGCTACCGTTATCTACCGTTATATAGCTACCGTAGCTACCGTTATCTACCGTTATATAGCTACCGTAGCTACCGTTATCTACCGTTATATAGCTACCGTAGCTACCGTTATCTACCGTTATATAGCTACCGTAGCTACCGTTATCTACCCTTATATAGCTACCGTAGCTACCGTTATATAGCTACCGTAGCTACCGTTATATAGCTACCGTAGCTACCGTTATCTACCGTTATATAGCTACCGTAGCTACCGTTATCTACCGTTATATAGCTACCGTAGCTACCGTTATCTACCGTTATATAGCTACCGTAGCTACCGTTATCTACCGTTATATAGCTACCGTAGCTACCGTTATCTACCGTTATATAGCTACCGTAGCTACCGTTATCTACCGTTATATAGCTACCGTAGCTACCGTTATCTACCGTTATATAGCTACCGTAGCTACCGTTATCTACCGTTATATAGCTACCGTAGCTACCGTTATATAGCTACCGTAGCTCCCGTTATCTACCGTTATATAGCTACCATTATCGGGATCATACACATGTTAGGATTTATTAACTATTTTTGCCTGAAGTATTATTAGTTAAGTTCAGTTTTTGCATCGAAAATGATTTACTAATTGCTCTCCTGCTTAACAGTACACTGTTAAAATGATGTGTTTCGTAACATTAAAACTAGAGGCAACTGAGCTGCCCCCCCGGTGTTGAGACGAAACCTTAACTTTGCTGGAGTTTTGAAACACATGGGTGTAAGGGGATATGAGACATGTTTAACATGTACTTAACCATTCACCCTAAAGTGTTCGGAACCATGACACGGTGTGTCAAGAGTTGTGCAACACCTTGCAACAGATTAACGTGTAAAAGGTTGACAACACTATTATGGTGCATAATTAGAACCCTTCTATTTTGGTGTCATTTCCTCTCTCCAAAGCTCCTAAGCATGGTGTTTTGTATTATGGTGTTTTGAATCCAAACAATGTAAATGGGAGTCTAGTTGAGTGAATTCCTTTTCTGTTGTCATTGCCACATACATTCTTGGATTGTTTTGGAGAGTTTTACCTGAACGTTTGGTGTGTTCTTTCCTGAGTTCGTGAAGGACCTGAATACAGTGATGGCGCACACAAACTTGCTTGTTTTTAATACTTGACCATAGAGTTTGCTAGATGGCACACCTGACTTGAGTGCCCTCCCTACAAATCTATTTCCCAGACTGGGGGAATTCTAAACAGTAGGGCAGCACAGTGTTTGAAGTTCACATTTGGCCTTTAATAATCTAAACATTTGTCTTCTGATATAGGGGCCCAAGTTCCTCACACGGTAAGTTGCTGGGTGGTTGAGTGTGTCAAATTCCAAATCAATATGCCATCTTACTGAATTCCTATTCAGACTTGAGATTTGAGTTGATTTAAAATGGACTTAAACATGTTTTGACTTAAGTCCATGTTTTATTGAGTCCATGCTAAGTCTACTTATCTCAAGTCTGAATTGGGTACCCCATGTGCTGAATGTAACAAGGGTGGTTCAGCACAACAGTTTAGTCCTGCAGACTGGCTGAGTAGACTAAGGGAGTGTTTTGATAAGCAGGAGACCTGGGTTCACATCAATCTTCTCACAGAAAGGCATACGTTATACATGTTACCTCATGTTATCCCTGCTATAACTTACATAGCCCTAAACATTATGAATGTAAAATCATTTATAATTTCACAATGGGCCTGGCAACTGTAGCCTATAATTAGTGCCCTAGGAAAAGTATTCAATTCCCAGTGTCTTCTTGACCCATTTTGATCCCACTTTAAATGACGTGCCGCTTATAAAGGTTTCATAAAGCCTTCATAAGCACTACATAAAACAAAATAGGATTGTATGTGTTCACAACAATGCATAAACCACATCAGAGGATGACTAGTGTAGTCAGCGCACATGTGATGTGATTCGGCCTCCAATGAAATGGGTGGAGTAAAAGGCCAGCAACATGTATAATTTGGAGCCCCATGAAATGATACCATATATACATTCTACTGACCCTACTGAGTATTCCTTACAATACTTTTACTGTAGCACCCAGAATAGTTACTGCTCTTATAGGCTGACCAGACAGCTCGCGTCGCAAAATAAATGTGCCTGTTGACACATTGCTTGGTCCGTTTGTGGTGGGTGATTCTGTAACGGTTTTCTGTAGGCGAAGGAGAGTCGGACCAAAATGCAGCGTGTAGATTGCGATCCATGTTTAATGAAAACGTAAAACACGAATCAATACAAATACTACAAAACAAAAAGAACGTAACGAAAACCGAAACAGCCTATACTAGTGTAAACTAACAGAGACAGGAACAAGGACACTAAGGACAATCACCCACGAAACACACAAAGAATATGGCTGCCTAAATATGGTTCCCAATCAGAGACAACGATAATCACCTGACTCTGATTAAGAACCACCTCAGGCAGCCAATGACTGTGCTATACACCCCACACAACCCCAAGACGAAACACACCACAAATAAACCCATGTCACACCCTGGCCTGACCCAATAAATGAAGATAAACATAATAAATATAGACCAGGGCGTGACAAGTTGGTTTTGTGATGAATGTTTTTACACTGCTGCTACTCTCTGTTTATTATCTATGCAGGGTGACTTTACCCCTACCTACATGTACAAATGACCTCAATTACCTCGACTAACCTGTACCCCCACACATTGACTCGGTAACGGTACCCCCTATATGTAGCCTCGCTATTGTTATTTTATTGTTCAACATTTTTTACTTAAGTTTATTTAGTAAATATTTTCTTGAAACTGCATTGTTATTTAAGGGCTTGTAAGTAAGCATTTCGCGGTCACTTTTCTACTGTTACGAGGGGGACTTTTATATATTTCGAGGGGGACTTTTAAAATATTTCAGAAATTCCATGACCCAGAAGTACTTTTGTAGTGTTGCTGACGAGAAGCAGATCATGTGATGAGTTCGCAAATCAAAGACCCACTTGTGCTACCATTGGACAGCAAAAAAACAAGTAAGTTAGCCTTTTATTTATTGTAATTTAAATTTGTTTGTTGTAGTTCAGTGTTGAATTAGATTACATACTGTAGCTACCTCAATCGTTATTTCGGTGACTTCACAGCAATTGATAGTTAGCCAAGATTTTGCTAGCGAGCAGGCTCAGCGAAATACAAATCCCCCTAGCTACAACCACATCTCGTAGTCAAGTCGTGCGATTTGTAAATGAAAGAGGAAAATAATAATACGAATTGAATGGAGTTTCCCATCATTCCATTAGAGTTTCTGGCACAGCACAGAAATGACTTTATTCAGATGGTGTGACAAAGGCATTTCTTAACAGAACTGCTAACTTTCTTTATTGTTACTTTTAAGGTTGGAACCAACATGCAGTACCTCCAGCAGGAAGATAGGCAAGAACCATTCGTCTGCCAGCTCGGGGACAAGCTACCCTATTCACAGCCCTGTGTAATGTTCGATGTAATTGCTGGACTTTTTGAAACTTCATTTATTTGTATTGTTTAAAAATTTTTACAAATAAAAGGAAATGTATGGTTTAAACAGGTCTTTAACATTTATTTGTTTTGGTTGTTAGTGATAATTCCCTAAGTGTTAATACCTGTGTGTTTACATCATTAAGCCTTTAGGTATGCGTTATGATTATGACCAAAGGTGTCTGACTTTATAGCAAGTACAGCGTCATATGCTACAAGGCATTTATGTATGTGCTCTGAATGACTAAAAGAGTCAGACTTTAAATTAAGTATGACGTCATGCAATACGTTTCCCTCAGGAGACTGAAAATATTTGGCGTGGGTCCTCAGATCCTCAAAACTTTCTACAGCTGCACCATCGAGAGCATCGTGACCGGTTACATCACCGCCTGGTATGGAAACTGCTCGGCATCTGACCGTAATGCGCTACAGAGGGTAGTGTGTACGGCCCAGTACATCACTGGGGCCAAGCTTCCTGTCATCCAGAACCTATAAAATAGGCGGTGTCAGAGGAGAGCCCATAAAACTGTCAGACTCCAGGCATCCAAGTCAGACTGTTTAATCTGCTACCACACGGCAAGTGGTACCGGAGTGCCAATTCTAGGACCTAAATGCTCCTTAAAAGCTTCTACCCCCCAAGCCATAAGACTGCTGATCAATTAATCAAATGGCCCCCGGACTATTACATTGACCCCCCCCACCCATTTGTTTTGTACACTGCTGCTACTCACTGTTTATTATCTATGCATAGTCACTTCACCTCTACCAACTTGTACAAATTACCTCAACTAACCTGTGTCCCCGCACACTGACTTGGTACCGGTACCCCCTGTATATATCCTCCACACTGTCTTGGTACCGGTACCCCCTGTATATAGCCTCCACACTGACTTGGTACCGGTACCCCCTGTATATAGCCTCCACACTGACTTGGTACCGGTACCCCCTGTATATAGCCTCCACACTGTCTTGGTACCGGTACCCCCTGTATATAGCCTCCACACTGACTTGGTACCGGTACCCCTGTATATAGCCTCCACACTGACTTGGTACCGGTACCCCCTGTATATAGCCTCCACACTGACTTGGTACCGGTACCCCCTGTATATAGCCTCCACACTGACTTGGTACCGGTACCCCCTGTATATAGCCTCCACACTGACTTGGTACCGGTACCCCCTGTATATAGCCTCCACACTGACTTGGTACCGGTACCCCCTGTATATAGCCTCCACACTGACTTGGTACCGGTACCCCCTGTATATAGCCTCGTTATTGTATTGTGTTACTTTTTATTATACTATATTAGCCTTTTTTACTTTAGTTTAGTTGGTAAATGTTTTCTTAAAATGCACTGTTGGTTAAGGGCTTGTAAGTAAGCATTTCACAGTGAAGTCTAATCTTGTTGTATTTGGCGCATGTGACAAAGTTCGATTTGATTTTGTTGTGTGCATGTTTGTGTATTGACGAACATGTAACTTGGTTCCAGAAGACACATTCAATTTCGTTAGGGGGCTTTCATTAAGGTAATTGTTCCTTGGTGTAACGGTCATCCCCAGACTATTGCACACAATGGCTAAACCCGTATCTTCTTAAAATGTATTTTAAACCTTAACTAATGAAGGCCTAGTTTAATGTGTTGGTCCACCAGACCATTTGGGGCAGAAGTGTCTGGGAACAAGATTAGGTGTCATGTGACTAACATGACATCACTTTAGAACGTGTGGCATCCTTCAGCACATGTCACCCGTTATAAAGCACATGTCTATATCATATTCGACATAGTGGATTATGTCACATATGGCATTGGTGATTGTCACAGTCATGCCACATGTATGAACCCTTTATAAAGCATGACATACGGTTATAGGTGCTTTGTAACACATTTAACGTGCTGCTTATGAACGCTTAATGAAGCCTTAATAAGCTGAACATCATTTAAAGCGGGACCAAAAGGGTCAATTAAAATATTGTCTGAAAATCATCACCAATCAATATTTACAGTATAAAGAATTGGCATTTGAAAACCATTTGATTGTATAAGAGAGACGCAGTCTGCCATTTGTGTTTTGATGTTGCCTTTTACATGCACTGAAACACCAACAATGGTTTTCACAAGACTCTCAAAAAAAGGTTCTACTAAGCTACATGGAACTGAAGGTCAAACTAAGGATAATTTTGCAACTTGATTTAGAATTTAAAGACCCCATGAAGTATCCCCCAAAAATGTTGATAAAAATGGTATTTGCCATTATTGCTACGAGCCCATACAAACGCATTGAATAACAGACTCACCACATGGAACAATAGATAGTCACCCCTAAAATGTATTTATTTTTGGCACTTAAGTCTCCAAATACAGTACCAGTCAAACATTTGGACACACCTACTCATTCAAGGGTTTGTTTTTATTTGTACTAATGTCTACATTGTAGAATAATAGTGAGGACATCAAAACTATTAAATAACACATATGGAATCATGTAGTAACCAAAAAAGTGTTGAACAAATCAAAATATATTTAATATTTCAGATTCTTCAAAGTAGCCACCCTTTGCCTTAATGATAGCTTTGCACACTCTTGGCATTCTCTCAACCAGCTTCATGACGTAATCACCTGGAATGCATTTCAATTAACATGTATGTGCCTTGTTAAAAGTTCATTTGTGGAATTTCTTCCTTAATGCTTCACGGTGAGAACCACACATGCTGACTTCATCCGTTCACCTACTCTGCATCTCACAAAGACACAGTGGTTGGAACCCAAAATCTCAAATTTGGACTCATCAGACCAAAGGACAGATTTCCACCAGTCTAATGTCGATTGCACGTGTTTCTTGGGCCAAGCAAGTCTCTTCTTATTATTGGTGTCCTTTAGTAGTGGTTTCTTTGCAACAATTCGACCATGAGGCCTGACTCATGTAGTCTCCTCTGAACAGTTGGTGTTGAGGTGTGTCTGTTACTTGAACTCTGTGAAGCATTTATTTGTGCTGCAATTTATGAGACTGGTATCTCTAATAGTTTGGGTCTTCCTTTCCTTTCTTGTGGCGCTCCTCATGAAAGCTAGTTTTTCATAGCGCTTGATGATGAAACACCACATCTCAGCTTAGGTGCACTACTTTTCATGGTTTCATGACACAATGATGGGGTTTCGAGTCTTTCTACTTTAACAGTGCTTGAAATCAGCCTGTTGAAGTGGGACATCTCAAAGACATCTCGGATGCAGGAGAAAGGACCTTGACGTGTTGTTTGGCTTCTCTCTACAGACTTATATGGGAGGCTGAATGTGACATTCAATGGCAACACGTCCTTCACTGTCTCCTGGGTGGATGACCTGATCAAAACCTACTCCTGCTTCTCAGTGGAGTGGTGGAGGAGAGGAGAGAAAGCTGCTCACAAGTCCTTCTATGAGGATGAGAACAACTTTGAAGTCATACACTTGGAGGGTAGGGTACATACCTCTCTCCTGCGATAACATGAAAACAACAGTGGATTCACATATCCAGACACAGCATATTATTATAACCAGAACTACACATTGGATATGTTTGACAGATATAAGCTGCCTACCACCAGTTTGTCCTGATGAAAGATGTTTCCCCATTTCAAACCACTCTTGTTGCTTTTGAATTCTAGAGCCATTAGAGCTGTATAAGAAGTACACCTTCACTCTGCACACAAGGCCACATAAAGAACCCTGCAACCTGAAGTTCATCAACAACAGCGAGAGCACCTATGGGAGCATCCAGTCCTTCTTCACTGAAGGATGTGAGTCTAATATTAAACTGATTTTAAGGCCACACTCAACATCTCCTTGGGGTTGTACTAGATTAAACCAGTGCTGGAGTAGAACACAAGGGGCATCTCATCGTCACACAAACACATACCATAAGCGCAGACACAGGGAGCCACTTCATATACTTACAAGCTGGTTGCAGTATAAGTACATTACACCTTAGCACCTGTATGTCTAAATCAAACAACTCTACCAATTAGTCATCAATGCATTGCAATAAGAGTCAGTGTCTTTTCCTCTCAGCCCCCATCAGTGCCCCAGGGAACATCAGCAGCAGAAATGTTAGCCAGAGTTCCATGGTGCTGGAGTGGACAGCTGTCCCCGAGGAGGACACCAGAGGTTTCCTGCTAGGCTACTTCCTCCATTACACAGAGAGGCTGCAGGACTGGACAGATACTGAACCAAGTAAGATTAATTGATGTAGTCTTTATTTGGATGCTCACAAACAGGTGCCAAGTTGATGTTGGCCCAAGAGACGTGCAGTGAGTGAGTATTCATACAGTAGAATGTGAGCAGCGTGCGACTTCTCCTACTGTCTTTTCCATGTCACACGTAGAATGTTTCATAGTTTGTGACTAATATCTGATAAATATGTACACTTCTTTTTTTTAGAAGTTAAGCCTTCCTGCACACTAACAGATATTCTTACCACCACGTCCAGTTCTCAAAAGGCCAGAGTTTAAAACGAGAACCGTTGTTAAAGTGTTAACTTCCTTAAAATGATTCTTGTGAGGTTTCTACTTCTTATTCTGAATGTGTCACTGACTTTAACTATTGGTGTTCTCGCTACAACAGACATCACTGTGGATGCTGGTTCAACCAGCTATGAGTTGGTAGACCTACAGAGCAGTACTGTGTACCGGGTCCAGTTGTCTGCCTTCACTGGTGCAGGAATGGGAGTGAGAAGCTCAGCTGCATACTTTGAAACCAAACCTGAAGGTTTGCTTGTTGATCTATCAACAGTGGTTATATTGCAATTAACATCTCTGTAATCCCACATTTTGAATGGCAGACCAGTACCGTCTTCTGTCCCTCCCCAGCATCCCTGACTGTGAGTGGTGTGATAGCTGGGGCCATTGTTGGAGTAACTTTACTCTTACTGGTGGTTCATCTCGGCTCTCAGTTGTTAAAAAGGTACAGTCGTCATGTTTCTAGGTCAAAGGTGTATTTATATCTATTCGGTTCGCTTTGTTCTTAACTGTTGTCCAGTGAAATTCAAGTGATGGAATTAATTACATGTCAACGTGTTGTATTTTCAGAGCAAAGAAACTACTTTGGCCGAATATCCCCAATCCAGGTAACAGCAATGCCATCCAGAAAATAGATGGGGCCTGCGATCTGGTAAGAAAATGGTATAATTATGCAGGAGAGTTGCATAGCATGTCTCAGATCATGCCCTGTTGCTGTTGGTTTTCTTCCGCCTCCGGGACAATAAAATTGATTGATTCTCATAGGAACTCCTGGAGCTCATCAACCAACAGATGTTGAAGGAAGAAGAGGGGGACTCCAACAGTCTACACATTGTCAATAGAAGAGAAGAAATGTCTCCCGTTGGCAACCTCCATCGCAATGCTGACTCATGTCTACACCTCAACACAGACCATGGGGAGAGCCAAGGGCCTTCTCTGTCAACCATAGCCACAGACAGAGCTCAAGATCCAACTTCTGACACCATTACATCTATTCCCACAGACATGAGACAGACGGACCCTGTCCTCATCAGTACGGTGGCCCACGAGTGCCACCCGTTGGCCTTTCTAAGTGATTACACCACCATGGAACTCTTCCAACAGGCTCTGCCACACTGTGTTCCAACCAATTCGGCGTCATCATTGGAATCCCAGGATCAGTCAAGCCAGATCAGTCAAGCCAGATCAGTCAAGCCAGGCCAGAGTTAGATTACATCCACCAGACCCAAGGCAGCACCAGTCCATCTCTGAACACTAAGGTGTATTCCATGGTTCTTTGAGAATGTTTTTCTGTAGATTCTAGAATCTGCTTTTCTCACTGAGATGCTGTGCAACCATTCTAGGCCTTCTTTCTCTATGTAACAGAGCCACAGGCTGCCATCAGTGTCACCCTGTTAACTAGCATATTCTTAGGTGTTTGAGCGGTTCTGGACTGGTTCCGACTGACATTTTGGTGTAGAAAGCGCTCTGTTAACGCCGAGTCCCGTGACTTATAATGCCGTAAAGCCTCATCTGCCTGTTCTCCGTATCCACTCTCTAAGCTGACTTGAAGCGTCAGGTTTCAGACCCCACATTTGCATAGGCAGTGAGGTGTCACATTTCTGGCCTATTCAAACAATGAATTGATTATCTCTTCCCCTGAGCCCAGCTTGGGAGATGGCAAATGAAGAGTGGACAGTCTAGCGAGGCCATCCGTTGTGGATTCATCTCACTGTCATATTCTCAGACGGATTTAGCTCTCTCAACACGATGGGATTGTCATAACTCTGGAATGAGAAAACGTTTAATGATATAACAAACTCAAGCTGTTATCCTGTCAATGCATGTATCGATAGCTGCTATTGTGGTAGCCACAAGATAGTGTGTTGAGGGATTGTCCAAGAAGCAGACATTGCACAAGAGTGGCGTTGATTGACTGCTCTTTATATGAATGGGCATTTTTTATGGTTTTAAATGAAATCATGGATTAGAAACCATTTTATTTATGTTTATGTTGTTTATGTAAACTGGCATAGTGGACCTGTTTTGGTGTTTTCTTGATGGAGGAAAACGATGTCTCAGACACCGCTGCTGAGACTTCCATAAGTGTTTAATTGGGTTGAGATCTGGTAACACACCCTTTAAAACACCCTATGCTCCTTTGAGACCCCTCTTACAAAGTCACTGAGATCTTGTCTTCTAGGCATGATAGCCAAAATAATGGCCAACTGGACATTTTTATACATGACCCGAAGCATGATAGGATGTTAATTGCTTAATTAAGTCAGAATCCACACCTGTGAGGAAGCACCAGCTTTCAATATATTTTGAATCTCTCATTTACTTCATTTTGGCAGGTACCTGTAGATACACTATCTATACAAATGTATGTGGACACCCCTTCAAATTAACGTGATTTGTCATTTCAGCCACACCCGTTGCTGACAGGTGTATAAAATCAAGCACACAGTTATGCAATCTCCATTGACAAACATTGTCAGTAGAATGGCCTTACTGAAGAGCTCAGTGACTTTCAACGTGGCACTGTCACAGAACTGGTGGCACTGCCACCTTTCCAACAAGTCAGTTTGTCAAATTTCTGCCCTGCTAGAGCTGCCCTGGGCCAACTGTAAGTGGTGTTATTGTGAGGTGGAAACGTCTAGGAGCAACAACGGCTCAGCCGCGAAGTGGTAGGCCACACAAGCTCACAGAACGGGACCGCCGAGTGCTGTAGTGCTGAAGTGCTGTTGAACAGAACCGCTGAGTCTAAGGCACTGCCGTGCTTGAGGTGTCACTACAGACCCGGGTTCAATCCCAGGCGGTGTCACAGCCGACCGGGAGGCCTGTGAGGCGGTACACAATCCCATCGCGCTCTAACGACTCCTTGTGGCGGGCCAGGTCCCTACAAGCTGACTTCGGTCGCCAGCTGGACAGTGTTTCTTCTGATACGTTGGTGCGGCTGGCTTCCGGGTTAAGTGAGCAGTGTGTCAAGAGGCAGTGCGGCTTGCAGGGTCGTGTTTTGGAGGATGCATGGCTCTTGCCCTTTGCCTCTCCCGAGTCCGTAGGGGAGTTGCAGCGATGGGACAAGACTATAACTACCAATTGGATACCAAAAAATTGGGGAGAAAAAGGGGGTAAAAGTACAACAACAACAAAATATATGTACTTCCTCGGTTGCAACACTCACGAGTTCCAAACTGCCTCTGGAGGCAACATCAGCACAACAACTGTTTGTCGAGAGTTTCATGAAATGGGTTTCCATGTCCGAGCAGCCACAGAGTACGTCGGCTGGAGTGGTGTAAAGCTCGCCACCATTGGACTCTGGAGCAGAGGAAACGCATTCTCTGGAGTGACGAATCACGCTTCACCATCTGGCAGTCCGACGGACAAATCTGGGTTAGGCGGATGCCAGTAGAATGCTACCTGCCCGAATCCATAGTGCCAGCCTTGAAGTTTAGTGGAGGAGGAATAATGGTCTGGGGCTGTTTTTCATGGTTTGGGCTAGGCCCCTTAGTTCCAGTGAAGGGAAATCTTAATGCAACAGCATACAATGACATTCTAGATGCTTCTGTGCTTCCAACTTTGTGGCAACAGTTTGGGGAAGGCCCTTTCCAGTTTCAGCATGACAATGCCCCCATACACAAAGCAAGGTCCATACAGAAATGGTCTGTCGAGATCGGTGTGAAAGAACTTAACTTGACAGGCCTACACAGAGCCCTGACCTCAACCCCATCAAACACCTTTTGGATGAATTGGAACGCCGACTGCGAGCCAGGCCTAATCGCCCAACATCCGTGCCCGACCTCACTAATGCCCGTGGCTGAATAGAAGGAAGTTCTTACAGCAATGTTCCAACATCTAGTGGAAATCCTTCCTAGAAGAGTGCAGGCTGTTATAGCAGCAAAGGAGGGATCAACTCCCTTTTAATTCCCATGATTTTGGAAAGTCTATTCTATTTGAATATTGATGGCAAGACCTGAAATGGTTGTCTCGCAATGATCAACAACCTATTTGACAGAGGTTGAAGAATTTTGAAATTAATAAAATGGGCAAATGTTGCACACTCCAGGTGTGAAATGCTCGAAGAGAGTTACCCAGAAAGACTCACAGGTGTAATCTTTGCCAAAGGTGCTTCTACATAGTATTGACTCAGGGGTGTGAATAGTTACAGTACCAGTCAAACGTTTGGACACACCTAGTCATTCAAGGGTTGTTCTTTATTTTTTTTTACTATTTTCTACATTGTAGAATAATAATAATCAGATGACCTGGCCTCCACAATCACCTGACCTCAACCCAATTGAGATAGTTTGGGATGAGTTGGACTGCAGGGTGAAGGAAAAGCAGCCAACAAGTGCTCAGCATATGTGGGAACTCCTTCTAGACTGTTGGAAAAACATTCCAGGTGAAGCTGATTGAGAGAATGCCAAGTTGTCATCAAGACAAAGGGTGGCTACTAATCTAAAATATATGTTGATTTGTTTAACACTTTTTTGGTTACTACATGATTCTATAATATGTGTTATTTTATAGTACAATGTAGAAAATAGTAAAAATAAAGAACAACCCTTGAATGACTAGGTGTGGCCAAACTGTTTTTGACTGGTTCTGTATGTTTGAGATATTTCTCATACAAATGTAAAAAAAAACGTTTTCACTTTGTGTTTATGGGGTATTGTGTGTAGATGGGTTAGAAAAAAGATCTATTGAATCCATTTTGAATTCAGACTAATGCAACAAAATGTGGAATGAGTCAAGGGGTATGAATACTTTCTGAAGGCACTGTATGTATTTATTTATCCAGGGAAGTGATATTGAGATTTTTCAAATGGGCCCTGGCCAAGAAAAGCACCAAATTGTGTGATACACAGAATTAGAAATAGCAGGAGTCATGATAAAAAGAGGTCTTGCGCCAGCAATGTTTGTACTGTCATTAAAATCCTCAATTGTAATAAAATGGTCAAGAGTTACAGGATGATGAGACAGCACTGCTAAAAGCACTCTTGGCTAAAAAAGGGCCTAAAATTGCCACTTTCATCATGATTTTCCCCAAAATGGTTCGTGATACAAATGTTAACTTTTTCAAACATCTTTCCTCCCAAATAAGTTTATATGTGAGAATTGACAGAACAATCTGAGATACCCCCCAAAAAATCCCCTCCCAGGTCGTGAAATTTCCCTCTTGCCAAACTTAGACCTTGACCTTTAACTTGCCTCACCTCAAACAAATTATTTGAACATCCTATTCTATTGCACACCACATACTTTTTCTTGTTATTTCATACTTAAAGATTCCAAACAGATTTTGCAGGCAGGTATGGGTGAGGCCTAAAACCTCTAAACTAGAGTATGGCTATGCGCAACACTGTTCAATCTACACACACATTGTACAAAACAACACTTGCAGAGGCACATCCCCATGTAAAAAAAAAAGAGGAACGTGTTAAAAGCAAGTGTGCTGAACCCCAAGTTAGCTGTCTGCAGATTGTTATCAATTCTAGAGATGAAGAGCGGAGTTTCACAGAGATATGATCTTTAGCGCTGTCAGTGAGAAGTAGGTCAGTGTTCCGAGACAGGCTCGGGGACGTGCAGATAGTATGCTAATTTTCACAGTGATAATAAGCATTAAAACAAAAAGCTGAAGATTACAGTGAAGGACTACAATAAGACACAAATTCAGTGAACCACACTTACGATTAAGGCTGGATTTGGAAATCAGTAACTATACCACCTACAATATACCACCTTCTCACCTTCATAGGTTTGTGCTTGTACTCCATCCTCTCTTAATATCTGCTGCTCTTCATCCTGGAGGTGCACCTCTGCCTCCTCTCCATGCTGCCATATCTTGCTTTATTTTTGTATTTCTTACTTCTGTAAACAGACAACACAACCATTAATAACCACCAGATTTATGTAGTCCTAGAAGAAAGAAGTTTCCGTGCAAATTTCCCAGAGACCACAACAATGCATGGTTGAAGTTCAACACGTGTACCTCAAGTTATGATTTACACTCTATGACAGTGGTTCTTAACCTTGTTGGAGGTACTGAACCCCACCAGTTTCATATGTGCATTCACCAAACCCTTCTTAATTGGAAAAATAAAATGTGATTTTATTAACTCAAAACATAGGTATATATTTTACTGGTGCACAAAATGAACCGTGCATCAACATCACTGTGTTCAAAGAACAAAATCATCAAAACATGATTTTCACACAAAAACAAAAACATAACAATGAATATTTACTGCAAATCAGTGTAACTTCTGCTGTTGCCTTTCAGAGACCAGTTCAGAAATGCGCGGCTTCACCTTGGCAAGGGCCACTCTCATGTCATTTTCGCAACAAAGTCTGTTCCTTTTCTTCGTTTTTATGTCCAGCATCCTCGAAAAGGATTGCTCGCAAAGATATGTTGTAACAAACGGTATGAAAATCTCCAGAGCTTTCTTAGCAATAACAGGGTACTTTACCATTTGTTGACACCAAAACGTTGAAAGCGTTGTTGTTCTGAAGAGTTGCTGTTGAACCTGGCTCTGCAGAATTTCAATGATTTCATCGAGGTCTTCATCATTGACATCTGTTGTCTCAACACGTGAACGGCTGTCTCACCCTTGCTGGATATGACTCTCTTGTAGGGAAGTATCCGTCGAGAGACTATGCAAGTTCATCTAAGTGCGTGGCAATTGCTTGCTTCAGTTCAGCGGGTACAGAAAGGTCTCCAATTCCAGATACATCTTCGATCTTACTTACACAGTCGTCCAGCAGGGGAAAGTTTGCAAAGTTATCGTTCTCTGTTCGTCGTTTCCATAACGGTAGCTTTTTTTGAAAGCCTTCAGGTTTTCCTCCGCTTCGATGATGTTGACTCCACCGCCCTGCATCGCTTGATTGAGATGATTGAGAGCTGTGAAGATATCAGTCATGTACGCTAAAATGAGAATGAACTCAGAATTTCTGAAGCAATCTGCATGACAATGTTGGTGCTCTTGCAAAAACAGGGCTAATTCCACACGCACGGCAAAAACACGATTCAGCACCTGTCCCCGGGATAACCACCGAACGTCAGAATGGTACAGAAGTACCTCGAATTCAGAGCCCATTTCTTTACACAGCTCACTGAAGATGCGGGGCCTCAGAGCACTAGTTCGCACATAGTTCACGCATTCCACTACAATTTTTCATACTTCTGACAGTTTTGGAGGCAAAACCAGACTTTCTTTCCAGCATGACTGGAGCTCCGTCCGAACAAACTGCAGAAACCATATCCCACGAAAGATTGCTGTCTTTGAAGAAGTCATCCACAAGTTTCTTCACATCGGCTGCCTTAGTTGTTGTTGTAAGAGGCTTACAAAATAAAACAATCTTCCTTTATCAAGTCGTCTTTCACATAGCGCACGAATACAGCAAGCTGGCTTAGATTGGAAACGCCTGTGGTCTCGTTGAGTTGAAGGCTGAATTTTGCCGGGCTTGAAATCAGATCTGCAACTACTTGAGCCAAGATGTCTTTGCTCATGTCCTCTATTCTGTCGCTGATGTTGTCCATTTGAAAGAGGAATTTGGGATAACTTAACTTCAGCCTCTTTTCCCAGCATGATATTCACCATCTTCAACACAGCTGGTTTTATGAGTGTTTCACCAATGGTGTGTGGTTTGCCCTGTTTTGCGATCAGGTAAGCAACTTCGTACGATGCTGTGAGGATCGGTTTGTTGATGGGTACAAAGCCGAGAACAGGCAGAGTAGCCTTTTCATCGAATCTGGCTCTCTTCACCTTGAATTCAGAGAGCGTTGTGTTCTTGTATTTTCCATCTCAATGCAGCTTAAGGAAGTGTTCTCTTAGTTTTGCCGGTGCTAGACTAGAATTGCTCAACTTGGCATTGCAAATCATGCAGTTAGGACGCTGACTCCCATCACGTTCTGTTATACATGTGAATTTATATTGTACATATTCGTCCGAACACATTCTTGTTTTGCTCGACATAGTAAGTATGAAGGGATTAAAATATTAAGAAAGAAATCACAAGACGTACCATCACAACAGTCACAAGTCGACTACTGAGCGCACCAAATTCCTGCAGCACAGATAGGCCAAGCGAGGTAGCGTGATCACCTGCAATGCCAATGATGGCCACGTGGGGCGTGTCATCACGAATCATATGAGTCGGATGTGTGTCTTGACCTCCGCCGAACCCCTGAGACTAACTCACCGAACCCCTGGGGTTCGATCGAACCCAGGTTAAGAACCACTGCTCTATGAGCTTGCTTGTGGTGGTGTTAGGTGTTGTTGAGTGTTATGTTGAATGGTCCTGTTGTTCTACCTGGTTTTACTGTACCTCTTTAGTGAGGGAGATCTGGCTTACGATCCCTGCTTTTCCTTCCGTGTCCCCTGAAAATAATTCACACCAACAAATCATATAAATAACTGGGAGTTTTTGTCAATATTTAGAGCTCTCAGACAAGCCTACTGATTTTGTCCAAGTGTGAACATAATTTCAGACCCCGTTTTATATAGTGTTTCAGCTGAACAATTTAGCCTTTTTTTATTCCATCAGTCTTGCCACACCCCATTTAAGATCTGTGTATAACTATAAATCAATTAGCAAGGAATCAGCTATATAGGGCTGGGCGATATTACGATAGCATCGTCTATCGACGATGATTGGCAGCTATCATCGATGGTGACGACATTGTGATGTGACAGACGATGGTTTAGTCTATTTTAACTTGACTGGTGGCACTCGGTAAAGAACAGAGTCTCGCAGCACACAAGGGACATTCCGAGTAATTTGGCTATCCCTATTTTCTATAGCCAGTGCAGATTTTAGCATGTAAATCTTGGTAGGGCAACCTCACCCCCAAATGTTTGGGAATGCATGCCAGCAAAGCCACTACACAACACTAAGCAATACATTAATTGCACTATAACGGTGACAGGTGGTGTTCACAAACTGTTAAGGCCTACATAAAGCTGTCCCAACAGCAGTCCCAGAACCTTACCACTGCTACACCTGGCTATCAGCGGAGCCTTGTCTGGCAGCGAAACAGTTCTTTCAGCCTCATTTACTGCCTTTAAAAAAACACAGCTGACATGGCTGACTTGCTTAAACAAATGTGGTTTCTACTGACATTTGAGATGTACAAACTATGGCATAAGGGGACATCGAGCGGAAAAGAGACAATCCGTAATTTTGATTAAGACAATGAGTGAGCTAGGACGGATGTAGTCAAAGTAACTATTTGTTCAGCACTTTTTAAATGTACAGCGACATAACATGGGCTATTCTTACAGTATTATCCCTGTACACCAAGTCAGAATAGTAGGATAAATAAAGGTGGCATATTACTATTAAATGACAATTGAAGCTCTTACGAAAGCTGGGAAATAATAATGTACGAAATAATGTCAAAAGCTGCACTGGGCCTCCGAGTGGCGCAGTGGACTAAGACACTGCACCGCAGTGCTAGTTGTGCCACTAGAGATCCTGGTTCGAGTCCAGGATCTGTTGCAGCCGGCTACAACCGGGTGACCCACAATTCACCCTGTGCTGTCCGGGTTAGGGGAGGGCTTGGCCGGCAGGGATGTTCTTGTCCCATCGCAGTCTAGTGACTCTTGTGGCTGGCCGGGCGCAATGCATGCTGACACGATTGCCAGGTGAACAGTGTTTACTCCGACACATTGGTGTGGCTGGCTTCCAGGTTAAATGTGCATTGTGTCAAGAAGCAGTGCGGCTTAGCTGGGTTGTTTCTCGGAGGACACATGGCTCTCGACCATTCGCCTCTCCCAAGTACGTACAGGAGAGGCAGCGATGGGAGAACACTAACTACCAATTGGGGAGAAAAAGTGGTCAAAAGTAAAATTTTATATACAGTATTAGTGAAAGGTTTGGACACACCTACTCATTCAAGGGTTTATCTTTATTTTACTATTTTCTACTTTGTAGAATAATAGTGAAGACGTCAAAACTATGAAATAGTCCAAAGAGTTACTTGTCTAACAAGACAGAGAGTGTTCTTTAATGAAAACCTCTCCAACATAATCCAGGTAGAATCAGAATTGATTACCAATCATGTGGTAATCAAAATATATTTGAAATTCTTAAAAATAGTCACCCATTGCCTTCACATTTCCTGCCATCCAAAATGCTAATTATACCTTGACATTCAGCGGGTGTCTATTTGTTTTGTACGGGATCTCCTATGTGGGCATTTTTTTGTATGTTTTATCGTAGACATGTAATTTCACTTTATTACCTTTTAATGTGTTATGACCGCAACCAGTCATGCTTTCATCTGATTGTCAAACAAATAACTTCATAAAGTAGGTTACCTGTGCATGTTCATCTATTCCAAAAAGAATCCACCATCCGAACTATGCATTGTGCTCCTGCCATTTGAATTGTTTATTTTACCTTCAATTAATGAAGCAAGTCATTTAAGAACAAATTTTTATTTACAATGACGGCACGAACCCGAACGATGCTGGGCCAATTGTGGGCTGCCCTATGGGACTCCCAATCATGGCTGGATGTGATACAGCCTGGATTCGAACCAGGGACTGCAGTGACACCTCTTGCACGGAGATGCAGTGCCTAAGAGCGCTGCGCCACTCGGGAGCCCAATGGAAAGGTGCATCTACTACAAACACCATAAGTATAATGACATTCAGCCTACAAAATGGCTTGTATTCATGGAGGATACCAAGAGAAGCCAAGCTCCATGTTTTATAATTAATAATATTATAATATTTTATAATGTTCCTTCAAATTTGCAAGAGGCTGAATCTATTTCACCAGAGAAAGCATCCAAGTGAGACAAACAGCGCCCCTCTGCTTTAGTATCTGTAGCCCATGTCTCTGATGTTGTTTGGCCAAAAAGAATATGACGGCATTAGATACATACACATTCTAAAACAAAGGGGCGCAGTTTCGCTCGCTCGGATGCTTTCTCTGGTGAGATTTGAGGAGTCTTTGTCAAAATTAGGGGGAGGGGGCGTCAATTCAGATTTCAGGGAGGGTTACGTTCTGTGGGTGTCACAGAGTAGGCTGATACCTATGGGTCTTGAGTCCATGAAATGGGGTAAGGCTATACATTGCAATAAGAATGTTCAATACATACAATAGGCTGACTAGATGGAGCTGATTTCCCAGTTAAAAGTCCAGCAATCAGAACTAAGACGCTAATATTTGTGGAAACTCTTCACAGTTGTGTTCAGTGGGTGTTGCGGAGTAGGCTGACACCCCATTTCATGGACCCAAGATGCATATGTAATGCTGTACTTTGCATAAGTATGCCCCCAATGCAATGCTGAAGTCTAATACAGCCACAGAGCAATTTCAACTGATTTGTTTTACTTTGGTGTCAAATGAACTACTTGTCTTCTGTTCAATTTATTTAAAACAGAATTCCAACCTTGTTCAGCATCATCTAGTCCAAATATATTGAAGAAAGGAGAGAACGTCATTCAATGAGAAAAACTATTGTAAAGAGCATTAGTTTATTATTTTCCACAGGTTAACTCAGAAACAGAATTGTTATATACAAAATCTGGAATGTTGAATGAATCAATCATCTTACTGTCGCTGTTTCCAGAGAAACCTTTGAAATAGCTATACATTAAACGGGTTGTGTCTGCGTTGCAATTTATTGCTGGTTTTACAAACTCTGAGTGACTAATGCCATGATTAATTGATTTCTTAACTTTTTAAAAAAGTATTTACATTTTGATTAGTAATGTCTAAAAGGTCACGGGAGACTGAGCTAAATAAATTAAAACAGGGTGGGAGAATGAAGAGAAGACCAGTTTATCTTGGATATGGCAGGCAGGTGACCCCCTAGGTTTTAGTCCCAGATTGTACAAGGTCTAAATATGACATTGACCCAAGAAATCTCATTAGATTGTTCCTATTCCCAGAAAGAAAGTCAAATAACACAGTGCCCACAACAAAACAGCATAATTACAATGTTCTAATTTAAAACATGATGTACAGTAATCTTGCAGGGGGGAAATGCAGGAGAGAACCCTTAAGTCAATATGTTACCTCTCTAGGCTAACATTGACCAATGACAAATATCTGCAGTTATGAGCGTGCCACTGGGTCTGCAGCTGCTAAAAAAAAAAAAACGGTACAGTTTCATTTGGGGGCAAAGTTCAGTTGGAATTCAAAATGGAAAAAAGGGGAGCAAACAATGTTTTCTATTCGAGTCACAAGTTGACAGTAACAGGAGTATAATCTGTAGCTGTACGCAGAAAGTAACAATGAATTACAAACCTTTTGGAATTCGCGAAGGATTTGGATAACGACATTGCCATTAAATGTGTGGGAAAAAAACAAAAACAAATGATCAATCTCTGATAAGTACTTTATATACGCTCGGTCACAATTCAGTGTTTGCATTACAATCGATTTACAAAAAAAGGTTCAGTGGGGTAATAACTTGTAGAGATCTTTGAATTGGATCGTTTGCTTTCTATAGGAAATATTTCTAAAAGGTTTCATGGATTCAATTTTCAAAATAGACAATTCATTGGGTGAATTCATGCAAACAACACATACATCTATAGACTGTTGATTACACCAAGTGGACATAGCGTAAAAGGTTTTAAATGCATTTTTATAACTTGACACTATTCAATTAGAAACATTACAAATGACTTTGCAGCTCGGATTGAGTTTATTTTATATTGGGGTAAAAGTTATTAATGTTTGCACAGATACATGTAACCAGTTGGTTTGAACAGTTTTCGAGCAGTCAAGTTTGGGAAAGCCCGGAACTCACATGTAAGCCTAGGGCTGAGTGACGCAAGATCATTCACTATATTACAATGCAGACTTTCACATTTTACTTTCTTTGCTAACAATGTAACTCCCCATGTTGTTTTTTCATTAGAAAAGATTCTTTACAATATAAAATCCTGTATAACAATCAGCGATCACTAAAAGGGTTTCTTCTTGCGTTTTTTCCCCTTTTATAGGTCTAAAAAAACCGCAATTGGATGTCTTTCTGAATTAAAATAAAGCCACTGACTATTGCTATTAAACCATTGTGTCGAGTCACACGGGGTGTACTCAAGAAGAGAGCGTTTAGTTTGTTGTGAAGAGAAATATGTGAATATTGCTTGGGTCTCAGGATAGTCACTCCCTCCACCCCCTTGTTCAAACAGTTCAAGGTCTATGGCACTTAACAGCTCAATCCCCCCCCAGCGTAGAGCAAAGAGTCCATGCATGAAACACTATCCCAACACAAAAAAGAGTGAAAAGCCTAGATTGATGTCTAAAAAATATGATTTTTATCCACAAAAAGGCAAACTATGGTTGTTTTCCCACACTTAAACAAAAATATGTTAGACAGACATAAACCCCTTTTTAATCTCAAACCGTTTTGTGAGTGTTTTCTAGTCACCAGTGGCTGAGTTGAGGGAGAAGCCCTTTAAAATCTTACCAACATAAGTGGAAGGGGCCCAGAGACCAGGCCTAAACCTGCTCGGAGTCTTGAGTGGAAGGGGCCCAGAGACCAGGCCTAAACCTGCTCGGAGGAGTCTTGAGTGGAAGGGGCGGAGTCTGACAGGCTGCATCTCAAATCACACCCTATATCCTTTGTATATAGTGCACCACTAGTATGTAGCGCACTTTGGGGAATAGGGCGTCACTCCCACCAGCACCTCCCCAAACCCTGACCATGGTCTCAACACATGTTTTGGTGACCTGACATTACCACTCTGCCACCTGACCCACTCTCCCACATCCTGGCTAATTAAGGCCAAGCAAAGACATTCCTATATTGTTACTCCCAGTCAGTTTCCCCACCAAAGAAATATCGTGATCTGTTCCATATCCCAGTCCCAATTCCATTTCACATACGAAGAGTGTTTTACAGCATCCAAGTAGTCAGCAACCGGAGCAGCTGATTCAGTGACGGAGTGAGTGTCCTCGTCTGTCAGCAGTTCAGTGACGGCACAGGCCGGTCTTTTCAGGTGAGGGATATTCCAAGCCAGTGGTTCCACGGAGGCTACTAAAACTGTTCCTAGACTGCGGACAGTATATAATAAATGTATGCAGTGTGTGGCTCACAGGCTTTATGGAGGCAGAAGCAAATTAATTGTCCTTCTCAACTATCCACCATGTACAGGACCTGGTTGAAAACTGTCACAATTGCAAGTAGGCGGGGGGGTAGAATTCTTAAACATTGTTCTGAAAGCGCAACCCAGCACTACATTCATCTCCACAAGAAAGCACATAACATTGTCCCCCAGATCAAATGTCGCCTAGGTCAAATAAGTGGTCTCAGCATCTATTAAATAAAATAAAAAATACATGATTTAAAAAGGAGGGCAGAGAGAGACAGACGGAGCCCTGCCCTCTAGTGGTCAACTACAGCAACTACAACTCCGGAATGATCTAGGAATATTCTTTTCTACAAAAAAACGAAAGTCTAACGATACAGAAAGCACTTTTTGTTGATCTCTGTGTCGTTGGAGCACACGCCGTCTCTGCAGCGACCTCTGTGTAAAAAATAACCGGCTATTCCACAATGACTTCTTCTTTAAGACGATGCTTCCAGATGTTTGTACCCCTCCCCAGGTCCCTCTCCTCCCTCACTAAGTCCACTTGATGCAGTGGTTTGGCCCCAGGTATCCCAAAAGCTCTAGAAGGTTCTCTTCCCCATAAAGCAGTTCAGTTCTTCTATTTATAGACCAGGCTCCTCTGTATATAAAAACAAGAAGGATTGGAGGTCATCGCTCCACAGTCCCGTCTGTCTCTCTCTACGCCGCCAACTCTCGGACGATGATCATATCCACAGTGGTGGGAAATGTCTTCAGCAGGGCCACGGCATTCCCATGGTCAACGTTCACAAAGCTATATCCGTTTGCCTGGGGGGAAACAAAGAGAGATATAGCTCAACACCGAGATGGCAACTTTGGCTCTGATGTGCATGGTATTTTGTAGTAGGTAAACGTGTTCGGCAAATAATCGCTACAGTATAGATTTATAGTGATGGGGAAATAGAGGGAATGGTATTATTGGGTTCACCTGGAGGATCTTGTCTCCAGGCTGGAGTATCTTGGAGGCAGGTCCCTCAGGCTGGACCCTTGTCACAAAGATGCCCTGAGGGAGAAGAGAGACGAATCACGCCCTTCTGGTTAACACTAGTGACGTTTACTCACCGATTGTTGCAATATCCGTACAAATGAAGTAACACGCCGAGTTGCTATACAGTGAACTACTAACATAATGCAATGCTTACCTTGTATTTAGATTACATGTCACATGCAGAAGGCTGGAAAAATAGACAACACTATATTGCTATGGGACAAAAGAGGGCTGACGAGTGAACATACATTATCGTCCGGACGAAAAGGGTTTCCCCGCCCTCCTACCCCTCCTGATATACTGAACCCGAGCTCTGGGTTCTTCTCCACTTTGACCCGGAACTGAAAAACAGCAGACATTACCTTCACAGGGGACGTTACTTTGAATATGAGTCGCATACAGTACGTTCGGAAAGACCCCTTCCCCCTTTCAACTTTGTTACGTTACAGCCTTATTCTAAAATGGATTAAATAAAAAAAATGTTCCTCAATCTACACACAATACCCCATAATGACAAAGCTCTTGACATTTTTGCAAATGCATTTAAATAGAAAACAGAAATACCTTATTTACATAAGCATTCAGACCCTTTGCTATGAGACTTGAAATTGAGCTCAGGTGCATCCTGTTTCCATTGATCATCCTTTAGATTTTCTGCAACTTTATTGGAGTCCACCTGTGGTAATTCCTTTGAATGGACATGATTTGGAAAGGCACACACCTGTCTATATAACGTCCCACAGTTGACAGGGCATGTCAGAGCAAAAACCAAGCCATGAGGTTGAAGGAATTATACGTAGAGCTCAGAAACAGGACTGTGTCTATGCACAGATCTGTGGAAAGGTACCAAAACATTTCTGCAGTATTGAAGATTTCCAAGAACACAGTAGCCTCCATCATTCTTAAATGGAAGAAGTTTGAAACCACAAAGACTCTTCTTAGAACTGGCCGCCCGGCCAAACTGAGCAATTCGGGGGAGAAGGGCCTTGGTCAGGGAGGTGACCAAGAACTCAATGGTCACTCTGACAGACACCCAGGGTTCCTCTGTGGAAATGGGAGTATCTTCCAGAAGGACAACCATCGCTGCCGCACTCCACCAATCAGGCCTTTATGGTAGAGTGGCCAGACGGAAGCCACTCCTCAGTAAAATGCACATGACAGACTGCTTGGAGTTTGCCAAAAGGCACCTAAAGACTCTCAGACCATGAGAAACAAAATTCTCCATCCTTGATGTTTCCGAAATAAGTCTATATGACACACTGCCGTTGATAGAACAGAGAGATCCTTGATGAAAACCTGCTCCAGGGCTCTCAAGACCTGACTGGGGTGACGGTTCACCTTCCAACAGGACAACGACCCATACAGCCGAGACAATGCAGGAGTGGCTTCGGGACAAGTCTCAATGTCCTTGAGTGGCCCAGCTACAGCCCAGACTTGAACCCGATCGAACATCCCTGGAGAGACCTGAAAACAGCTGTGCAGTGACGCTCCCCATCCAACCTGACAGAGCTTGAGAGGATCTGCAGAGAAGAATGGGAGAAACTCCCCAAATACAGGTGTGCCAAGCTTGTAGCGTACCACCCAAGAAGACTCATGGCTGAAATCGATGCAAAAGGTGCTTCAACAAAGTATTGAGTAAAGGGTCTGAATACTTACATAAATGTGTAACTTATATATATATATATATTTTTGTTTTTTAAATAAATGAGCAAAAAAAATCTATAAACCTGTTTTTGCATTGTCATTATGGGGTATTGTGTGTAGATTGAGGAGGAAAAATCTATTTTAGAATAAGGCTGTAATGTTGGGTCTGAATACGTTCAGTCTAGCCAGTTAATTGATGTAACAAACAAACCACCATTAACAATTACTAAGTGCAATGCTATGCATGCTTTAACACAGTGGTCATCAACCCTATTCCTATATGGTGTAGTTCAAGCCCAGCACTAAAACACACACGTGTTTGACCTAATCATCTTAGTTCATCAAGGTTTTGATGATGAATGAGGTTTGTAGCTGCGGGCTAAACACCCTATAGGTCTTCAGGAGTAGGGATAAGGAGCTTCGTTGAACTGTAACTCTCCATCCACCCCCCCACCCTACCTCCTGCTGCAGTGTGTCGTGGTCGGCCCGTGGTGGAGGGGGCCCCTGGGGCTGCTGGCCATGGGAGACCTTCAGCATCAGGTAGTCGATGAGCTGCTCTCTGGAGGGGTGGCGGGCCATGGGCGTCTGGCACGACGTCATCTGGCCACGCATCGGACCGCCCAGCTGACCGTTCAACGAAGGCACCTGGCAAAAACACACACAGTCAGGTGTTGGTATAGAGTTGACGTTCCAACAAAATTGATTTTTTTTTTAAAGAGAAGAAGAAGACATATCTAAAACGCTCACTAGACAATACACTTTAATGTTCAGCAAAACTTAAATAAACTGCAGGCCCGGCATACAGATGAATATGTGACAGAACAAGAGTGCAAATTTCAGCTGATTTACCAGCAGCAAGGTGCTCTGTCTAAAGCAGCAGGCCAGGGGGATTGGATCCACCGACTCATTGCCACTGCACCCAAAGCAACAAAATCATGGTAATAATTGTCCTCTGACTAGTGTGGAGGATGAATTTCAGAGATAAATCAATGAGGTTAGATGGTGGTGGGTTTTTATGGCAGGTTCCACTGATGTAGCTGGGCCGTCAAGGGTGAGGCTTTCTTCACTGTGACTTAGGGCACATCTGAAATGACATCCTATTCACTATATACCATGTAATAGGAACGGCTAGACTAGGGCTCTTGTCTATAGAGGTACACTAAATGTGCAATAGGTTCTTTACGGAGCGACTGAGGAGTCATTATCAATGCCGGGTCTCAAGGACCCCGACAGTCCACTTCACCTTGGTAAACGTCGAGGTAGAATCTTAAAAAGTCAATATATATATATATATATATAACCCCAGTTCAAAAACATTTGTCCTTAGTATTCCTATTCGACAGTGAGATCCATTTTCTCTCCGTATCTACATCCAGGCAGATAGACAGTAAGTCTAAGAACACTGAGTAAATTGAACTCGAACAAAAAAATACATTGCGTTCGTGCGTTTGAATGAGGCATTTATATGAAAGGCCTCATCTAACATCTAACGACTTGCAGTCCGTATAATAAAATGGCTCTCTGTGAGTCACGCTGTTGTTCTCCGTACGACATCTCTCGGAACAGACCATTTCAAATTCTCAGACAGCCGACTGACCTCATTCTGCGGTTCTGTCTGAGCCGGTTACTGAAAAGAGACAGTTGCGGTACCACCGGAGAACCTGCAGGTGGCAGCAGGAACTCCCCAAAATGTCTACGTTTCTCTCAAATTCAATTCTCTCAGTGGAAATGGAATTCTATCTCAGTGGAAATGGAATTCTCTCTCAGTGGAAATGGAATTCTATCTCAGTGGAAATGGAATTCTCTCTCAGTGGAAATGGAATTCTATCTCAGTGGAAATGGAATCGCAAAAAAAATGGGCCTGTTCTTATTATTTCACAGGTCATGGAAAGGGAGAGATTTCTGGGTATCAAATATTTCAAATGAGCCTCTTCACATTCAGTCCTCAACTGAGAAGTTGATATGGAAACACTGTACATACAGTAGAACTCGACTAATAGTCTCACATATTACTCTTTTAAATTGCAATTCCTCAACTAGTCAACGGACACCGTACCATACAGTATCTAGCCTAGCGATGAAGGTCAAGAGCCCACTGGGGACTGGACTGAGGAGCTTTACTACGCTGAGCTTCCCCCACCGTACTCCACCCAGCATAGCTATTAATAATACCAGTATAACAGACGCAGCGCTCCTCCAAACCTCACTGAGGCACCGGGGACCCTGGTGGAGGCAAGAGGGGCCACCGTGAGAATAGATAGGCCTGAACAATAATCTCTTTCAAGGCAGATCTTGTTAATTAGAACTCATTAAATCACTGGTGGGGAGGAGGATGGTGCTTCTAGGTACTGCTACTGGGTCAATATCTTAATTCTCAGCGAGCTAGCTCTACTCAGGGTATTGGGCTGGGGCAGGGCAACGTTCTACTTATAGCGGTAGAGAAAAAGGCGATGGGTCAGGGAATGCATGTGCCGAGATGGGACAGACAGGCACTTCCAGTTATGGTGGGGTTGTATGATCGATTTGTAGAATTATTGCCCTCGTTTTGTTAAACTACTCCAGACTGTATGGGCTTATGACTATTCCATGGGCTTTATGGTCTGCATTTCTAATTTATAGTAGCAAAACAAACCAATTTGAGGAGACCATCTTTTAGGAATGTGAAATTGATCAAACTAGTATTTGCCTCATGTGCCGAATACAGCAAGTATAGACTTGACTGTGAAACGCTTCCTTACAAGCCCTTTAACCAACAGCGCAGTTCAAGAAGAAAACATTCACCAGGCAGGCTAAAATAAAAAAGGACATCATTAAAAGTAACACAACAGGAAAACGGTTGATTGGTTCAGGGGTATCCTCTACTTACTTGTCGGAGGGTGTCCATGGTGTAGCCCTGCTGCCCCTGAGGTGCAAACACATCATCCTGAAGAGGGAACCATGTCACATGATTGGTAACAAAGCCCATGTCCTGTCTGTGACAAACACACCTCTCCTATTTTAGGCAAGTCCCTGAAGCCGTGTACTATTAGGTAATGTTGAGGTCATTCTTCATGTCGAAGCCGAATTAGTCGACCATGTTCTGGTCGAGGCTAATAATGTTTTGTCGCATGTTCGGTTAACAAAAAATCTAATATTTCTCCAGGTAATTCCAACACCCATGAAAGGTACATCTATAGAGAACGTTCTTAACAATGAGGATGGTTATTCCCTACGTCGGGCACTAGAGCCGAAAGTAGTGTCCTTTAGAGAATAAACAGAGGAAAGGAAACGACGATTCATTAAATCGTAAGACTACACGTTGAGTGGAAATCAGTAGGCCGCCATTTGACACCACAAATCAACCTAACACCCCCCGTACTTACCTTGGACAAACACAGTGCTCATCGCCACAGAGAAGTGAAAAGGGTTATGAGGTGATTCTGAAGTGATCAACAGTGGGAGTGAAGAGGAGGCATTAAAGCGAGCTGATGACGATTGAAGAGTCAGTGTGTCGTTAAAAAGGGGAGAATCAATTTGATTGAGGAGGGAGGCACGCTACCTGATTGGAGTGCGTGGGTGGGTCTGGTGGATAAAGCACGGGGATAAGTGAATTATAGGTTGGGAGGGAAACCTTGTTTAAAAAACAGGGGCATTTTGTCCCGTGCAACATGCTAATATTATTATACTACTGCTCATGATCCCAGGTGGCATTTATTTAGAACGTTTCGACCCTTAGGTCTTCATCAGGCATCCATATCCCAGGTGGGGGTGGAAGGTCCTGTATATAGGGGCAGTACAGTGACATCATGCCAATGATCATTTTGAAGGACTAACACAGTTGGAAAGCCTAAAGCCAAAAGTAAAAGCAGAACATCATGCTTCACCCAATACTCACCATTGGGGGAAGGCATTTAAGGACATTAGCAGGAAGCACTAGTACATTATTGATACTGACCCACAATTGAAACCCATTTTGAAATATCCCCCACGTATGGTTTTTAAAAGATCTCCAAACGTGAGAGATAGTGTGGATAAATCTGAGTCCCCAGAGCAAAGGGAGAAAAGGGCAAGGTTCCGGAGGGTAATTACAAATGTGGCCAATGTCCTCAATGCAGCTTTGGCCTGAGTTGGCCTTACAATGAGTTATCCATGAGTTGGCCTTACAATGAGTTATCCATGAGTTGGCCTACAATGAGTCATCCATGAGTTGGCCTACAATGAGTTATCCATGAGTTGGCCTACAATGAGTTATCCATGAGTTGGCCTACAATGAGTTATCCATGAGTTGGCCTACAATGAGTTATCCATGAGTTGGCCTACAATGAGTTATCCATGAGTTGGCCTACAATGAGTTATCCATGAGTTCTTCAGCTTTGTTTTATACTATTAATCTACACATCCAACTGTACTATTCAACATGAATGTTATTTCACATCAGAGATTACACTTGTAGCATATACAACTAATCAAAGGCTTCCGACGCAATGTCGTCACTGGATAAATGGAATTCCTCGACGCCAAGCCAGTGAAATAGCGGTTCGGTATCTCACTGTCAATTGTATCCTACCATATGTCCTATGATGACACAAAGCCACTGCCTGACAGAAAATAGGTTCTTAGAAAGAATATCTTCATAAGGATAACAACACTGCTTCACCCCTACCACTGGTTGGATACTTTTCTGCTGTAAATTGAGAGACTACAAAAAATTTCAACTTATACAACAGTTCAGCCAGGTCTCAATTGCTCTTTGAAAGATGTCCTTCTACAGCGCTAGGACTTTCCTCAACACGAATCCTTGATAGAGATTGTGAGTTTCCCTACAAACAGTTTGTGGTAGAGCGAACTAGTTTATGTGCACAGACAAAGGATGCCCCCTTTCAAACAAGTTAGGTTGCGTCACACTACAGCAAGGAGCTATACAGTTCAAAGCCCCTGTCCCAATAGTTCTAAATGGCATCCTTCCTTGAATCCTTCTGTGAAGTCATCCCAGATCTGAGGGTTGAAGCGATGGAAGCAAACAAGGTGGAGAAAACTTGTTTCCATCCAGCACAGATCAATGGCAACATCAAGGACTGAACATCACAAAAAGGCCACGCAACCAAATTATCAATCTTAACTGAGGAAGTCATTGTATTCTGAATGGAGCAACGAGGGAGCCAAGGATGCCTTTGAAAAGTATTGGAAAAGGGCCCCAAGCTGAAAAGCAGTATGAGGTAAGAATAAGATCTGCCTGGATAGGAGGCAGCTAGGAGCTAGGAGGCTGAACTGTAGTCTAGCTCCAGTCCAGTCCAGTACTCACACAGTGGCCCTGGGCTCCATAAGGCCGTCCGTCTGTGGCAGCACTAAAGACCAGAGAGCCTTGGCTGCCTGAGTGGTGCACGTCCCGAGAGCTGCCGTAGTGGGAGCAGCTCAGCGGGGCGTAATTGGAATTATAGGACCGAGACAAGGCGTTCTGAACAGAGGAGGGCAACACACCACATTACATATACAGTAGGGTTTCCGTTAGCCGGTTATAGCCGGCTTTCGTCCAAAATATATTTTGTTAAACCGATAAATAAATATTGACCCCGCCAATTGTCTGGGAGAAGAAGAATAAATCCCATTGCAAAATGCTTTCCAGCCTATTCATTGATAGAAATACATTTGACTGGTCATTTCTATCAATCTACAGGGCAATTCGCATCATTTTGTGACATTAAGTTGGTTCATCTGTACATGTATATTCGTTAGGCATCTTATTTATCACGTTACAGCATACAGATACAGAGCCCTTGAGTGGAAAAATGTGATTTCTGTCATTCTGAGAACCGTGGGTGGACACCCTAATCAGATTACGAACCCAATCCATATGGGTCTGGTAAATTTCACCAAATTAAAATGTTGTCGGTCAAAATGTCCTGGGCGCCACATTTCCCTAACGGAAACCCTGACATGCAGCCAACACACACATATACAGGCAGCACGCGTACAATTGAGTGGGCATGCATTTCACTTAGTGGTAATGAACGATAAAACAATGGAAATAATATTGTTAATGTTAACATTCCACATGCTCTAACAGCAGGCAAGCATGCAGCGAATCACAAAACATTTGATTTCATACATCGAGTTAGTAGCAGCTTGTTTGCTTGTTACTCCAAACATGGACATGCTGAAGAAACAATATGTGTTATACGTAGACCCTTGATGAGCCCAAACAAACTGTTTCAATTTCAATATGTAGCTTTCCAGTACAACGCCGCTCCATTTATCAGGGGGCCACTGTACTGCCATTGACTACATGTTACAGTCAAACTCAGACCACAGAATCTGTTAACGTGGTTGTGTTCTTTAAGGAGATTCCAGCACGTAGCAAGTTGATGCTCTACAATTTAATTAGGAAGGAAATGGAATAAAATTAGAAGAATCTCGCTTGTGAACAAGTGATTAAATGGCATCTCCCACATCGTGTTTTCCTCTGTCTGTTCTGACGGGCCTCGACTAATTAAGGATCAAGTGAGTAATCTCTCCTTTTCAAATCGAGGCCATTCATTCCACGTTCTAAGTCACATCGCTGATTAAACCAATGCGTCTGCGATAACATCAGGGCGGTCACTTTCATGTCTAAAAAAGGTGCCCACTGTGGTGATGAAGTGGACAAGGAGAATGCAGACTGTAGCCCACCCCTCAACCGGTGGTACCTAGGGACCATAGGGGAGCCACGTCTTCATTACTTGTCCCATTCCTTTGCATAATTCTGAACTGACGTCGAGGAATGGGACAAGTAACGAAGGTAAGAGAGTGAAAACAGAAACGCCACTATGATGTGGGTCGTGAGGTTTCTGAATGGACGGTGTGAGGTCATCTCGGCAATGACGTGATCAAATGGAACGGACCTAATGACAACCTGGGATGATCTTAACACGTTCTCAATCAAAAACACAGGTGACCTCTATTGGAGCCGATAAAGAGATAAGAGGACGATAAACCAAAAATGTCAAAATCGGCACCAACCAAACCGACATTTATCGAGGACATTTCACTGCTTGCGACAATAATGATAAGTAGCCTTTACTAGGAATCAAATAAGTCTGCTAATATGGGCTATTGCTTACAGAACGATTGATAACTACCATATTCAAAGTAACAGTAGTAGTTTTAAAGATAATATAGACAATTAACTGGTGCACTTAATGGTATTCACTTTTTATCGTTGCGATAATTCAGTCAATTTAGAGAGAGATGGATTTTTGTCCACATCACCCATCTTTGACCTCTTATCGTGGCTGTGCGTTTATATCATACTGGATTTCTCTTAGTGGCAATTAAGACTATTATTAAACATACTGAATGAAAAGTACAATCAAATGGATTGCTCATTAAATATTCATCAAATACCTTTTCCATCTTCTTGGCCTCGATGTGGCGCATCACCTGATCTCTCCAGTCCACCGGTACCCTTCCTCCTGCTCCCGGTCCTCCCGGCCCATCCAGCAATGAGTGCTCAGACTTCACCCTGGCGTTGGGCCTCTTGCTGGGGCTGATGTGCTGGTAGTTGAAATCGCTGACTGACATGGTCCTCTCGGGCAGCTCGTGGGGCTGTGGCCTGGAGCTCTGGGGCCTTGGGGTGCTGGGCCCGTCAATGCTGTAGGTACGGGCCGACAGAGGCCTCTGCATGGCCTGAGCCACGGCCAGTGGCCCCCGGCCCAGGGTGTGGATGTCCCTGTACGTCATGTACTCTCCCTCGGGCACCTGCATGCGCCGAGGGTCCCCCATGGAGGAACTGCTGCTGCTTTGCCTCTGAAGGGTGACGCTCCGTGGCTGACCTCCGAGTGGCAGGTGTCTCTCCTTAGCCCACATATCACCGGGCGTGGGCCCCGTGGGCGGGCCTCTCTGCTGGGCCTGGAGGAGGTAGGGAGGAGCCTGGTTGCGGTTGGAGTAGTTGGTGTTGGCCAGAGAATGCTGGGGCGGAGGAAGGAAGCCCTGGTCGGGGAGGACGGGGGTCCTCTGGGTCCACAGGCCGTCTTTGGGCATGGTGCTGCTGGAGTACTGGACGTTGTACTGGGGCGGCGGGCCAATGGCCATGCCAGAGGGGACGGGGTAGCGGCCGGTGCTGACGAGAGGCTTAGAGGAGCTGGAGAGCAGGTCGGAGGAGGAAGCTGAGGAACCGGAGTAGACCTGGAAGGGCTGGTCGTTGAGCAGGGAGGCTGACTTGCTGCGGACGATGCTCTGGCCCTGGGCCCCCGGGCCGGCTCCGGCCATCCTGCCCACAACGCCACCCTCATAAGAGCCCCCCTCAGCGTCCAAGGAGTACAGCTTCATCCCTCCCGCCTCGATGTTGGTGATGCTCTGAGCCTTCGCCACTACAGGAGGGGAGCATCGTTTCTCCGGGGACAGCTCCTCGGTGCTGCGAGACAGAGACATGTTGCTGCTGGCCGTCACGCCAGCAGAAGCCGTCCGCACCATCGACGTGGCAGAGTCCACCCTCATAGGCGACACAGCCAGTCCCTCGCTGGAGTGGCTATTGAAGTGGTCGCCCAGCTGGTTGCCGTTCTTCAAGTGGTCCGTGATGGGCGCCGTAGAGTTGTCATTGTTATAGGGGGGAGGCAAGTGGTTAAAGTCCTCCTTGGCGCTTGAGCCGTTCGGGCGGTCGTCCGGTTGGACCACCATGTTGTCCGGCTGAGGCGGCAGCTTGGCCAAATTCATGTTGATCTGGTCCCACTTGGTGTAGGCGTCACCCATGCCGTTATTGTTGCCCTTCTCGATGAAGGCCAGCCTCTCCATGGACAGGTCGTAGTCAACCAGCATCTTCTCGGGCTTGGACTCGTAGCCCTGCTGGGTCTTCAGGAGGGCCTGCAGGGACGTGGCTGAGCCATTGACGTTCTGGAGGAGAGGAGTGCTCTCCTTCCGCTGGTTCATGTTTACATCCTCTTGCCTGGAACAGGAAGCGCAACATATTGGTTTGTTGTTGTTGAGTATTGTGCCATACAGAGTATAAGGGTGCGGCAAGTAGCCTCGTGGTTAGTGTTGGACTAGTAACCGAAAGGTTGCAAGTTCGAATCCCCGAGCTGACAAGGTACAAACCTGTCTGCCCCTGAACAAGGCAGTTAACCCACTGTTCCTAGGCTGTCATTGAAAATATGAATTTGTTCTTAATTGACTTGCCATGTTCAATAAAAGGTCAAATAAAAAAATAAATACAAAATAAATAAGGAAACAAACAGACTACCACGCAGCTTAGCAGGAACCCCGGCCTACATCCCAATGACTAGGAAATCCCACCGGCTTATTTACATTGAGTGTGAGCACACCTAATAGCAAGGAAATCACCACCTCCATCCTCAAGAAACCTAGAGAGCAACCATACTGCGCCCACCTGCTTTTGGGTAGGAAGGGCATCTTGGCCTCTCTCTCGGGGGTGCACAGGGAGTTGTCCTGGCTGCTGTCCGTGGTCAGAGACACAGAGTCCGACATGCGCGACGGGGACGAACAGTTGCTGTTGTTCTGATTGCTGTTGGCCACCGTCTCGTCCAGCAACGAGTCAGCGTCTTTACCCTCATCTGTCAGACGAAGAGAGGAGAACTCGGTCAGCGTGTACACATTGTTCTGACGGGCTTTACGACAATTTCGGGAGGGTGTACTACCAAGCGGTGTCCCCATGATGTAACAAACGTGTCAATACTATAGAACTCAATAGAACTACTTCACTCAAATTAGGATTTGTCCATAAGTAACAACTTTGTTACATATGGACAAACCCTAACTTGAGTTAAGTACCAGCGTTCGAGCCATGTACTACTTCTAGTGGTGGTGAATCCCGCAAGGAGCCGCTGGTCTGTGTGGTACCTTTTTTGTTCTTACTTAGGGCCACCACTTTGGGCTGGTTGATGGTGATCTCGATCAGAGGAGGTCTCATCTCCGCCATCTTCATCTCCTCCTCCTCAGACGAAAGCTCCTCGGAGTCCTGCAGAGAAAAAGACTTGACACACACACATTTATTTATTATTATTTTTTAAATCACAAATCAGGGTCATAATGTGTATGGCCAACGAGGTGTGTAGCATGTTTCCGTAGTAGCGTACCTCCAGGGTGTCCTCATGGTTCATGGTCCTGGTGTTGTCGGAGGTTCGGAGAGAGGTCTTCTGGGAGTTGTAGGATTCAGAGGTCTCCAGGGGTGCCGTGGAGTCCTGGACACAGACAGGCGCTTTGGGCTCCATCTCCACTGGCTTGCCGTTGGCACAGGGAGCCTCAATCACCTGGTTAAAACCCCATTTAACACACATTCGCCTGTTGATCTCAGGTTTATTACGGCTGATTGTAATTCCACTCATTTCCAATATATTATGTTTAACATATCAAATCAAATGAAAATATTTGCAAATACTTGTGGACATGTGGAGCAGTCTTTATTTTCTCTCATGCAATCGTCCAATACAACACCACAGGGTTCCTCAACTGGAGGCTCGCGGGTGATTTTATTTTTAAAAAATGGTCCCGCAGCTGAATCTAGTTGATCCCTGCAATACACCTTATTCAAGTTGTTTGTTGTATTTACGGAAAGCAGAAGACTAGAAACTAGACTAGACAGCGCGTGTGTGTGTGTGTGTGTACGTGCAGTTTGCATGTCTGCCAGTGTTTCCAGACAACAGAGCTCAGATGGAGGCCAACCTTGACTCCCACGTCCTGCACTCCCACATGGTTACGCTCGCTAGGTCTGGCATCCTTCCCTGACTCGTTGCCTGACCCGTCCTCCTTCAGCCTGTGGGCGACTGACTGGGCCGTCTTCACCATGTTCTTCAGCTCGTCTGGGTATGGTGTCGGGTAGCGCTTCAGGTTGCCCTCCTGGAAACACACACACACATGCGTCACACACACACACGTGCACATAGTGGAGAGAGAGAGCGCGACACGCGCATTAAAACCAGTGATCACAGAAGGTCCCTCAACCACGGGGTAGGAGGTCGGTAGGGAGGGGGAGTTGGGTTAGCCTGCCAAGCGGAGGTGACGCCACCGCTCCTCAGTCAGACTGACCGTTTGAAAGGCGGTGTGCCTCTTCCTGGCAGGCCAGCCCCCTCAGTCTGTTGGAGAGACACTGCAGCCAGGCGGCCATATTGTGCCAGTGGGAGACGGTGTGAGACGGCACAATTGGTGGGAAGGAAATGATTCAGAACCACCGCACCATGAGCTTCAGGCAGCTTCCATTTCACAACGAAACGGTAGACACCAAACTACTAAATGGAAATTCTGTAGAACTTGGGTGCAGGCACACACATCTCTCTTGAATACAAGGGACAAAGGGAAAGGCCAATCTTTTATGGGTTGTAGCTTGAAGCACAAGATGACTAACAAATCTAGGCTGCGTGCCAAATCGCACCCTATTACCCTATGCAGTGCACTACTTTTGACCAGAGCCCTATGGATTCTGGTCAAATACTGTGCACTAAATTGGGAATAGGGTGCCAGTTGGTACACATCCTAGATTTTCCATTATAAGAAGAGGAGATTGAAAAAAAGCTTGCTTTTGTGCCAGAAAGCCCATTTGTAACCCTTGCTCCAGTGTTTTAACAGCCTTAACAACTTAGTAATGAGAACTGTGTAATGTGCAAAAGCAATGAGAGTACAGAGCAGCGTTATTTGACCCTGGCTCTCAACGGGGCCAAATGGACATCGTTTGTCATCTCCTTTCATTAGCTCGCATTTGCATAGTGTCACCCTCAGTTTGACATCCGCGCGAGCTACAATCTATAGCACAGCAAGTTAAGAGAGTTTGTTTTTCTTGGCTGTGTGCGTACACAAGGGTGTGTGCTTGTGTATGTGTTTGTTTGTGTCTATGCATGTGTGTGGGGTACTGACCCGTGGAGGCGTCTCCCTCTCATCCTTGTCCTCGTCACACTCGAAGGCCACCTGGGCCCGCTGCTTCCTCTGCTCCTCCCACAGGGAGGGGTTAAAGCTCTCGCTGTCAGAGCTGGGGATGTCTGGGGAGGAGAAAGAACCAAACGTCAACCTTTATACAGAATTCCAATGACGTGTGTTAAACATACATCTAGAGATAAAATAATTGAATAAAATAAGAAACCTTAGCAGTTATGTACCACTAATTAAAACATTGTCCCTTGCCTAGAGTAGGTTTTCAGTTCCCCCCCCCCGAAACCACATGGTATGCGGTATCAATATCACTTGATAGCCACAAAAATGTGTGTGTGAGGTAAATTCATAGTGTTGACAAAACTGGTGGGAATTCTGTTTGTTTTTGACAGCTTAGCCCAGTCATGTTTCGGGACCAGTTTTCTCTACGCCTGGGCTGCGTTCGAAGCAAAGATTCCACTTCAGACTAGTACAAAAGTAGTGTTGCTAGGAAACAGATTAAGACGTTTTAGTCTCTCTTCCTCCAGAATCTACTTAGTTTCAATTTTGGAGATTTACATCTGTCTAGGCAAACAATGGGAGCTACAAAAAGTAGCGAGTACAGCTCAGTACATCACCGGGGCCAAGCTTCCTGCCATCTAGGACCCATCTAGGAACCAGGCGGTGTCAGAGGAAGGCCCTAAAAATTGTCAAAGACTCCAGCCACCCTAGTCAGAGATGGTTCTCTCTGCTACCGCACGGTAATCGGTACCGGAACGCCAGTTGTAGGTACCAAGAGGATTCTAAACAGCTTTACCCCCCCAAGCCATAAGACTCCTGAACATCTAATCAAATGGCTACCCAGACTTTCTACACTGCTGATACTCTGTTATTATCTATGTATAGTCACTTTAATAACTCATGTACATATTACCTTAATTACCTCAACACCAGTGCCCCCTGTACATAGCCTCGCTATTGTTATTTACTTTTTTTATTTTGGTATTTTCTTAAAACTGCATTGTTGGTTAAGGGCATGTAAGTAAGCATTTCACCGTTGAATACAATATTTCCTTCAGTGGTAGGTTTTTAAATCCAAAAGTAACATAACATGTAGCATATTTTCACGAGATTTAATTTTCCCTGCAACTTCACCAGATAGCCGCTGTGTCAGGCTTCATGTTAATTTGATCCGACTGCTATTTGTGGCGCAGAAAACATGAAATTGCCGCTATTGCGCTTGAAAAGGGCTCGGCTTTCTTATGCGGCTTCCACAACACTTTTGACAACCCCTGGTCATTCCAATTAACGGGCTGAGTAGATCTGGCGGGTGCCACAAAAACAAATTGTAACGCAAAAGCAGTGCACTGATAACGGATTCACTAGTTCCCCTCCAAGGGCAAGCACCTGTGGCTCTCCTGAACACCGATTCGGCTTGTTCACTATAAAAAAAAAGAGTCATAGGTGAGAAAGTCACTATGTTTTTGCTTCTCTTTGCACTTGATCCAGCTTGCATGGCGCAAGGAAACAAATGGAACTGTCCCAAAAGTACAAGCCTCGTTCACCCAGCCCCATTCAAAATGTCAAGCTAAATCAGCTAAAGCTATTTTTTTTTATATCTAACCTGTAGTATCCTCGACCAACAGGAGGTCAGAGAGAGCAGGCTGGCTAACTGATGTAACAGGTAGTGCCCCAGGTAACAGGTAGTGCCCCAGGTAACAGGTGCAGAGAGGGAGGGGTAACGGATAGTGTTTCTACACGGTCCTCCTCCTCCTCCTCAGAGTAGCAGTACACCTAGTGCCCCGGGTAACAGGTAGTGCCCCGGGTAACAGGTAGTGCCCCGGGTAACAGGTAGTGCCCCGGGTAACAGGTAGTGCCCCGGGTAACAGGTAGTGCCCCGGGTAACAGGTAGTGCCCCGGGTAACAGGTAGTGGCCCCAGGTAACAGGTGCAGAGAGGAAGGGGTAACGGATAGTGTTTCTACACGGTCCTCCTCAGAGTAGGCCGTGACTGACATCGATGGTGAACGTATTCGATTGATGAACGTATTCGGAAGGGAAAAGTGGCATTCGTGTATCTAAACACATACTATATAGATCCGTGATTACCTCGAGGAGAGATGCATTGTCGAGATGCTTGAAAAGGACCGAGCCTACAGCAGATCTTTTTAGTATTAGTCTAGGTTGGCAACACGCTGCTCGAGCCGCATGCGCATCAACCACCTTGCAATTCCCTGGCTATTTATAGATTTAATATATACATATATATACACATACACACACACACATACATACATATACACACACTGTACCAGTCAAACATTTGAACACACCTACACATTCAATGGTTTTTCTTATTTTTTACTATTTTATACATTGCAGAATAATAGTGAAGATGACAAACTATGAAATAACACATAAAGAATGATGTTGTAACCAAAAAAAGTGTTTACCAAATCAAAATATATTTGATAATTCTGCAAAGTAGCCACCCTTTGCCTTGATGACAGCTTTGCACACTCTTGGCATTCTCTCAACCAGGTCAGGAACAAAGGGACAATGTATCCAAGACCACTTGATAAAGTTGCTTCGATTCCAAATTTGAGTTGTTGACCAATAGCATTACTGTTGAGTTAACCTTCAGGATGTTACCACACCAGAACCTACCCAGAGGTGTTAGACAATGGAGGATGGCAAGAACAACACAGAGAAGGCTGATTTTCTGAGAAGACAATAAGGAGACAATAACATCTTTTCAATAGAGTGTAAAGAGTCACTTTAGGGGATGGGTTCGTGATTTCTTCGTCGGTAGGTTTATAAATCAAAAAGTAACATCTCTCCTGCAGCATATTTACAATATTTTCACGAGATTCAATTTTCCCTGAAACTTGACGAGACAGCTGCTGTGTCAGATTCTGTGGTGATTTGATCCGACTGATATTCGCGGTGCTGAAAATCAGATATAGCCTCGATCGAGCTTGTAAAGGGGGCTCCCTTAATATTTTTTTTTTTGGGGGGGATGTATTGTAAAAGTGAACAGAGCCTACCCCACAGATAGTAGGCCTTAGTATTAGTCTAAGACTTGGTTGTCTAGTACTCACAGTCCTCTGTCCTGGTCTGCTGGGGGAACATGTAGTTGGTGAGAACTGTCTTGTGGGTTTCTTGATCCTCCTCCTTCTGCAGAGGGATGAGGGGCTTCGACTGTGGGGGGAGGGGAAAGAGACAATATGTAAATGTTGTAAATGTTGAACATCCTTATGGCTTATGAAAACTGTCAGGAAAATGCCATTTCTTGCCAAGTAATAGTTTGTCAAATAAGCAAGGGAGAAGACAGTCATTAGGAATCTTTTCTGAATATGTATTCACTGGGGTTGTCACAAGTTACCACAGCCACAAAGTAAAAACAATCGTTTGCATTTTTGGTCTTCATTTAAGGTTAGGCATACAATTATCAGTGTGGTTAAGGTTAGGTTTAAAATCACAATTTAAGAGAACTTGTTAGAAATAGGCGGAATGTATGATTTTGTGGCTGTGGTAACTAGTAACAAACATTCACTGGTGGAATTCATCCATTTAATTTGGTTTGTTTCCAAACCTACTAAAGCCTTTGGACAGTAACATTAGGAGATGATCAGAGCTGTATTTCTTTCAAGGAGATCTAGTGTGGCAGTAGGAGGGCTGGGCAATATATAACATTTATTTGAATGTATGTTTTTACGTGATTTTCCAAATGCCTGTATCGCAAGAATCAAGTAATCTTTTTGTTTTTATGTGCCTTTGAGTCCGCTAATTCTCGTGTTGTCTTTTTGGTCTTGTCTCCTTCGCTCCTTCTGTGCTGTTTGTGCCTTCCCATTTACACCAGAGATGTGTATCTAATGACGAGACGCTCATGTCTCCGCAGTATGTGAGAGGAGCTGGAGCGGAGCGTTCCCAATTTGACTGGAGCGTGAAGCGAGACTCCCAAAGGCTGGAGTTTCGGCCTTCTCGCCCTCTCCAATTTCGCTCCAGTAGCGCTCCCTTCACGAGCTCAGGGCATGCCCGAACCAGCATGCATTTGTAGTCTACTTGTGTGCTGCTATAGCCCCTTGCTTTAGCTATTGTCATGGAGTTAATAAATATTTTCATAACGAAACTGATTTTAAAAAACACAGGCGCTAAATCAAGGTGACTTGAGGACCAAGAGCAAGAGAGAGTGTGGTGATGTAGTGTCCACAACTAAAGAATCATTGTGGAATCTGAAAGACAAGTATCCCAAAAGCATGATGGTGTACTTTCTAGACGCACATGCAAGGTGGCTAGATAACTAAGTGTGTCATTGCAGCAAAGTATTTAAAAAAACATTTAGTTCAGAATCTAGTTTCTCATGGTCAGAGTCTTCAGGGACCTTTTGGCAAACACCAAGCGGGCTGTCATGTGCCTTTTATTGAGGAGTGGCTTCCATCTGGCCACTGCCATAAATGCCTGATTGGTGGAGTGTTGCAGAGATGGGAGAACCTTCCAGAAGGACAACAAACTCTACAGAGAAACTCTGGAGCTCTGTCAGAATGACCATCGGGTTCTTGGTCACCTCCCTGACCAAGTCCCCTCTCCCCAGATTGCTCAGTTTGGCCGTGGTTCCAAACTTCTTCCATTTAAGAATGATGGAGGCCACTATGTTCTTGGAGAACTTCAATGCTGCAGAAATGTTTTGGTACTCTTCCCCAGATCTGGGCCTCAGCACAATCCTGTCTCGGAGCTCTACAGACAATTCCTTCAACCTCATGGCTTGGTTTTTGCTCTGACATGCATGAGCTGTCAACTGTGGGACCTTACATAGACAGGTGTGTGCCTTTCCAAAACATGTCCAATCAATTTAATTTACCACAGGAGGACTCCAATCAAGTTGTAGAAACATCTCAAGGATGATCAAAGGAAACAGGATGCAGCTGAGCTCAATTTAAAGTCTCATAGCAAAGGGTCTGAAAATTTCGGTAAATAAGTTCTGTTGTGAATTTTTAATACATTTGCAAGAAATCCTAAAAACATGCTTGTTTTGTTTTAGAGAGCGCTTCTCCCTCTCTGGTCAAATGTTCTCAGCACAGCGAACTGTCAGCGGCTTTTAGTTTTCAGCTTTGGAGAAAGGCCCTCTGTGCCATATGGTGTGTCTGCAGGATTAGACGCCATGGAAGTGTTTTATTACGTTTAATCTGAGTTTTTGGCGGGTTGTACTGTGTCCAACGGGATTAGTCCATGGCTGGCTGTCGGGAGCTGTCGGGTTGCACCACTATACTTGGGTCGCTCGTTTTCTTGCCCCAGAAAATGACCACCAATCCCCATGCTTTCCACAATGACCACCATTGTGTGTGAGGTAACAGTGGGTAAAGCTATCGATGCCTCTGTCAGCATTGGCTGATTTTTAGGCGTAAATAGTCACAAGATTAAATATGCCATGGCGTGGTATCTGGAGTTACTGTAGGGGTTTGACATGTTTTATTACGCCGTTTGAGAAGTAGAGCGACATGGAAGTGCACTGGCTCCCACACGTTTCAGAACATCTCAGAGACCACGTGTGTGTGGGTGTCATTCAATTACAGATTACAATTCTCATGACACTGCAGGGAGGCTTTTGAAACAACAGGGTCATACAACAAGCACCTTGACGGTCCATACAAACAATGAACAGAGATTTCCCCACGAGTAAAGAAATAAGCCTATATGGAATACAGTACAAAGCACTGAAAGCCCCTTAGTTGAGGTGAAAGCCAAGAGGCTGTGTACACACCTGGTTCTCAGACAGCCACATAGCAGTCATCTGGTTGAGCTTGGTGAAGCTGTAGGGAAGATTCCTCAACCTGGAGACAATTATTTACAGTTAAAGTCACCCTGCACATTACCGACCTGAGAAAGATGAGACAGATATCAACTGGCAACGAAAAGCACTAGTTAGAGAATAGGCTGTAATATTACGCATCCATAACAACTAACTTAAACCACACTTAATTGTACAGATACTGCTGTCCGATATTAATAATGCCCCAAATCTTTAAGTGCTATTGTCTAACGCCTACAGGATAACTTTTTAAAGTGCACAGAGAATCGGATAGACTATCCTCTTATGTTTGTTGTGTCGCAAAAAAATTCCAGTTAGATTTTTATTTGTTTCTTCCTGTGAAGCACATCGAGTCGCATTCCATGTCTGAAATATGCTGTATAAATAAAGCTTGATTTGATTACATCTTGAACAGGTAGGAAACAGGTGCTGTGTCAAATGTGTCTCCAAGGCCAAAGTGGGAATGAGAAATAAGTGGTCCCGGGGTAATGAACAGATCTCTTTCTCGCTGTAAAAACTGGAGGATAGGAACTCATTTACAGCAGGTTACAGGGTTCCTGCTGAGTCATGGTAAAATCTATTTAGTGCTGCTGGCAGTGAGAGGACTGGAGCGGCTAGTTTGCCTGTGTCCATGCCTGGAAAAACACCTGGAAATAACCCCTATTCCTTCCTGATGGAGGTTTTGTGAGTGTCTGAAATCAATCCACTCAATCTTCCTGGTCCAAACGTTACCTTCCTGGTTCAAGGCTTTAACTCCTGTATCATTATTCACCAATGATTTACTTCCAGGGTCTCCGGGAGTTTGGGTAAGCGTGTGCAAAGTGGGGGAATGCATTCGGATTATTTTTTTTCTCCATTGTTGACACACACACACACACACACACACACACACACACACACACACACACACACACACAGCGCGTGTGTTTCTTCAGCGCCTTATATAATCCACTTTGGTGGCGGACGCAGCAGAGAGAGATTGCTCTGGTGCCAGCGCTGGTTCCAATAAGCTGGATGGACATGTTTTACAAGGCACCATGTGGCAACAGTAGAGTGGCTTTGCACAATAAAGGGAGCAGCTGGTAGACCGGTATCCATTTTAACTACTGCGTTAAACTGGTGTTTCGACTGTTCCGAGTGCTCCAATGAAAACCCTCTGAGAACCCCAGAACCAATGGGAAAAGTTAGAGGAGATCAAATTGATTTGAGTGATGTTCACAGCGAAAGTTGCCGTAATACATTGTGTCGTCAAGTTCCACGGATTAAAGATTGGGTTAACGTGATGCTGTGAAGCTTGGCCTATTGCCATGGTAACACATATGGATGTTCAACTATTTGTTTTATTCATAAACATCTCCATTTCAGCTGCATGTGAACCAGGCTAAGTAAAGTAAATACTGTGTGTGGAAATGTGTGACGCCTCCCTGGGGGAGGGGGGTTTAGAGCATATGCATAGCCTCTCCTGCAGCGTCTGTGACTCTCCATTCAACCCTGATAAATGTGCTGCCTCCTCCCCACTAGTACTACAGATTCATTTGCACTGCAGTCATATTTTCAACAATGCCTATACTCATTTGTAATCCATGTTTTATGTGATTAACGTTCCCCCATCTTAGCTGGGATAAGGAGTGTTGCGGGTTGAGGTGGTGGTGACGAGGGCCCAAACAGGAGTACAGGGGGGATGTGACATGGGAGAGTTGCGCCGAACCTGGATAAGACTGTGTGATGAAGAATGACAGACTTTCTCAATAAAAGAGGCCCCATCAACACTGGTGCTGGCTGCTTTCCAGAATGCATCAACAATCTGACTGGACTGCCACCCGGCTGAGACGGGAGGAGTAGAGACGGGAGGCTAGACTCACTTGTTGTCACTGAGGTTGATGACCTTGAGCTTGGTCATGTCTCCCATCTCCTCGGGCAGAGACTCCAGCTTGTTGGAGTGCAGGAACAACACAGTGGCACTCTTCCAGCTGCCCATCTGAGTGATGTGCAGATAAGAGGGATAGGACAAAGGGATAGGACATCAGCACACAGCTGGGGCCGGACACGATGAGTTGATGTGAAACACACACAATTGATATTTTGTACATAAGCACACAGCACAGCGTGCACATAATAACACAAAACGACACTCGTTAACACACTGAGTGGGACTCCAATGCTCACCTCTGGGGGAAGCTGTGTGAGGAAGTTGTGGTCAGCAGCGAAGGTGCGTATGCTGACACACTGTCCGATGGAGGAGGGCAGAGCCTCAATCTCGTTAAAACTACAGTCCAGCTCATCCAGGGCTGCCAGCCTACCGAGGTGGAACAAGAGGAGGAAGAAGAAACAGAGGGAAAGGAAGAGGACAGGCAGAGGAAGAGGAGAATAGAAAATAGGTGTTTAGTGTGGAGAGGGCTTTGGTTGATTTATTCATTCTAGAGGCATTTTATCATGAGGGACAGGAGACAGCTTTATACCATAGTGAGGGAAGTCCTATAAAACTGTATTTTTCCTGCTCGAACTATCCAACAGTCCTTGGAATCTTTATCCCCCGTCAAATGTTCTATTTCTGACTGACTCAGCTACCATAACTACCTAGGACTGCACTACACGGCATATGACCCTTCATGAAAAAAAGAGTGAACGATTATTCTGTGACTGGAAGACTCGCTGGAGAAGAGGTTACTCTATATCCAAAACTCTTCCATACTGTATCTGGTTTCTCATGCAAGCATACAAGCTAGCACACAAAAAATATATATGGTGCTTTTATTCCAGCATTAATACAAAAAAGACATACTGCGTCTGCAGATAGATGTTTCACGTGAAATTTAAGCTGGAGTTGAGCCAGAGTTGCCTCCGCTGAGGTCCCAACAACCGGATGTTCCGGTTATTGTCTGTGAGTATAACAGAACTGATGTTGCAGGCGAAAGCCTGAGAAAAATCCAATCCGGAAGTGCCTCCTGTTTTGAAAGCGCTGCGTTCCAATGTGTCCCTATTGAGCAGTGAATGGGCTATCAACCAGATTACTCTTTCTCCGTATTCCCCAAGGTGTCTACAGCATTGTGACGTAGTTTTATGCATTTATGTTGAAGAATACCCGTAAGAGGCTACATTGAGCAAGTGGTCACCTGATGTTCCCAGAGAGATTCTCGCGTAAAATACAGAGGTAGCCATTACTCCAATCGGTCCTACTGAAAAACGAATTGTCCCGATGGATATATTATCGAATAGATATTTGAAAATCACCTTGAGGATTGATTATAAACAACGTTTGCCATGTTTCTGTCGATATTATGGAGCTAATTTGGAATATTTTTCGCCGTTTTCGTGACTGCAATTTCCGGGCAATTTCTCAACCAAACCTGAAGAACAAACGGAGCTATTTTGCCTACAAAAATAATATTTTTGGAAAAAAGGAACATTTGCCATCTAACTGAGAGTCTCGTGAGTGAAAACATCCAAAGCTCATCAAAGGTAAACGATTTAATTTGATTGTTTTTCTGATTTCCGTGACCAAGTCACCTGCTGTTAGCTGGACAAAATGCTATGCTAGGCTATCGATAAACTTACACAAATGCTTGTCTAGCCTTGGCTGTAAAGCATATTTTGAAAATCTGAGATGACAGGGTGATTAACAAAAGGCTAAGCTGTGTCTCAATATATTTCATTTGTGATTTTCATGAATAGGAATATTTTTCTAGGGATATTTATGTCCATTGCGCTATGCTAATTAGTGTCAGGCGATGATTACGCTCCCGCATGCGGGATGGGGAGTCACTAGAGGTGGACGTTATCAAGACGACAATCAACCTTAACTCCTCCTCCACATTTACTGGATTGGATGAACAGTGCAGAAGAGAACCCCGAAAGTTTTTGTTTCCTTCTCGTCAAGACCAGTGTGTGTGTGTGTGTGTGTGTGTGTGTGTGTGTGTGTGGGGGGATATCGTTTCAGACGCTTATTATACGCAAGCTACATTAGATAAAGACAGAGTAAGCATATGCGACCAAAAACGTTGCCATGCGACCAGCAGTTTCATTTTGGGAACACTGTGCACCCAGAAGAATATCTCTCAGAAAATAATTGTTGTAATGATACGGCTACACTGTGCCATTGTTTCCGAGTGCCCTAAAGGAAAAAAAAGTGCAGACTCGTTAGCGTCATGGTTGCACCATGACTCCAGCGAAAACAGCTGGCTTCTAGCCCAAACAGGGCAAAGGATCGGATCCATATTAACAAATAAAAACCTTCCTATAAAAACCACATTTTACATTCATAAACCATGTCGTGGGCCATTCTAAAACTACTTGCATGCCGCTAACAAAAATCGTGATTTTACACAAGAAAAAAAAGTAGAAACTTATATTGCACAAATGACTTTGTAAAATGATAAATGACAGGTATTCGCATCAACATTTGAGCTTTTATAATAAACTGAAGTATTTACAGTGTTACATATTAATTTCTAGAGCACAACATGTTCTTCAAAAGTAGCTAGATATCATATATATATATATATATATATATATATATATATATATACATATATCTCAAAACAATTAAAATAAAGATTTGCTACAAACTGCAATTTTGGGAGCACCAGTGATACCAATGAAAAATATTAATTTAGAACCCTGGTCACCTGTAGACCAGAAGGCATTGCAGGGGCGCTGCAATCAAATCAAATAATTGTATTTGTCATATGCTTCGTAAACAACAGGTGTAGACCAACAGTGAAATGCTTACTTAACTTCTCTAGGGTTGGGGGCAGCATTCTCTAGGGTTGGGGGCAGCATTCGGAATTTTGGATGAAAAGCATGCCCAAATTAACAGCCTGCTACTCGGGCCCAGAAGATAGGATATGCATATAACTGGTATATTTGGATAGAAAATACTCTAAAGGTTCCAAAACTGTTAAAATAGTGTCGGAGTATAACAGAACTGATTTGGCAGGCGAAAACCCGAAACACGGGGTACCAGTGCCGAGTCGATGTGCAGGGGTACGAGGTAATTGAGGTAGATATGTACATCCACAGTATCAGTCAAAAGCTTGGACACACCTACTCATTCAAGTTTAAAAATATATATATTTTCTACATTGCAGAATAATAGTGAAGACATCAAAACTGCCAAGAGTGTGCAAAGCTGTCATCAAGGCAAAGGGTGGCTACTTTGAAGAATATAAAATATATTTAGATTTTTCAACACTTTTTTGGTCACTACATGACTCCATGTGTGTTATTTCATTGTAAAACTAACTATGTAGAAAATAGTACAAATGATGAAAAACCCTGGGATGAGTAGGTGTGTCCAAACTTTTGACTGGTACTGTAGCTCGGGGTAAAGTGACAAGGCAACAGGATAGATAAAGAGTAGCAGCAGCGTATGAGTAAAAAAAAAAACGGGTCAATGCAGATACTCCAGGTAGCTATTTGTTTAACTATTTAGTAGTCTTACGGCTTGTGGGTAGAAGCTGTTCAGGGTCTTGTTGGTTCAAGTCTTGCTGTATTTATGCCGCTTCACACGAGGCAGCAGAGAGAACTGTCTGACTTGGGTTGCTGGAGTTCCTGGTACAGAGGTCTGGTATAGAGGTCATGGATTGTTTTACATTGAACCTTAATTTAACTAGGCAAGTCAGATAAAAACAAATTCTCGTTTACAATGACGGCCTAGAAACAGTGGGTTAACTGCCTTGTTCAGGGGCAGAATGCCAGATTTTTACCTTGACAGCTCGGTGATTCGATCTAGCAACCTTTCGGTTACTGGCCCAACGCTCTAACTACAAGGCTAACTGCCGTCCCGATGGCAGGGAACTCAGCCCCAGTGATGTACTCCGCTTTTTCATCATCGATCGGTGATCAGGCTTTTTGAGGATTTACCACCGGCATGTCGTGTCAGGAAACTTAATAATAGTGTTAGGTGAACAGGGAGTACAGTTCCTTTGCCTGGGGGACTAAGCATGCACCCCTGAGCGACCCCCCGTGTTGAGGGTCAGCGTGGCGGATGTGTTTTTGCATACCCTCACCACCTGGGGGCGGCCCATCAGGAAGTCCAGGATCCAGTTGCTGATGGAGGTGTTTAGCCCCAGGGCCCTGAGCTTAGTGATGATCTTGGAGGGCACTATGGTGTTGAACACTGAGCTGTAGTCAATGAATAGCATTCTCACACAGGTGTTCCTCTTGTCTAGGTGGGAGAGGGCAGTGTGGAGTGCAATAGAGATTGCTTCATCTGTGGATCTGTTGGGGCGGTATGCTAATTGGACTGGGTCCAGGGTCTCTGGGATGATGGTGTTGATGTGAGCCATCACCAGCCTTTGCAACCATTTCATGGCTATAGATGTGAGTGCTACGGGGCAATAGTCATTTACACAGGTTACCGTGGCGCTCTTGGGGACTGCTTGAAACATGAACGTATTACAGACTGGGTCAGGGAGAGGTTGAAAATGTCAGTGAACAGCTGGTCAGCGCATGCTTTGAGTACGTGTCCTGCTGCAGCTGACCCTGTGCCTCAGTATGTGTGTGTGTGTACGCATGCATGGGTTGGGAAAAGGCAGAAATCTCCAAATCTCCATTTCGCAGAAAAACAGACAATAAAGTTCTATTGAAAACAGAGAAGCTAGGAGGAAAGGCTGCGTACGCAGCTGGGGATTTCTGCGCTATGAAAAATGTAAATGCATGCTTTTCCAAAGGCAAAGTAAGATGGACTTGCTGCTTGCTGGCCAGTCACCAAAGGCTGTGGGATAAAAATAGCTGATAGAGGAGAACAACTTGTGTTCTAGTACTATCATTCCCTATATTCTCTATGCAGTGGTTCCCAAACTTTTTATAGTCCTGAACTTTAAAACTTTAAATCTCCAGCTGCGTACCCCCACTAGCACCATGGTCACTCTCAAATGTTTTTTTTTTGCCATCATTGTAAGCCTGCCACACACACACACTATACATTTATTAAAACATAAGAATCAGTGTGAGTTTTGGTCACAACCCGGCCTGTGGGAAGTGACAAAGAGCTCTTATAGGACCAGGGCACAAATAATAATAACCAATAATTTTGCACTTTATTTAGCCATTTTACATATAAAACCTTATTTGTTCATCTATAATGGTGAATAACTCCCCACAGGTTAATGAGAAGGATGTGCTTGAAAGGATGCACATAACTCTGCAATGTTGGGTTAAATTGGAGAGAGTCTGTCTTAAATCATTTTCCACACAGTCTGTGCCTGTATTTAGTTTTCATGCTAGTGATGGCTGAGAATCCACTCTCACATAGGTACGTGGTTGCAAAGGGCATCAGTATCTTAACAGCGCGATTTGCCAAGAAACTCAGAGCGCAGCCCCATCCAGAAATCAGGCAGTGACTTCTAATTAAATTCCATTTTCAAAGAACCACTTGTTGCAATTTCGATGAGGCTCTCTTGTTCAGATATCAGTAAGTGGACTGAGGCAGGGCATGAAAGGGATAACGAATCCGGTTGTTTTTGCGTCATCTGTTTTGGGAAATTACCTGCATAGTTGCGCACCCAGCTCACTCAGATGCTTCGCTGTACCACATTTGACATGTCCGTCAGCTTGAGTAACTGCTTGCATGCGCGTTACCACTCCACTATGTCTCTCTGTCATGGCTTTTGCACCATCAGTACAGACAACACATCTTGACCACCAAAGTCCATTTGATGTCACAAAACTGTCCAGTACTTAAAAAATACCCTCTCATGTTGTCCTGGTTTCCAGTGGTTTGCGGAAGAGGTCTTCCTTAATAGACCCCCCATAAACGCAACGGACGTATACCAGGAGCTGTGCCAGGCCCGACACGTCTGTCACCCAGCTGTAATGCATATAATTCACTGGCTTGTATGCGAAGCAGTAATGGTTTCAAAACATCTCCTGCCATGTCACTGATGCGGTTTCACAACACGTTGTTTGATGAAGGCATTGTCTGTATAGTTTTTTGGGCCTTTTCCCCCAGTATTGTCCCAGCCATATCCGCAGCAGCAGGAAGAATGAAGTCCTCCACAATAGTATGGGGCTTGCCTGTCCTAGACACAATAGTATGGGGCTTGCCTGTCCTAGCCACAATAGTATGGGGCTTGCCTGTCCTAGCCACAATAGTATGGGGCTTGCCTGTCCTAGACACAATAGTATGGGGCTTGCCTGTCCTAGACACAATAGTATGGGGCTTGCCTGTCCTAGACACAATAGTATGGGGCTTGCCTGTCCTAGACACAATAGTATGGGGCTTGCCTGTCCTAGACACAATAGTATGGGGCTTGCCTGTCCTAGACACAATAGTATGGGGCTTGCCTGTCCTAGACACAATAGTATGGGGCTTGCCTGTCCTAGACACAATAGTATGGGGCTTGCCTGTCCTAGACACAATAGTATGGGGCTTGCCTGTCCTAGACACAATAGTATGGGGCTTGCCTGTCCTAGACACAATAGTATGGGGCTTGCCTGTCCTATCCGCAGCAGCAGGAAGAATGAAGTCCTCCACAATAGTATGGGGCTTGCCTGTCCTAGCCACTCGGTAGCTCACCATAAAAGACGCTTCTAGTCCCTTCTTAATAATGGTATCTGTTGCTTTTATACATGTCTTACTACTCGAAAGTTGTCTTCATTCTCGCTCAGAAAACCTTGTGGCTTATTTTTTACAAATTGTCATGTTTTGTTTCTGAATGTCTGAGCAAGAGTGAAGGTTTCCCGTGAGAGAGTAACGGTTCATGTGATTGGATGTTAATTATTTGACTAGGCTACCTGTATTTGACATTGTATTGTTACTTCGCTGAACACTAGATGGTTTCATTTTATTTTGGGCAGTGAAACGAGACTACTCAGGCGAGAAAAATAACTCATCCAAATGTATAGCCCCGTTGGAAAAAATAAATATACTGTTTGAAAACGTGAAGGAAAAAAAATGAATAATAATTGTGTGAATCACATTTGTATTTGGCGTACCCCCGACAGCATTGCACATAACTCAGTTTAGGAATACCTGCTCTATAGCAACCGAGTAAAAAGAGGAATCTGATTCCCCTGCTCAGAAGTCAAGACCAGGGACAAACAAGAGTGTAGGACATCGAACACAACTCAAGATCTAAAGCAAATTGAATTAAATACAAGATTAAATGCATTTAATCAGTTTGCTTTACAATCCTGGTTTGGGATTAAACCACGGTTCCCCTTGCAATCACTTATTTATAATCCCGCCAAGAAACTTTTCCTAATCCCGGACCAGGAAATACAAGATAACATACTAATTGGCAATGTTGGGAAACAAAAACAAAAATGGACCAGAAGGAGAAAAAGAGAAAAGAAAAATGTCAAAAATACTGAAAAATTATAAACCAAGTTGCCAAAAACTTTAAATGCAATTTGGCTACCACACATACTATGTTGATGGTTTAAAATTATAATGTAATTTGTCTTTGTTGCTCCATACAGATGATCACGTCTGTAGTCAGAGTTCAAGTCTTACGTTGGTAAATTAGAGTGTGCGGCTTTTCCTTTTCTTCCACAGAGGTCAAATCTAAACTTGGTCAAGTCCCAGCCTGAATTGACTTCCGTGTTACCAGGAAACAGCAGTCGACTGCCAACAACTGGCCCAACCTGTCGTAAGTAGTTGAGTATTGGCAAAGCAGACTTAAACGGTGGCTTTAATCTGTCAATACGGTTTTAGGAGGTTCCTGGGGTCAGGGATTACCATTGTTGCACCCATCCTCAATTGAGCAGTCAGGATTTGTTCAATCACCTAAATCATTGGGCATAACGCCTCAACCTCTACAATCACTGACAACCGTGAATCATCTCATATCTGGCACATGTGGAAAATGAGGTCGATGGGACAAAGGGCTAAGGTCAATTAATCAAACCTAGCCCTATATTGGTGTACTGTACTGCAGCGTTCTGTGATATGATTGGATGATGATCAATGTGAACCAATCAGGATTGGTCTGGTTGTTTTAAAACTATGGCTGTAGTAGTACTCACCCTCCGACAGAGTCGGGAAGATACATGAGCTGGTTCTCATCCACTTTCAGAGCAGTTAGTTTCTTCAGGGAGCCTGAGAGGGAGGGAGGGAGAGATGGAAGGAGGAGGAGGGAGAAGAGGGAGGGAGGGAGGGAGGGAGGGATGGAAGGCGGAGGAGGGAGAAGAGGGAGGGAGGGAGGGTAGAAAGAGAAAAGAGGGGTAAGAGAGTGAATAAGAGGGCGGTAGGACGAGCGAGATGAAGATAAAATAATACATTAGGTAACAACACACTGCTACAGTGCACACACAAATTGATTCTGATTCTCAGCTGGATCACCAAAAGAGTATGCATTACAGTAATGCAACAGATTAATAATTAATACCAGCAACAATACTGTAACTGGCTTTACGGCCATCGCTTGGGGATTAATAAATTGCTTACTGAATCCAGCTGTACGCATTTGCTTCATCTTATTTAATGGAAAAGCAAAGGATCTCCCATCAGAATGAGAGCTGAATGCTTAGACATAAAATTCCAAGAGGGCTGCCATAAACACATATCCCCGTAAAATGTTATCATATATTTAATGCTCAAACCATATCACCGTATAAATTTTAAAAAATGGCGGCTGGAACAGAAAACTGCTTTGGTGAAGAATCATGCTTCTGGAAGTCCACATCCAGGTGAGTCACTCATTCCAGAATGAGATTCAATTAAAGCCAATATTCCTCTTCCCCCCCAGAATAACAACCAATGACGTCCATTAGACACACATCAACAATGGCATGGCAGAGGCCCCATGGTCTGGTCACTAAGCTTCGTCATACAGCCTTTATCGTGAGGTAAAGACATGGGCACTGTTTGGGTATTCATGCCGGTCTATCTGTTGGTCTTTGTCCATCTTTCGGTCTTTGGGTATATACAGTCTGTGTGTGTAGCCACTCACCTATGGATCCGGGCAGCTGTGTGAGTGCGTTGTTAGAGAGCAGCAGGTCCTGCAGGCTCTCACAGCCACAGATCTGCTCGTCCACCATCTCCAGGTTGTTCTTGGACACGTCCAGGTAGGACAGCTGCTTCAGAGTGCCCAGCCTCTGGAGAACAGAAACATGCGTGAGTACACACACACACACACACACAGCTATGTCTTACAATACTTGGGGACTTTAGGGGACCAAATATTGATTCCCATTATCCCGAACCCTGAAGCCTAAAATAGTAAAATGTCCTCACTTCAAATCATTTTTGTTGGTTTACTATTGTGAGGACTTCTGGTACTCAGAAGTATAGTCAAACGTTTACACACACACACACACACACACACACACACACACACACACACACACACACACACACACACACACACACACACACACACACACACACACACACACACACACACACACACACACACACACACACACACACACACACACACACACACACACACACACACACACACACACGTACAAACAAACAGATCGACAAAAGTACAACCTAATATATGAGCCTGCTTTCATGGAAATGAACGAAAGACAAAAGGAAAGGAGAAAGAATGGTCTGGCTGCCGTGTTTTGATGAGCGTTTGGTTTCTTAATTAAACAGTCATTTCAATGTCATTCTAACAAACACTAGCGCAGTGAAATGCAGTGTACATCACAGCATTCCTAGGCATGGTTTATGAGGCATTCTTTAATCCTAATCCACGGAGAGGCTGTGATTACGGGGTTGCTGTCGAAATGCTTGCGGCGCGCTAATGTTTTAATTATGACCTATTTACCAAACAAGCTGGCCATTTCCATGAGCGAAAAAGAGCGAGAGGCATTACGCAACATGCACTGATGACGACGAACCACAGCAAAACACAACTGTTTGGATCACACAATGACGTCGAACCAACAGATTAATTGGTCTGTGGGTTCGTCATTAGCGACATGAATCTTATGACGTTGGACAGGGAGCAAAAGATCTTTAATAATATGGCTTTAACAGTTTTGAGTTTGTGTCTCTGGGGAATGTTTTACCACCATACTGTAGGTAGGACAGGACAGACGGTGTGAAGGTGCACAGGAAGGATAAGCCTGTGGGGAGTTGAATGGCAGTTTATCACCTTACCCCTGGTAGGAACGTCAGCCTGTTTCCATCCATCCACAGCTCTTTGATTCCAGTGAGCTGCTCCAATACCTCAGGCTGGGGTTAGGGGCAAGAGAGGGAAAGAGAGTCGGGAGAGACAGTGAGACAAAGAGTGGATGGAGAGAAAGAGTGGGGAGAGCGAGAGACAGAGAGAGGGACAGAAAGGGAGAGAAATGAAAGCTCAATTAATTTACAACCATTCAGGAAGCCAATGACTTTAGAGGACTGAGGTTCAGCCGAGGGCAGGACAGAGAGACACTCACCACTTCAGTGAACTCGTTACTCCCCAAGTCCAGCCTCTCCAACTGGGTGAGCTTGTGCATGCTTCTGCAGAAAGAGAGGGAGAGAAAGAGATTGATGTTGAGCTAAGGAACTGGGAATGGTCAACCACAACAGCAGCAGCAAAGGACTACCCTGCCATTCTGCAGGGTTACTTAGAAATCCTTTAAAAAAAATTTGCCGCCATCTCCCTACAGAGATCGAACACAAAACATACATAGAAAATGTATGACGAGTTAATTATGGAGTATTATGTGTGAGTGTGTATGCACAGTACCTATAGAAAGCCTACACACCCTTAAATCTGAAAAGGGATTAAATAAATTTAAAAAAAATCCCTACAGATCTACACAACCTACTCCACATTTTCAAAGTGAAAGAAAGTTACAGAAAATGTTTTTAAAAAATATGACTGACATAATTGGATGAATCAATTCAATTCAATTCAAGGGGCTTTATTGGCATGGGTAACATGTGTTAACATTGACAAAGCAAGTAAGGTAGATAATATATAAAGTGAAATAAACAATAAAAATTAACAGTAGACATCACACATACAGAAGTTTCAAAACAATAAAGACATTACAAATGTCATATTATATATGTATGTATAATATATATACAGTGTTTTTACAATGTACAAATGGTAAAGGACACAAGATAAAATAAATAAGCATAGATATGGGTTGTATTTACAATGGTGCGTGTTCTTCACTGGTTGCCCTTTTCTCGTGGCAACAGGTCACAAATCTTGCTGCTCTGATGGCACACTGTGGAATTTCACCCAGTAGATATGGGAGTTTTTCAAAATTGGATTTGTTTTCGAATTCTTTGTGGATCTGTGTAATCTGAGGGAAATATGTCTCTCTAATATGGTCATACATTGGGCAGGAGGTTAGGAAGTGCAGCTCAGTTTCCACCTCATTTTGTGGGCAGTGAGCCATGTCTGCCTACGGCAGCCTTTCTCAATAGCAAGGCTATGCTCGCTGAGTCTATACATAGTCAAAGCTTTCCTTAATTTTGGGTCAGTCACAGTGGTCAGGTATTCTGCCGCTGTGTACTCTCTGTGTAGGGCCAAATAGCATTCTAGTTTGCTCTGTTTTTTTGTTAATTCTTTCCAATGTGTCAAGTAATTATCTTTTTGTTTTCTCATGATTTGGTTGGGTCTAATTGTGCTGCTGTCATGGGGCTCTGTAGGGTGTGTTCGTGAACAGAGCCCCAGGACCTTGCTTAGGGGACTCTTCTCCAGGTTCATCTCTCTGTAGGTGATGGCTTTGTTGTGGAAGGTTTGGGAATCGCTTCCTTTTAGGTGGTTATAGAATTTAACAGCTCTTTTCTGGATTTTGATAATTAGTGGGTATCGGCCTAATTCTGCTCTGCATGCATTATTTGGTGTTCTACGTTGTACACGGAGGATATTTTTGCAGAATTCTGCGTGCAGAGTCTCAATTTGGTGTTTGTCCCATTTTGTGAATTCTTGGTTGGTGAGCGGACCCCAGACCTCACAACCATAAAGGGCAATGGGCTCTATGACTGATTCAAGTATTTTTAGCCAAATCCTAATTGGTATGTTGAAATTTATGTTCCTTTTGATGGCATAGAATGCCCTTCTTGCCTTGTCTCTCAGATCGTTCACAGCTTTGTGGAAGTTACCTGTGGCGCTGATGTTTAGGCCAAGGTGTGTATAGTTTTTTGTGTGCTCTAAGGCAACAGTGTCTAGATGGAATTTGTATTTGTGGTCCTGGTGACTGGACCTTTTTTGGAACACCATTATTTTGGTCTTACTGAGATTTACTGTCAGGGCCCAGGTCTGACAGTATCTGTGCATAATCTGCAGATCTATCTAAATCTCCATCCCCCTGAGATAATTGGTGGAAGCACCTTTGGCAGCAATTACAGCTGTGAATCATTTGGTTCTACCAACTTTGCACAACTCTTAGGGCAACATACAGCCATTGTTTATGTCAAATTTGCTCAAGCACATTACATTAGGTTGGGAATCATTGACGCACAGCAATATATAAACCTTGTCTCTGATTTTCAATCATATTTAAGTCCGGTTTGAGAGTAGACCACTCAACACCTCTTGGCATGTCTTTGGCATTAAAATGTGTAGAATTGTCTTGCTGAAAAATACAACCACCACAGGATTAGGTTTTCAGAAAACTGAGGCAGGTTTTCCTCAAACTCCTTTCATATTACTTTTGATGACAAACTCCCCAGTCCCTACCGAAGACAAGCATTCCCATAACATGGTGTTGCCAACACAATACTTGAAAATAAAATAAGGTTTCACTCTGTGCTGTTGGATTTGACCCAACCCTGTAGTTTAGGCAAAAACATTAAATTATTTGCTGTGATGTCTTGCAGTATTACTTAACAGCCTTGTTGCAAACAGAATGGATCATTTGGATTGGATTTTAAAAAAACGCAGGCTTCCTTTTCACTTTGTCATAGAGGCCAGTAACGGAGTGAATGCAATGTTGTTGATTCTTGAGTATTTCCAAGTATCATGGTGGCAGCATCATGTTATGGGTATGCGAGGTCAGTACAGGTGCATCAAAGCTGGGAACGAGACTGAAAAACAGCTTCTAACTCAAGGCCATCAGACTGTTAAAAAGCCATCACTAGCACAGAGGCTGTTGCCCTATATACATAGACTTGAAATGACTGGCCACTTTAATAATTGGAACACTAGAGACTTTAATAATCTTCACATATTTTGCATTACTCATCTCATATGTATATAGTGTATTCTATACTATTCTACTGTATCTTAGTCTATGTCACTCTGAAATTGCTCATCTAAACAGTTATATATTCTTATATTTTAGATATTACTTGTTTAATATTACTGCACTGTTGGAGACAGAAACACAAGCATTTCGCTACACGCGCAATAACATCTGCTAAAACACATGCATGTGACGCATAACATTTGATTTGATGCTCATCATCGGCAAGGACTGGGGATCAAAATAAATATGAAAGGAGCAAAGTCCAGGTAAAGACAAGAGATGTTGAGTGGTCTAGTCTCAGTTTTGACCCAAATCTGCTTTAAAAGAATATTGATGTCAATCAATTATTACCAAGCAAATGTAATGAGCTTGAGCAAATTGACAAAAACAAATGGATATACACAGAGTACACAAAACATTAGGAACACCTGCTGTTTCAATAACAGACTTAACAGGTGAAAGTCATGCCTTACTGATGCCACTTGTTCACTCTACTTCAATCAGTGTAGATGAAGGGGAGAAAACAGGCAAAACAATGATTTTTAAGCCAATTGAGACATGGATTGTGTGTGTGTGTGTGCCATTCAGAGGGTGAATGTGCAAGACAAAAAGTTGAAGAGCCTTTGACCGGTGTGTGGTAGTAGGTGGTAGTAGGTGCCAGGAACACCGGTATGAGCGTGTCAATAACTGCAACGCTGCTTTCAAGCTCAACAGTTTCCTGTGTGTATAAAGAATGGTCCACCACCCAGAGAACATCCTGCCAACTTGACAACTGTGGGAAGCATTGGAGTCAACATGGGCCAGCATCCCTGTGAAACACTGTTGACACCTTGAAGAGTCCATGCCCCAACGAATTGAGGCTGTTCTGAGGGCAAAAAAGGGTGCAACTCAATATTATGAAGGTGTTCCTAATGTTTTATACACTCAGTGTATGTTGCCCTAAAAATTGTGCAAAGTTGGTCAATTCTTATTCCAAATGATTCCCAGCTGCCAAAGGTGCTTCCACCAGGTATCAACTCAGGGGACGGAGACTTCCAATTATGATATTTCATTTTTATTTGTAATTCTTTTGTGGAAAATATTCATTCACTTTGAAAATGTGGAGTAGGTTGTGTAGGGGTAAAAAAATAAATATATATTTTAACTTCTTAGGGCTGGGCTAGGCCCCTTTTGTCTCTACTTCCGGTCTGAATGACATGCCCAAAGTAAACTGCCTATAGCTCAGGCCCTGAAGCCTGGATATGCATATAATTGGTACCGTTGGAAAGAAAACACTTTGAAGTTTGTAGAAACATTAAAATAATGTAGGAGATTGTAACACAATAGATATGAAGAAAATCCAAAGAAAAAAACAATTCAAACTTCTTTTTGGAGATTTTCCTCTTAGAAATGCAAGAGTAAGACAATTAGCTCCCTGGATGCTATTCCTATGGCTTCCACAGGGTGTCAGCAGTCTATGTTCAAGGTTTCAGGCTTGTAACTTCAAAAACAAATAAGAAATATCAGTTTGAGCAGAAGGACAGTCTTGGTAAATCGTGTTTGCGTGCGACTTGAAGACATTACGCACCTGCTAAAATCATCTCCCTATTGAACATAGTTCTTTCCGTTAAGAAATATTATAGTTTGATTACATTTTAGGATATCTGAAGAGAAAATAGAAACATATTTTGACTTGTTGAAACAAAGTTTAGGAGTAGATTTTCAGATTCATTTTTCTCTGCATGTTGAACGAGTGGATGACTCAAATCAATGGCGCCAACTAAATGGACTTTTTGGGATATAAAGAAGGATTTTATCTGACAAAAACAACACTACAGTTGGGACCATTCGGATGACAATTCAGATGAAGATTATCAAAAAGTAAGTGAATATTTAATCGTTATTTGTGAATGCATGAAACATGCATGGACAAATATTTTGATGTGGGGCGCCATCCTCAAACAATCGCATGGCATGTTTTCACAGTAATAGCTACTGTTAATCAAACAGTGCTGTTAGATTAGCAAGAATTTAAGCTTTTAGCCAAAATAAGACACATGTACATAAATGTTTAAAATCCATAATATTTATGATTATTTATTTGAATTGCGCACCCTCCAGTTTCCCCGGAAGTTGTCCCGCTCGCGGCTAACTTTCTATATGCACTGTATGTTAGTGATGTGCGGGTTAACTCATAACCCACAGTCCCTGCGGTTATATCAGCGGGGTGGGCGGGTCTAAGGTAATGAAATATTGTGTTGATTAAGGGTGAGCTGGTTGAATACCATAAAAAAAATTCCAGGCTCCATTGAGGTTCTCTTTCATTTTTTTTTATAGGTTATGTGGCATTAGTGTATAAGCCTAAGCTTTAGGGCCTAACTGTACACGAGCCAAATAGCCTTCACTCCAATCACCAAATGCTTCTGGGAACCAAAGAGGCAAAAAAAGACAATGTCAGAGTTGAATTCAATGAGAGTAAAGCTGTGAAATGAAGAGCTGAAAATAAAGAGAAGGGAGGGCCAGAACAGTAATGTTGAGGAAAGATTTGGTGAAGTGGTAAAAGAGGACGATAGCAGTGCCAGCTACTGTACGTTAAGTGTGATGATTGTGAGGCGCTGTACAAATTCAACTGTCACATGACGGGGAATTCATATTGACCTATGGCACGTCAAGGGACCTGTAGCCTACTGTACCGATGGGTATGTATGGGTTAAATGGAAACGGAAATCTGGACACTGACTGTAGGTCTATAACCTCTTACATAGCCTTAATATGAACTCCTGCAGAATAAAGCATTTACTTGCGGTAAAATGAATGATACACCAAATGTAGGCAAAAATGTTCTCTCTGGAACAAAGAGTGGAGAAATATGATTCTCTTCCAGCATCTTAAGACAAACACAAATGTGCAGTAACATACCGTCTGTAGAGGTGCTGTCTTTATCAGCATCATAAAAGCTGATATTCTATAATAGAATATGCACCCAAGCTGAACTGAAATCTTATCAAAAACATTGGGTCGTTTTCAGAGCTTTCCATTGGGTCGTTTTCAGAGCTTTCTATTGGGTCGTTTTCAGAGCTTTCCATTGGGTCGTTTTCAGAGCTTTCTATTGGGTCGTTTTCAGAGCTTTCCATTTCCTTACAACCTGTCAAACTGATGTTATTTAAACATTTTGCAGTTTTATTTAAAAAAAAGTTTGCTTTTGTATTTTCTCCTGTCCCTAAACGTATTTGCACCACGAAAGAAACAGAGATGACAGAGAACTTTACCGATGTCAACTAGATTGAAGCACTCATTCTATCGATTTATGACGGCCTGGTGAGCAAGGGTTAATTTAGTCTTCCAGGGCAACATACGAGGACAGAAGAGGAGCTGCATGAAATGTAATTATAGATTATACAAATTAGAAGCAGAAACATATCTAAATCAGGCAAAATAAATCCTACACCCCCTGTCAATAAAAACATTCTGCAGTCCCTGACAGTGCATTTTCTATAATAGCGGGTTGGGACTCAGATTATCACATAGTTGGTCGGCTGCGGATTATTAGCCATTCCTGGCGGGTGCAGGTAAACCAACAGCTGACCCGCACACTACTACTGTACGTGCCTGCTCGCTGTGCACTCATCCATTTACGCTGCATTTGGAAAGTATTCACCCGCACACTACTACTGTATGTGCCTGCTCGCTGTGCACTCATCCATTTACGCTGCATTTGGAAAGTATTCACCCGCACACTACTACTGTACGTGCCTGCTCGCTGTGCACTCATCCATTTACACTGCATTTGGAAAGTATTCAGACCCCTTGACTTTTTCCACATGTTGTTACTTTACAGCCTTATTCTAAAATGGATTAAATTGTGTTTTTTTTCTCGTCAATCTACACACAATAGCCCATAATGACAAAACATATACAGATTTTTGAAATTGCAAATTTATATATGTAAATGTGATATATCAGTTTTTTTTATATAAGTCTTCACACCCTTTACTCAGTACTTTGTTGAAGCACCTTTGGCAGTGATTACAGCCTCGAGTCTTCTTGGGTATGACGCTAGAAGCTTGGCACACCTGTAACTTGGGAGTTTCTTCCATTCTTCTCTGCAAATCCTCTCAAGCTCTGTCAGGTTGGATGGGGAGCGTTGCTGCATAGCTATTTTCAGGTCTCTCCAGAGATATTTGATCGGGTTCAAGCCCGGGCTCTGGCTGGGCCACTCAAGGACATTCAGAGACTTGTCCCAAAGCCACTCCTGCATTGTCTTGGCTGTATGCTTAGGGTCATTGTCCTGTTGGAAGGTGAACCATCACACCAGTCAGAGTCCTGAGCACTCTGGAGCAGGTTTTCATCAAGGATCGCTTTGTACTTTGCTCTGTTCATCTTTGCCTCAATCATGACTAGTCTCCCAGTTCCTGCCGCTGAAAAACATCCCCACAAGCATGATGCTGCCACCACCACCCCTGTCATGTGCCTTTTACAGAGGAGTGGCTTTCGTCTGGCCACTCCACCATGAAGGCCTGATTGGTGGAGTGCTGCAGAGATGAGAGAACCTTCAAGAAGGGCCACCATCTCCACAGAGGAACTCTGAAGCTCTGTAAGAGTGACCATAAGAGTGACCACTGGTCATCTCCCCGACCAAGGCCTTTCTCCACTATTGCTCAGTTTGGCTGGGCGGCCAGCTATAGGAATTATCTTGGTGGTTCCAAACTTCTTCAATTTAAGAAGGATGAAGGTCACTGTGTTCTTGGGGACCTTCAATGCTGCAGAAATCGTTTGGTATCCTTCCCCAGATCCATGCCGACACAATCCTGTCTCGGAGCTCTATGGACAATTCCTTCGACATCATGGCTTGGTTTTTGCACTGACATGCACTGTCAACTGTGAGACCTTATATAGGCAGGTGTGTGTCTTTCCAAATCATGTCCAATCAATTGAATTTACCACAGTTGGACTACAATCAAGTTGTAGAAACATCTCAACGATGATCAATGGAAACAGGATGCACCTGAGCTCAATTTCGAGTCTCATAGCAAAAGGGCCTGAATACTGATGTAGATAAGGTATCGTTTTTTAAATTTTGAATACATTTGCAAAAAAAATGTTATATAAACATGTTTTCGTTTTTGTCATTATGGGGTGTGTAGATTGATGAGGAAAAAACAATTGAATACATTTTTGAATAAGGCTGCGACGTAACAAAATGTGGACAAAGTGACGGGGTCTGAATACAAACGTTCACCTCGCGTCCCTGTAGTCTAGTTTCTTAAAATAATAAAACAATAAATACTGCTTTATATCACACAAGGGCCCTGTTATAGCAGGCTCACTCCCAGGTCTCCTTCTCACCCATTTAAGGCCGATTTCGTCACAGGAAAAAGCATCGCAAACATTTGACACAGATATGGTTATGTTACACCAGGGGGCCATGAAAAATGTTGACGCATGCCAAAGACATTTGTTCAAATAACGTCCTGGAATTGATGCTGGTCTAACTTTACTCCATATCCAGGCTTGCTTTTCATTCAGAGTTTTATCGATTTCTAACAAATTGGCAGCAATAGATTTTCAGGTCTGGGGGAATTCATATGCATCTAGTGACAGACTTGTGGCAAGATATTGATGGGCGATTTAACAACCATGAGATCATCTGGTCAACATCCATCCCACTTCACTGACAGGTGCTACAGATCCATGCTGTGTCGATCGACGCATATAGATACAAGAGAACTGGACGCTATACGACATAAGCTAAATTACATGAGTATAACATATAACGTGTTATTGCATGTGTTACTAAGACAAACAAAATCTAAAACACGACCTATAACACGAGACAGAATGTGATAGGCGATGGTTTCTCAGTGAGGATAAACCTCTAGGGTTGCGTCGCAAATGGACCCTATTCCCCTTATAGTGCACTACTTCTGACCAGAGCCCCATGGGGCTCTATGAAGGGATTAAGGTGCCGTTTGGAACACAGCCCTCGTCCTCAAAACACCCGTCAATCCAAACGCAGCTCGGCGCTACCCTTGACAGTTACGCGCTGCCCCCTGTGGAGGCTGTTTTGTCTGCTGCTCAAAACATCCCACTTATAATCCATACCATGTACCTGTCTGTACACTCAAACTACACAACGTGCCGGTTTCATGGCAATCTCTGGGTTTGGTGTCGTAATAAATGTTGAGGTCGATATAAAAATACGGCCTGTGTATTCGGACCGTGATATGGAGAAAGAAGGCTTGATGAAAGCATGCATTCCTGCTCTACCAGGCTGTTTCAGAGCTGCTGTCAGAGACACTAGGTTTGGTACAGGGTCCCAGAGGAATAAATGAGTAAGAAGAGGAACGCGTGACGGTGCGTACGTGCAGTTGTGTGTGTGTGTGTGTGTGTGTGTGTGTGTGTGTGTGTGTGCCTACGCATTTTATGTGTATGTGTTTATTTATATCCAGGGATGCTTGTGCGTCTCTGGCATCCATCCTGCCATTAGGCCTTCTGTTTGTCAGAGCTCCAGCCCCTAACAGGCCTGGCTGCTGTCTCAGACACAGAACACAGAGGACCAGTCAGCTAGGGGACAACAGAAGAACTGGACCTAGATACACCGGATAGGCTTCAATTAGACAGAGATAGGGTAGAGAAAGAGAGTGAGGTAACGAGACCGAGCAGAGGGGAAGAGCGAGACAGAAAGAAAAAGGGAGACTTCAAAACCACCTGCGGCCCTCTGGATCCTCTTAATAATCATTGTTTTTAATGTGAAAGAAGAGGCTTTCAAAAGATGAAACAGATCAGGAGCTACGGTCAGAATTTCATGATTTTTACATGACTTTTCTCCCCGTTTTCTTCCAGGAACTGGCCATTATAGTACAGTCAACTGTATCTTAACTACCTTAGAAGTGTTTTGTGTGCAGGCTGACTAGCATCTACTGAGCTGCAATGTCCCATACATTGGAAGTCCAAATCAACTGGAAGTATTGCTGCCACATAATCCAAAAAAGGCTACATCCAATCATTTAAAAAGAAATTACTGTTCGTGATTCAAAAATTTGACAACGCGATTGAGCAGATTCCCAAGGAACACAATGGCGAAGTGAGTCGTTTGTTTTGTTGGTTAAATTATTAATTTGAATCTTTCCAAAAAGGAAATCAACTTTGTATGGCCTTTCAGTATTTGCGAGTGTCAGTGTAAAGTTTTTGGGGACATGACAAAAAAATGAATACATGCTAAGAATAGCTAAACCGATAACTAGTCAGGCTACAATATACACTAAACAAAATGATAAATGCAACGATTTCAAAGATTATACTGAGTTACAGTTCAAATAAGGAAATCAGCTAATTACAATAAATGCATTTGGCCCTAATCTATGGATTTCACATGACTGGGAATACAGATATGCATCCGTTGGTCACAGATACCTTAAAAACAAAAGTTGGGTTTGGATCAGAAAACCAGTTAGTATCTGGTGTTACCACCATTTGCCTCATGCTGCAGGACACATCTCCTTTGCATAGAGTTGATCAGGCTGTTGATTGTGGCCTGTGGAATGTTGTCCCACTCCTGTTCAATGGATGTGTGAAGTTGCTGGATATTGGCGGGAACTGGGACACGCTGTCGTACACGTCGATCCAGAGCATCCCAAACATGCTCAATGGGTGACATGTCTTGTGAGTATGCAGGCCATGGAAGAACTGGGACAGTTTCAGCTTCTAGGAATAGCGACATGGGGCCGTGCATTATCATGTTGAAACAAGAGGCGATGGCGGCAGACGAATAGCACAACAATGGGCCTCAGAAACTTGGCACGGTTTCTCTGTACATTCAAATTGCCATCGATAAAATGCACTTATGTTAATTTTCCATAGCTTATGGCTGTCTACATCATAACCCCACTGCCACCATGGGGCACTCTGTTCACAGTGTTGACATCAGCAAACCACTTGCCCACACAACGCTATACACACCGTCTGCCATCTGCCGGCCCCAGTAGAAACCGGGACTCATCCATGAAGAGCACACTTCTCCCGCGTGCCAGTGGCCATTGAAGGTGAGCATTTGCCCACTGAAGTCAGTTACAACGCCGAACCGCAGTCCGGTCAAGACCCGGACTGCGGGTATTGTTGTCCTTTAGTAGTGGTTTCTTTGCAGCAATGATTCAATCAGTCTCCTCTGAACAGTTAATCTTGAGATGGGTATGTTAATTTTACTCTGAAGCATTTATTTGGGCTGCAATTTCTGATGCTGCTAACTCTAATGAACTTATCCTCTACAGCAGAGGTAACTCTGGGTCTTCCTTTCCTGTGGTGGTCCTCATGATTGCCAGCTTCATCATAGCGCTTGATGGTTTTGCGACTGCACTTGAAGAAACTGTCAAAGTTGTTGAAATGTTCTGAATTGACTGACCTTCGTGCCTTAAAAGTAATGGACTGTCATTTCTCTTAATATGGACTTGGTCTTTTACCAAATAGGGCTTCTGTATACCACCTCTACCTTGTCACAACACAACTGATTGGCTCAAACGCATTAAGGAAAAAAATTCCACAAATTAACAAGGCACACCCGTTAATGGAAGTGCATTCCAGGTGACTACCTAATGAAGCTGGTTTAGAGAATCACAAAAGTGTGCAAAGCTGTGATCAAGGCAAAGGTGGGCTACTTGAAGAATCTCAAATATAAAAAATATACACTGCTCAAAAAAGTAAAGGGAACACTTAAACGGCACAATTTAACTCCCAAGTCAATCACACTTCTGTGAAATCAAACTGTCCAACTTAGGAAGCAACACTGATTGACAATACATTTCACATGCTGTTGTGCAAATGGAATAGACAACAGGTGGAAATTAGAGGCAATGAGCAAGACACTCCCAATAAAGGAGTGGTTCTGCAGGTGGTGACCACAGACCACTTCTCAGTTCCTTCCTGGCTGATTTTTTGGTCACTTTTGAATGCTGGCGAGGCTTTCACTCTAGTGGTAGCATGAGGCGGAGTCTACAACACACACAAGTGGCTCAGGTAGTGCAGCTCATCCAGGATGGCACATCAATGCGAGCTGTGGCAAGAAGGTTTGCTGTGTCTGTCAGCGTAGTGTCCAGAGCATGGAGGCGCTACCAAGAGACAGGCCAGTACATCAGGAGCCGTGGAGGAGAACGTAGGAGGGCAACAACCCAGCAGCAGGACCGCTACCTCCACCTTTGTGCAAGGAGGAGCAGGAGGAGCACTGCCAGAGCCCTGCAAAATGACCTTCAGCAGGCCACAAATGTGCATGTGTCTGCTCAAACGGTCAGAAACAGACTCCATGAGGGTAGTATGAGGGCCTGATGTCTACAGGTGGGGGTTGTGCTTACAGCCCAACACCGTGCAGGACGTTTGGCATTTGCTAGAGAACACCAAGATTGGCAAATTTGCCACTGGCGCCCTGTGCTCTTCACAGATGAAAGCAGGTTCACACTGAGCACATGTGAGAGACGCCGTGGAGAACGTTCTGCTGCCTGCAACATCCTCCAGCATGACCGGTTTGGAGGTGGGTCAGTCATGGTGTGGGGTGGCATTTCTTTGGGGGGGCCGCACAGCCCTCCATGTGCTCGCCAGAGGTAGCCTGACTGCCATTAGGTACCGAGATGAGATCCTCAGACACCTTGTGAGACCATATGCTGGTGCGGTTGGCCCTGAGTTCTTCCTAATGCAGGACAATGCTAGACCTCATGTGGCTGGAGTGTGTCAGCAGTTCCTGCAAGAGGAAGGCATTGATGCTATGGACTGGCCCGCCCGTTCCCCAGACCTGAGCACATCTGGGACATCATCGCTCGCGCCATCCACCAACGCCACATTTCACCACAGACTGTCCAGGAGTTGGCGGATGCTTTAGTCCAGGTCTGGGAGGAGATCCCTCAGGAGACCATCCGCCACCTCATCAGGAGCATGCCCAGGCGCTGTAGGGAGGTCATACAGGCACGTGGAGGCCACACACACTACTGAGCCTAATTTTGACTTGTTTTAAGGACATTACATTAAAGTTGGATCAGCCTGTAGTGTGGTTTTACACTTTAATCTTGAGTGCGCCTCCAAATCCAGACATCGATGGGTTGATAAATTTGATTTCCATTGATAATTTTTGTGTGATTTTGTTGTCAGCATATTCAACTATGTAAAGAAAAAAGTATTTAATAAGAATATTTAATTCATTCAGATCTAGGATGTGTTATTTTAGTGTTCCCTTTATTTTTTTGAGTAGTGTATTTCGATTTGTTTAACACTTTTTTGGTTACTATATGATTCCGTGTGTTATTCCATAGTTTTGATGTCTTCACTAGTAAAAATAAAGAAAAACCCTTGAACAAGTAGGTGTCCAAACTTTTGACTGGTACTGTACAGTTTATCAACCACCATAGAGAAGCTTCTACTCATTTGTCTGCATTTAAAAAAAAACTGATTTCTTTACGGAGCTGGTCGTTCATTCCATAGTTTGTGCCTTTGAGCGGACTTCCTTTTCTTTGTACCTTGATTTTCTGCTGAAAACAAGCTACTATGGGGCACGGGCCGTGGTGGGATGTGCTTTCTATTCTATGCACTAGTTAAAATGTAATTCATTGTCGCTGGTCTTGTGAAATTGTCAGATTAGTAGATATGAACTCGCGCACAGACGCCTCACGGTTTCTAGATTTAACCTTTTCAGTGCCAGAGAATATTAAGTTATCCCCTCATACTGCGTATCTAGCACGGTCTCTTGAAGGACTCTTGTCACGGTCAACATTGTTTACTTTGATTTCCAATTTGTCAACAGTGCCCCTTAGCGTTTTATTCTCTTTGAGCATATCCTCAAGTTGTTTGTTATTGAAAGCGATGGCAATGTTGAGGTCAGCTGGGTTCTTTCTCAATTCATCTAAAAACAGACAGCTTCTGAGTTATGCAGACCAGAACACTTACTTTGGAAGCGCTGACGTCATTGCCAGTGGAGTTGTTTAAATCCACCGTGTCACTGGATGAGTTCCTAAATCTTTTGGCAGGCTTTATGGCAGAGATCCCGGTATCATGCTTTATTATGGCCAGCCTGAGTTAAGGAATCCCCACAATCCATGTCGCAGTCGGAATGGTAGTATTGGTCAATGAAAGATTCCAGATCCCACAGGCTGTGATTTATCCAGCTTCTCCAGGTTGGGTAAGCTCAAAGTTGTTAATAGCACATTTTCTGGATTTTTTGCACACCGCGAGGTATTGGGAAATGTTCATTAGTAGGGCAGGAGAACAGCCTTTTTGCAATATAAGATATTTATCAGAAATGTTTGTATTTTGGAGTGCCGCTCCCCCACGCTGCTTACCTGCTCCTCCCGTACTGCCAAATTTTCTAAAACGACGTTGGAGTCTGTTTATGGTAGAGAAATTAACATTCAATTCTCTGGCAATAGCTTAGTTGTCAGCATGCCAATTGCGTGCTCCCTCACACCTGTCAGGTGGATGGATTATCTTTGGTAAAGGAGAAATGCTCACTAAAAAAGGATGCAAACTCATTTGTGAACAGAATTTGAGAGAATGAAGCTTTTTGTGGCTATGGAACATTTCTGGGATATTTTATTTCAGCTCATGAAACATGGGACCAACACTTTACATGTTGCTTTTATATTTTTGTTCAGTACAGTTCGGAAAGCAAAAGGCTATTGCTGTAAAGAGAAGACAACTAAAAAAGATGGACTTTTACATTAATCAAAATTCTCAACTTAATTGAGCGAACAGTAGGCCTAAAAGCCAATCTTATTGGCACCAGCTGCGAGCATCGGCCATATCCCCGATGAGCGCTCACTGCGCATATCCACTATCGGTGTTGGGTCAGTGCCACTTAAAGGTTTGTTTTCGGACAATCATTCCTCCTCCAGTTTAGATGAACGTCATTCCACGCATCTCTCTCCTTCTCATTGGCCTCTTATATGGACATTGTTTTTATTGATCTGTTTATCAGTGTCAGCAGAGTAGGCTACCCTGTAATTTGCCATAATAAAAACAGATTCTGCTTATGTCTCCAGTCAGATAAAGTGAACTATAACTGCATGAAATGTGTTTTTCCTGTGCAAAGAAAGAAACTTCTGATATAGCCTATAGCCCAGGTCTCTACACTATACATGCTCAGCCATGCATTGAACAATACTTTTTTTGCCAACAGTGATTGAGTTTTATTATTTGCCTAAAGTATGACTATCCAATCTACTCATCACATATGTCCGCAAATGTGATGACGCATGCAATGCTTTATTATAAAAGGTGAATTTTTTTAATGGTGAAAATGTACTTCCCCAAACTTAACTCGCGCTCCGCCTGCAAAGGCTCGTGATTTAGCTGTTCATTACTCGTCTTGTTGGCTGAGGAAAAGTAAATGTGGACAGTTATTCTAACAGCTTCAAAGTGAGCGGTAAGGACACGCGGCATTGCGTCCTCGACTTGCATGTTCTGTTAAGATGAATTTCCATAATCGAAATGCGAGTTCGGTCATTCTGAGCACCGTGGGTGGGCGCCCTAATCCAGTTACGCACCCAATGCATATGGGTCTGGTAAATTAAAATTCCATACGGTGAAATTCAATGCCACAGAGAAAAAGTGAGAGAGATTGAGAAAGCAAGAGTGTGTAGGGGAGAGAGGGAGAGAAAAGTGAGAGCGAGATAGAGGACAATAGAAAGGCACTTGTCCTTTTTTTTCCCTCCCACAAACATGGTTGCTCACAAAGAGCCACCTCTTGTTCGTCCGTGGACTGTGAGCTGTGAGGTCTGCAAGGGCTTTGATATGGGGAAAGCAACATGTGAAACAGAGACAGAGAACTTACTTTGGCAGCATCTTTAACTGGTTCTCTCTCAGCTCTAGGATCTGCAGTTTAGTCAACCTGAGGGAGAGTGAGAGAGGAAGAGGAGAGCGAGAGATAGAATACAAGTCAATGACATAACACTCACTGTGTATACTCAAAGTGAAATCTATTGACCAGCCTTCAGGGACATGGGATAGTGTTGTTTTACTGGATGGTTTTGTCTAAAAACAAAGGCTTATCCTGGAGCTGGATCACTGGGGCCTGACCAACGATGTGAGCCATACAGATATGTAATTCAAGATTCCACATGACTCCTGCTAGTTTGAAACCCAGCTGTGATTCAGCTGTAAAGTGGGGGAACTGAGCCCAAGAGAAAGCTACATAAGGTCAGTAGCAAGGTTTCCTCCCATGTCATAAACCTATATGATCTAGCCATGATTACATACTATATCTTACAGTAAGTTCGGAAAGTATTCAGACCCCTTCCCCTTTTCCAGATTTTCTTACGTTACAGCCTTATTCTGAAATTGGTTACATAAAACATGTTCCTCAGTCTACACACAATACCCCATAATGACAAAGCGAAAACAGGTTTGTAGATCTTTTGAAAATGTATTACAAAAACAAAAAACTGAAATACCTTATTTACATAAGTATTCAGACCCTTTGCTATGAAACTCAAAATTGAGCTCAGCTGCATCCTGTTCCCATTGATCATCGTTGAGATGTTACTACAACTTGGCGCAGCGGTTTAAGGCACTGCATCTCAGTGCTAGAGGCATCACTACAGACCCTGGTTTGATTCCAGGCTCTATCACAACCGGCCGTGATTGAGAGTCCAAATAGAGCGGGGCCCAATGGGCCTATTGTCGTCCGGGTTTGGACGTCATTTTAAAAGAAAATTTGTTCTTAACCGTCTTGCCTGGTTAAATAAAGGTTAAATAACGTTTTAAAAATACATTCTTAAATGGAAGAAGTTTGGCACCATCAAGACACGCCCGGCCAAACTGAGCCATCAGGGGAGAAGAGCCTTGGTCAGGGAGGTGACCAAGAAGAGAGGTGACCAAGAAGAGTTCTGACAGAGCTCCAGAATTCCTCTGTGGAGATGGGAGAACCTTCCAGAAGAACAACCATCTCTGCAGAACTCCTCAGTAAAATGCACATGACAGCCTTGCTTGTAGTTTGCCAAAGGGCACCTAAAATTCTCTGTTCTGATGAAACCAAAATTGAACTCTTTGGCCTGAATGCCAAGTGTCACGGGACAATGTTGGTGAGTGGCCCAGCCAGAGCCGAGACTTGAACCCATTTCGAACATCTCTGGAGACCTGAAAAAAGCTGTGCAGCGCTGCTCCCCATCCAACCTGACAGAGCTTGAGAGGATCTGCAGAGAATAAATGGGAGAAACTCCACAAATACACGTGTCAAGCTTGTATCATCATGCCCAAGAAGACTCGACGCTGTAATCACTGCCAAAGGTGCTTCAACAAAGTACTGAGTAAAAGGTCTGAATACTTATGTAAATGTGATTTAAGTTGTTTTATGTTTTTTTTATACATTTGCAAAAAAATCTACAAAACTATTTTTGCTTTGTCATTATGGGGTATTGTGTTTAGATTCATGAAAAGAAGAAAAATAACAATTGAAGTAACAACATTTGGAAAACGTAAAGGGGTCTGAAAACTTTCCAAATGCATATATATATGTATATACAGTTGTGATCTTCACCCTGGGAGAGATGAGTTATATGATAAAGAGTTAGTCTCTATAGAGACAGGGGTGTGTGAAAGTTGAAGCAATTGACAACACACACAACTACAACACACACACACGCTACTGCAACCAACGCACGCGCAACTGCAACGCACGCGCAACTGCAACGCACGCGCAACTGCAACGCACGTGCAACTGCAACGCACGCGCAACTGTAACGCAGGCACATTCCCAGTTTAAAACATTTCCATGGGGAGGTTAAGGTCCCCAACTCTGAAGATGAGATAAGAAAACATGGATTCATGCCCATCATTCCAACATCACTATAAGGTAACAGCTTCCTGTCTCGAGGGAATAACCTACAGTACCTTGTCATGCTATTTTTTGTGACTAAACTTTCACCCCTTGAATCCATTTTCAATACCTGCCTGCTTCCTTGCATGTGAGCACTTGTGTACTAAGGTCAACAAATGCAGTGTATTTGCTTTTGGAGGTTTGCTCCCCTTATGCCCTCAGAACAGCCTCAACTTGTCGGGGCAAGGTGTCGAAAGCGTTCCACACGGATTCTGGCCCATGTTGACTCCAACTCCAATGCTTGTCACACTCGTGTCAAGTTGGCTGGATGTCTTTTTGGTGGTGGACCATTCTTGATACAGACGATTAACTGTTTCGGGTTGAAAAATCCAGCAGCGTTGCAGTTCTTGACGCATAACCCATTCAAAAGGCACTTAAATATTTTTGTCTTGCCCATTCACCCTCTGTCTCCTCCCTTCTAAACTGACTGAAGATTTAACAGGTGACAATAGTAAGGAATCATAGCTTTCACCTGGATTCACCTGGTCAGTCTATGTCATGAAAAATTACATGTTCCTAATGTTTTGTACAGTCAGTGTATATGAATTGTGATTGATTGATTGATTGTCTGATGTCTTACCTGCCAAAGCTGGCTGGAAGGAACTCAAGGAAGGCGTCATTCAGGTAGAGCTGTGATAGGCTGAGGAGCTGGGTGAAACCCTCTGGGAGCCTGCAGGGGAGACAGGAGCAACATGATCACGTCACTAACATAAATCACTAACATTGTAAAGACAGAGGAAATAAAACTGGAGACACGCACAGGAGTCGGACGAAACAATACAGGCCATTAGTTGTAGGACAGTGTTATTATTTTATTTTTAAAAGAACCATAAAAAAAAGAGACAAATTACTGTATCTACGCACATCTCGGCTAAATGTGGCATAGGAGTCAGGCAGAAAAATATATCAATAAAACTCAAATCAAAGTTTAATGGTCACGTACACAGTTTGGCACACGTTTTAGCAGGTGCAGCAGAATGCTTGTTACACTAGCTCCTAACAGTACAGAAGAAAAATGCAAAAAAGTACACAAATGTCACGCAAATAAGAGGTTTTATTATTTTACAGAAAAGTATTGTGTGTCCAGTGTCCAAGACAATTTCCCCTTTGGGAAACGTTTATCTTTGTAATGGAAAGTATATGTCTGCCAACTTTTTGCTGTTCCCAAGAAATATCTTTTTTGAACCATCTTGCTATGAATAGGATCTTTACTCATTGTCAGTGGTAGCATTAGCCCAAATGAAAATCACATTTGACAAGAGCAAACATTCACTTAAGTCAGTGAGAACAATGAACACGAGGGGCCTTATTTCGTGACTGGTCTAGCCAAAGGTGTTTACGAAATGAACATTTCAAGGCCGTAGTCATATCCTTCGGCGTGTGTGGGTAAATACACAGGTGTGGCTTTTAAAGTATTTGAACCGAACTTACTTGGAGATGGGATTCACACTCGCTTCAACGATAGCCAGGAATTTGCAGTTCTTGATATTTTCTGGAAACTCCTGGATACCTAGAACACGAAGCAGATGTACAGATACATCATGTCAAAATTTAGGGGGTTTAATTATTTAACCGTGTTACAATTCTTGGGGGATATTTAACAGAGCAGTATCAAAACATCTCCCTATCTCGTAGATCTAAAGAGCAATATCGACCTGATCGTATAACTCCTACAATATTTTCAATATCCCACATTCAACTCCGGCTTGTTTTTCTTTTATAAACAGGAAAATCAACCGCTTCTACAGTAGCCTATACATTGCGTATTCATACCCCTCGACTTATCCCACATTTTGTTGCCTTACAGCCTGAATTCAAAATGGAGTCAATTGATTTTATTCCTCACCCATCTTCACGCAATACCCCATAATGACAAAGTGAAAACATGTTCAAAGAAATGTACTGAAAATGAAATCTCATTTAAGTGTTCACACCCCTGAATCAATACACGTTAGAATCACCTTTGGCAGAGATTACAGCTGTGAGGTGTTCTGGGTAAGCGTAAGAGCTTTGAACACCTGGATTGTACAATATTTGCACACTATTCTTTAAAAAAATTCTTCAAGCTGTATCAAGTTGGTGGTTGATCATTGCTAGACAGCCATTCTCAAGTCTTGCCATAGAGTTTCAAGAAGATTTAAGTCACAACTGTAACTAGGCCACTCAGGAACATTAAATGTCATCTACTACTCCAGTGAGTATTTGGCCTTATGTTTAAGGTTATTGTCCTGCTGAAAGGTGCATTTGTCTCCCAGTTTGTTAGAAAACATTCCTCTAGGACTTTGCCTGTGCTTAGCTCTATTCCATTTATTTGTATCCTACAAAACTCCCTAGTCCTATGACAAGTATATCCATAACATGATGCAGCCACCACCATGATTGAAAATATGAAGAGTGGTACTAAGGACATTGTTACATTTCTTTGCCACACTTTTCGCAGTTTTATTTTAGTGACATATTGCAAACAGTTTTGTAATATGTTTTGTCCTGTACAGGCTTCCTCCTTTTCACTCTGTCATTTAGGTTAGTATTGTGGAGTAACTACAATGTTGTTGATCCATCCTCAGTCTTCAACCATCACAACCATTAAACTGTTAAGTCACCATTGGCCTCATGGTGAAATCCCCGAGCAGTTTCTTTCCTCTCTGGGAACTGACGCCTGTATCTTTGTAGTGATGGGTGCATTGATACACCATCCAAAGTGTAATTAATAACTTCACTATGCTCAAAAGGATATTCAATGTCTGATTTTTCTTTATTTTAATATTTAACTAGCAATAGGTACCCTTCTTTGTGAGGCATTGGAAAACCTCCTTGGTCTTCATGGATGAATCTGTTTGAAATTCACTGCTCGACTGAGAGACCATACAGATAATTGTATGTGTGGGGTAAACAGATGAGGTAAAAAAATCATGTTAAACACTATTATTACCTACAAAACGAGTCCATGCTCCCGAGTGGCGCAGCAGTCTAAGGCACTGCATCTCAGTGCTCGAGGCATTACTACAGACAACCTGGTTCGATTCCACGCTGCATCACAACCAGCAGTGATTGAGAGTCCCATAGGGCAACGCACAATTGCCCCAGCGTCGTCCGGGTTTGGCCGGTGTAGGCAGTCATTGTAAATAAGAATTTGTTCTTAATAAACTGACTTGCCTAGTTAAAAGGTTAAATTACAAAAAAAAATCAAAAATGTAATTTATGTCTTACTCCTGAACTTATTTAATTTATTTTAACAAGGGGTTGAATACTGACTAAAGACATTTCAGCTTTTAATTTTTAACACATTTCTGATAATTACACTGACGTGTGTTGGCCAATGACACAACATGTCAATTTAATACATTTTAAATGCAGGCTGTAACACAAGGGGTATGAATACTTCCTGAAGGCACTATATATGATTGCATGTCAATATTTATCAAAAATAGCAGGCTAACATATTGATCTTGCTTTGTGAATAGCCTATCCCTCAGAACCCACATCTAATGTGTTGACACAAAACATACAGATGTACGCCATCATTTTCCATTTAGACCAGGGATGGGCAACTGGCCCCCACCCCCAAATGTTGCCTATCCCTGATTTAGGCCAACATTAAAAAAAGACACCCTCCAATCTTTGTAAAGCATGTTGACAAATGTTTCAATAAGTGGTGGGCAGAGGATAACATTTTTTTTTTGTTTTGTTATGATGTGTCAAGAAAACATTTAATTATTATGAAAAGGGGATCATGCTAGCATTTCTGTTATCAACAGCAGGAGAGTGGTGTAGACTAGTACCAGCCAGCCAATCAGTCAGTTAGTTCTCTGTGAGAAGTGTCTGGTCATAGCTCTACATTACAGCGCCTGAGCTGCACCTTTACTCTGTAAACAACCACAGGGCTGAGTGCTCGAGGAGTTGACACATTAGCAGAGAGAAGCTGACAGAGTGTCTGGCAGTTCTCACCAAAAACATCCGCTCGACAGTGGTTCAACTCGAGGGGGGGGGTCGTGAGCACGCCTCGAGGTTTATTTCCATATACTTTGGTTCGTGTTCACAACACTTAGCCCTGAGTACTAGGTGAAGGAGGGTAAGCTTCTATTAAGTAAACAGACATGGCCTTAAGTCACTAAAAACACCCCAGATGTTACTTACTCTGTTTGATTAGTCTGGTACGGACTCCACTGTGGTGGATGGACACAAAGTACCAAGTGGAGGTCAAGAAACAATATGCTGCTACTTTACTTTCTTTGCTACTTGTTTATTTAGCTTTCCATCCCTCAGTGCACTGGAGCAGTAGAACAGAAAATGGTGTGCGTATGTAGCAGTGTGTGTTTGAGAATGTCTGTGTGCACCAGTCAACTGAGGCTGGACTCTGATCTTTCAGTTTCGATCAGAGATAATGTAATAACTGTAATAAAGTCCGTACGAGTCATTGTCTCAAAGCACAGCAATCTGAAGGGACTGGCCATTACAGCATTTCTATCAAACTCAACAGTGCTCAAATGAACAGGTGGCAGATTATTTGGGAATAGTGTTCTAGTTGTTTTTCAGATATGATATTTTTCCCCAATCACGACAGCTTGGTGAAGTGAACAAACTGAAAAACTAAATGTCACTCAATAGTACACGTGTGCTGATGCAACTCAGAGAACGTCTGGGAGGCCCGTATTTGGTGTTAATCCCATTTGATCAATCCAGAAGCCATCAACACATACACATGCTTTCTCTCACACTGACAACTAGCAGTGAGCGGCTCCTCCATTAGACTGGATATGAGAGACAGCTCTGGGGAGCTTCATTCACAGTTGGCACCGGTTCAGTCTCAAATGACACCCTACGTAGTGCACCACTATTATATACATGAACGAGGATGTCATTTTCGATTTTAGCCAGTTGTTGTAAGGTAGGTGCTAGGCCTACATATTCTAGTGTACAGAATCATTTACAGGCCTCAGCTTGTCCTGTCATAACTTCCTTGTTTTTTTTACACAAGGGTTTTGTCAGCGGTGTGATCTTCTGTTGGGTGTAAAAAAAAACAATGTGGTGAAACGGCACTTCTGGCATTGAAACTTTTAAGGGTTTTCTTTTGTTTTAACTTCTCAATTTAAAAAATGAGGAATGATGGTTAAACCGACAGAGACACTTTTTACATAATCTAATCCACTTTATGTTTCAGTAATTTTCTTTGACAACAGAGGGACAGAAAGGGGCAATTAGTTAAGTAGACTGAACATCCCACTGCTGAGAAGACACTGACTTGCACACAGACTTAAAACTACGGTAATTCAACGGCAGGGCTTTTTCACTTTCAAGCTGGCCAGTATTGTCTGGTCTCTTCCAGTCTAGCACACGAGTCTAGTCCATTATTATTGAACCATCCATCTCTGACTAGCCATTGTCAACGTCAACATTCTTTAGTCATACTGCACAAATATGGAGAAGCGGGATGGCTCTTCAGTCAAAATCCACTTTTCAGAATGAGTGGCTTGATAAGTGATGGAGAGGCCTAAAATAAAAGTTGAATGGGAGACAGCAGTCATTCTAAACATAAACACCGTACCCAAAGGGGTTAAGGGGTAGGCTGCAACTCCTTAAAAGACCTCAACAAAATTATATTATGTTATTGATCTGGTCATACAGTGCTTTTGTATTGAATGAATGGTCATTCTTGTCATATTATTTTTGAAAGAGTGGTCATTCTGGTCATTGTGCTTACTGTTCTTGCTGACGTCCAGCTCCCTGAGATTGACGAGGTTGGCGATGGCCGCAGGCAGCACCGTGAGGTCATTGTCTGGCATGCTCAGCCGGTGGAGCAACTGGCAGTTGAACAGTTGCTATGGAGGGAGGAAGAGAGAGAACGGGAGAACGAGCGAGAGAACGGGAGAGAGAAGGTGGGGAATAAGACACGTTGACTTCGCAGCATGACTCAAACAGGACTCTGGCTTGTAAAGGAAGCTGCAGCTCATTCACAGCCAACTGGGCCCCAGCAGCCAGCCGATGCTGACTTCGTTACAACACACTTGGAGAATTATAGACTGATTGAGTGTGTGAGGAAAGGGGTAAGCACAGGGCAGTACTGTGGATTGGCTCCGTTCTATCGGCAGGACATTCTCGCCTTACATAACCACTACAATCATCCCTTGGTAATGTACTCCGTGTTGTAAGCAGCAGGAGGAAAAAGGCCCAACTGACATCAGAGGGCGCAACTTGATCAAGTCCTACAGCCTGGTGCCGTCCTTACGGACTGATTTCATTGTGTCACTCTAGTGAGATAGTGTTTGCCACGGAGTGGTCACTGCAATTTGGAAAGGTTCATGTTTCTAAACCATTAAATACACATTACAGGACCACCTTTGTTTATTAAAAAAAAAAAATGATCAGGGTATTTGGGTGTGTATCATTCTGAAATGATTATGAACACATCCCTCTGTGTGTGTCTGCGTCCTACTTTGGGCAGCTCCTCGATCTGGTTGGCGTCCAGGTAGAGCTCCTCCAGGGTCTTCTCCAAGCTGAAGATCTCCTTGGGCACAGTCTCCAGGCTGCAGTGGGAGTAGTCCAGTGACGTCACCGCCTCCTCCTCCCCCCGCAGGCAGCGGCACGGCACCAGACGCACAAACAGGTTCCGCTTGCTCGACATCCTCAGGCACTGCAGAGAGAGGAGAGGAGAGTCAGGTGTCAAGACAGCTCAGTGAACTATTGGTGCATCTTGGGGCTAAAGCTACTACAGCTAACGTCCTAAGGCAAGAGAGAAATGTCAGAGGGAAAGTGTCAGATTGAAGAAATTGAACTAGTGGGCAGGTAAGGCAGTTTTTTTTGTGTGGTTACCTACCAGCTTATGAAACAAAAACTACTAACATTTTGAAAACAGCTACTGCAGAATTTATTTTGCTATAAAATGTCATGCTTCTATTTTTATTCACAAATACAAGTGAAATGCTTGCACTCTGGAGCCCTGACTACATCGCCAGCCTGGGCACTAGATGTTTGAGTGCTCTGGAAAAACGGTCAGGTGGAGATGCTTCATTTCCAAAACTTCCAAGCGATCAAAACCATTCGTCTTTGAGACAGGGGTGTCACCAAATCTGTGTGGTATTCACTAGGTATGTCAAATTTCCTAAAAGATGCATTAGTGGCGCAGCGGTCTGAGGCACTGCATCTCAGTGCTTGCGGCGTCAATACAGACACCGTGGTTCGAACCCAGGCTGTATCACAACCGGCCGTGATTGAGTCCCATAGGACGGCGCACAATTGGCCCAGCGTTGTCCGGGTTTGGCCGGTGTAGGCCATCATTGTAAATAAGAATTTGTTCTTAACTGACTTGCCTAGCCAAATAAAGATTGTTTTCCATTTTACAAACTACAAAAACATCTCACAAAAAAATTACAATATTGACAAAAACCATGGCCATTTGCTTGACAATCGTTACCCACGATTCCATAATCGTCACAACCCTATTACATAGACTAATCGTTTGTTCTCCGAGACCATATTGACACATAAGCAGGATCGGCAACGCATTAGCATTTACATCTGTGTTGTGTTGAAAGTGCCGGAGCAAAGGGCCAGCTATCATCAACACAATGCCCTCTGAGCATTGTTTAGTATGGAAACACATTACAGATAAACGGGCCCCTTTAAAATCTCTTCAGAAAGAGAGCTGTGTACATTTTGGTACAGAACGTCACTAGATAATGAAAGCAAAGCTCTTCAACAGGTTTCACATTACTTTCAATAAAGCTATGGAGCCACAGCACGGTAGTGGCACTCATCTGGCCCAGAGAAGAGACCTAATCTGGACAGGCAAAGCATACCTCATGGATATGCCTCCCCACTCCCCATTATTTTATCGGAGGTATAAACAGTGAGCTGGCACTTGAATTTGCATATAGATTACTCTGTTGCTCGTCAGTGCACTGACAATGCATCTTCATTTAGACACTAAGCCTAAGGCAAACATATGAAAAGGTCAGAGCAGTGTTTTCTACAAGCACATGGAGTCGCCAGCCAGACAGACAAAGTAGCCAGCCAGGCACCCTGTGTTAAGACATTTTTGTCAAAAAAACTCTATTTTGGTTTCCTCTGGTACATTCTAATGCCTAGATTCCGTCCCGAAACACATAGCAACATTTTGGAATACTTCATTGAGTTTACCTCCCAGATTGGAGAAAGGAGTTGTGGTCTTGTGTTTACAACTTAAATTGACAAATTGAGTTTACCTCCCAGATTGGAGAAAGGAGTTGTGGTCTTGTGTTTACAATTTAAATTGACAAATTGAGTTTACCTCCCAGATTGGAGAAAGGAGTTGTGGTCTTGTGTTTACAATTTAAATTGACAAATTGAGTTTACCTCCCAGATTGGAGAAAGGAGTTGTGGTCTTGTGTTTACAATTTAAATTGACAAATTGAGTTTACCTCCCAGATTGGAGAAAGGAGTTGTGGTCTTGTGTTTACAATTTAAATTGACAAATTGAGTTTACCTCCGAGATTGGAGAAAGGAGTTGTGGTCTTGTGTTTACAATTTAAATTGACAAATTGAGTTTACCTCCGAGATTGGAGAAAGGAGTTGTGGTCTTGTGTTTACAATTTAAATTGACAAATTGTGACGCAGTTCTTCAAACGACAAAATGGGAATCCACAATCTAAAATAAACAGAACAGATGTTCAATTAAGTTCTGGGTCAATGCCTGTTAAGGGAAGAGACAAAACCTCAATTAAATTCCTGAAAGAAGTTCAACAAGTGTTTTCAACTCTGTGAATTGCAGTACGTCATTTTGTTTAATTAAAAAGACTTGTTTTGCAACTGACTCACAGATTTCTTATTAAAGAATCCTGTAAGAGTCTGCCAACTTCCACAGGCTTCAAGCTTCCTTTTAAGAGCCATTTTCTCAGTTACCTGCAATACAGGTATGATTGAAGAATGAAGAAGGTGTTAGTCATGGGCTTTGCTACCCAGAAAGCAGCAGTTGATGGCTCCATTGTCAACACTTTGACCACAATCAGTAGATCTATATCAATGTCTTTATAAATGCCATAGGCCTATAAGTATAATTAGCTTTTAAAACAATTCAGTCGGTTTTCTTTGATCATATTTTGGACCAGAGTGAGGCTCTCTCCACTAGCCTACCTATTGTTCCTGGAGTGAGGAGGATAAACCATCTTCATCGAATGTTTTTGTAAAGTATATGCTGATAATAGCCAAAAAGCCTATGCAAAATAGGGATCCAAATGAACAGCTCTCTTACAGGTGCGACTCGGAAGGCCACTGACGAGTCACTCGCTTTAACGTCACAGCCTGACAAGTCCTGATGAAGTTCATATCGAAAATCTTTAGTTTACGTGTCCCAATGCGATACCAAGTACATAACTACGTTGCATGATTTATGAATGGCAAGGATGTGAGATCGACAATATTCAGTTGGCTTGAAACCTTTTACAAGACTTGTATGCCTATGAGCCACCACTCTGTGGATACATATGAAATTAGTGTGCCAGAAAACAACGGGCTAAGTTGATTTTCGACTCATCATTACTCACATTATATGGCAAATCCACCCCGAGACCACGAAAGAGTAGCATGCTTAGAGCTTTGGGCCAGTAACCGAAAGGTTGCTGGATCGAATCCCCGAGCTGACAAGGTAAAAGTCTGTCGTTCTGCCCCTGAACAAGGCAGTTAACCCACTGTTCCCCAGGCGCCAAAGATGTGGATGTCGATCAAGGCAGCCGGCGGCACCTCTCCAATTCAGGTTGGGTTAAACGCTAAAGACACATTTCATTGGAAGGCATTCAGTTGGTCAACTGACTAAATATCCTCCTTTCCCTCTCTCCTCCATGTAGAAATTTGACTGAAATGGCGAGCGCAGCTGCGTACATAACTGAAATGCAATCCAGGTGGCTACCTCATGACGCTGGTTGAGAGAATGTCAAGAGTGTGCAAAGCTGTCATCAAGGCAAAGGGTGGCTACTTAGAAGAATGTAAAATATATTTTGATTTGTTTAACACTTTTTTGGTTACTACACGATTCCATGTGTTATTTCATAGTTTATGTATTCACTATTATTTGACAATGTAGAAAATAGTAAAAATAAAAAAACCCTTGAATGAGGTGTGTCCAAACTTTTGACTGATACTGTATGCTTGACATTTGTATCTAAAAGCATAATTGAGAAATATTTAAAAGTTGGCCTTACCTTGGCCCCCTTTAAGACTCCGTAATGTCGGTGCTACAGAGCAAAGACTGGTGCCTTATGAAGCTTTACCTCTTGTGCTGAAATACTAAAATAAATAAACAATAAATGAAAAGATTTGGCTTTTTTTATATATATATTGTTTAACATAATATATTCCACGGGCATATCAAAGTTCACGAGTTCAAGCTCTCGGCCATATTCTTGCTTTGTAGCACCTACATATACAACATTATGTCGTCTTAAAGATGAACTGTGCAGAAATGGCGCTGTCATTTCTTGGCTGTTAAAAGTCAAATAGTTATCCTAATTTCAGCTTGTGACAAAACAATCGAGTATAGTGTGGAGAATCATGGTACCATCTAAACCGCTGTGAAATGTATTTTCCATAACCCAAAACACAGTATTTTCAGCTGTTTGAAGCCGGTCTACAGAACTGAAAGTAAAAGACAAACACTAAACGGAAAGCATAGACATAGCACACACAGAACAGATCTACCGCTTCTTAGATGAGAATGACAGATCTACAACTCACATTTCCAAAATGTCATAAATATGCCTCCTTTGATTAATTGTTTTTTTTTATTATGCTTTCAGATACAAAATGTTAAATAAATGTCAACAATCCTTCCTCCAAAAGGACAATTCTATGGATTAAATGTTGTGAAAAATCTAAGAAAACACTTGTCATTTTTGTCCTGGTTTTGTGAAGAATCAGGGCCTTGCTCCTTGGAAAATTGCTTAGGCTCAGTTTAACAAAACAGCACTTGAGAACGGACTAAATTGACATCAGCTAACCATCTCGGGGACTGCTCAGAATCATCTCCGGGACCCAGTGCCGTTCCGAGGACCTGAGGATGAGGAACATCGAGCAGGTGAAGGTTGAAAATAGCGTCATCAGCTCATTGTGAGGCCAGAAGGCAAAATCAAAATCTCAGCTATTTCTTCCTCCACTAATGGCTGTATTATTGCAAACTCTGCCATTGTGAAAGCCTCTTGTTCGAAATGTTTTATTATAGAGCAGTTCCTGTTGGAAGGCGTCCAAAGAAACACCACTTTCAGTCAGGCAGAGCAAGCAGCATCTACAGCAGCTCTATACGGCAGAAGGCTGCAGGCTTAATTGTGTTGTATTGAAGGATGAACAGAAACAACGTCGTGACGCAAGTCATCCTCCAGAGAATCCAGTCCTTGACTATCGCACTTTGTCATGAAACAACAGTTGGCCCAGGTATGAACCGGCTGACGCTCGACTCCTCCTCAAATCAGGAAACTAAAAGGAAACGGCTGGGTGGATTGGAAAGAAACACGTGAACGGCTTACGCTTTCTTCCCAATGCGCGCTCTGCACTCGCTTCTTTGAAGGGGCCACAAGATTCACAGTGGATATTATTGGTCTGATGACAGAGTTGGCTATGGCTGGGGGGCTTTATGGCAGTCCAGAGTACAGTATTGCACTATGGAATGTACTCTGGTCAACAGAGGCCTTGTTCACTGGAGTGCGTGGAGAATGTGACTTACTCCCGCTTCATCTTCATCAGCGCACCGCATCGTAGCGCAACATGTCCGACTCAGTCAGTGAGTGAGTGAGTGAGTGATGTAGGGCTAGTGCATGGCCATCTCTAATAGCCTGTAGAGACATGGGGCTGTCACAGCCCACCATGCTCTCCTGGGTTAGAGAAACTGAACAAGACTTCCACCACTCCTCACTGGATTCCCTTTAAATCACACTAATAGACACATAGTTCAGGGGGGAAAAGTGAGCAGAACAAGAGTTAGTGAAATAAAAAGTGTGAGAACGAGGCAAGTTAAGAGAGTTAAGTTGCAAGTGCACAATTTGGGAGAAGGGCGGAAAATCGTAGCCAATGAGTGCGTGAGTGCAAGTAATAGGCTAGTACGCAAGTCTGAGAGGCAGAGACAGAATTGAGTAGCCTATAATAAGCGGGAACGAGAAGGCCTAAATGAGTGAAAGCGGGCCCGTCTCAGGGGGCCTCTCCTAGAGCTGGGCGATACAGACCAAAATCCATATCGCAATGAGTGTAACCATTTTTTAAAAATATAATGATGAAATCAGCCATCAATAATTGTTTGGGGAAGTGCTAGAGCTTGGCGATATGGACCAAAAGTATTATCGTGATAACTACCAATTTTGCACAATAAAAATACACGTGTATTTATTTACATTTTTTTAATAAACATGTTTTAATGGACAGTTACTTTAAAATTAGCAGTAGGGCCCTAGACCGTCCCCCAGTAAGACAACGGAGATGGTAGCCTATGATTCAAAAAGTAAGCTAATTCATCTAACATATTCAGGGAATGCATAATTGACATTTTGATGTGCAGCCTTAGCCTTACAAAATAGGATCCAGATATATTTTTGGCTTTTCAGAGAATTTGCCGACATCGGGTTATATATTACTCACCACTGAGGAAGTGGGAACTCAAAACACTTAGCTAGATTGCTAACTCTTAATATGATATTGTTGCTATATATATATATATATATAAAAATTGATGTTGTTTTATGATGATACCATCCATCTTTTCATATTTGTGCAAATCTTTGTAAAACAGAACTCACCAATCAATCGATAATCAATCAACGAAGAGGTAAGAATATGTAGGCTATACGAATATGTTGAAGGCTGGCTGTATAGCGTGCAGATGACCAAACTGCTCACTTTTGTGTCTGCAGGTATACTTACGAGGCATACAAAAGGTATGTCAATTGGTATGTTATGCAGATCACATGTACCATCCTCCGCCCTTACCTCTTCAAAGAAATTCCCTTAGGCCTCGACATTATGGTATGTGTATGAAAACCATTATCAAAACATTTTTTTTCATTACCACAAAAACCAAGGTATGAATACTGTTGTGTGCATGTTTTGTTAAACATCTGTATAATTACTGTTTGATGAATATAACAGAAAACCTGTTTGATCCCCATGCACTGGAAGATCATTCTGACTATGGATACGGAGAACGTCAACACGCCAGAGGAAAGGGAAAGGGGGATACCCAGTCAGTTGTACAACTGAATGCCTTCAGGATATACCCATTGGACTTGGGGCTCTGCTGGGAGTTTACCTCATATTTGCATGTTTTTATTCTGCTTTGCAACAAAAATCATAATAAAACATTGACAACTAAAATAGTGTTATTGTTGTGTGGCGGGGGTAGTTCAGAAACTAACCCCAAAAGGTTCTTCAAAAAGGTTATCCCGAGGATCCATTGAGGGGTTCTTTGAAGAAGCATTTTAAAGGGTTCTTCCAACCTATAGGGGTTCCCCCCAGTTTCAATTTGAAGAACCCCTAAAAGGATAGACCAGGCACCTTTTCTATTTAGAGTGTAAGAGGTGAGAAATATATGATAGACCTCACAAAAGCTGTGACTCTCCTTTCTCTAACTAGAACTGCATGTTGAGCAACGGTCAAATGCTTGTGCTTCCCAGAATGCTTTTCTCCATCCTCCAGCGACAAAAGGGAGCAAGAGATGCTCGCTCACGCAGCAGCCAACAGCGAAACAGGGACGGGCAGATATTTTCGTAGCATAGGCTATTACCGTTAACCAAATAATCGTTTTAGAACAATCTACAGGAACGTTGTGTAGCAAATTCACAGACATACACAAAACGTGTCGGTAAAAGGAAGGTAAATGTCGGTGTCTGTAATTGTTGGTTTATTGCTCTAGCCTCTCCTTATCAGTCAAAATAACACACACACACGACTCTGACGTCCGCACACACTGAGGGCCAAACAGAGGGAAATGATTGCGTGCCTCAGGGATAAGAGGTCAAACTTAAAATGTATGCATGCATGACCAAGCCTTAGATAAGTGTCTGCTAAATTGCATATATGATTCTAAATTATGAATGCATTTAATTACTACTGTTACCGGGGTTTCCCAGGGAACCCATGCACCAGTCTGTACTATCCAGATACTAATCACCATGCCTCGTTCTACACACTTTCTCCTTCTGTAATCTCTATACTGACTTACTGTTACTGGCATCTAGCCGTATCATCATGGTTGTTATTTACCAGGGGCTTTCCCAGATAAGTCGGCCTGTCAGGACCCAATCATTGGAGGACCGAGGCATATTTACTATTAGACTGTCAGCCATCAGCAGCTGTTGCGTTGATTTCACACACGAGCACACACACAACCCTAAGGGCCTGTCAGCATCCTACATTGTGAGTAATCAGGTATATCAGAGGAGAACAGTGTGTGTGTGTGTGTGTGTGTGTGTGTGTGGACTCCATTCACTTCACAGCATGATGGAGTAGCTGGCTGACTACTTAAAAGGTTATTCGTGACGCAGAGAGCCAGAGAGGGTGTAGGAGGAGAGAGGGTGTAGGAGGAGAGAGGGTGTAGGAGGAGAGAGGGTGTAGGAGGAGAGAGGGTGTAGGAGGAGAGAGGGATAGGTGTTGCAGATGAGGTGTATGAAGGGAAGGGTGAATGTGACCGATGTACCTGAGGAGGAGAGGGCGACGTGAGGAAGAGGGACGCGTGTGAACGGCAGAGAGAAGGAAACGTCGTGTCAAAAGGAAGGCAGCGCGCGAAGAGATGACGAACATACTTCAATCGCAGAGGTGAGACTGGACTTCAGGAGGGGCGGATACAGAATCTAAAGCAGGTGAATGGAGGATTAGGTTACAAACAAGGGGGGAGAGCGAAGTACACTGAAGAAGAGCCGGTGGATTGGGGAAGGGGATAGGCTAAGGCTAAGCTACAGTGTTAGCATAGCGAGAGAGCCTTAAATCAGAGTCAGTGCTAGCTAGCTCCCTGGGGGGATATGCTGCCTGATAGGCTCCTCTCATTAACAAGAAACGTACGCTGCCTGTTGCCTCACCACAGTACAACAGAAGTCTTTTCTATGGTTTAGCTAGCCTCTGGGGGCTGATGCAACCTTCAATACCTGCTCCGGCCCTGGTCCACAAAACCTTCCCCAGGCCTTGCCTTTGGAGAGAGCCTTCATGTTCAGAGCATTTCCAGACATGCTAAGCTCTCGGTATTAACCGATTTTCCCTCTACGTACTCATTTACATGTCTACAGTAGCCCTCATCCTCCACACCTACTACAGCCCTCATTGTCCACATACAAGACCCGTTCTGCCAGCCGCATTCTGTTAAAGGTCCCTAAAGCACACACATGCCGGGGGTCGCTCCTCTTTTCAGCTCGCTGCGGCTAGCGACTTGAAAAGAGCTGCAACAAACACTCAAACCGAACCGTTTTCTCTCAATCTCTTCATTCAAAGACTCAATCATGGACACGCTTACTGACAGTTGTGGCTGCTTCGCGTGATGTATTGTTGTCTATACCTTTTTGCCCATTGCGCTGTTGTCTGTGCCCAATAATGTTTTGTGCTGCTGCCATGTTGTGTTGCTACCATGCTGTGTTGTCATGTGTTGCTGCATTGCTATGTTGTTGTCTTAGGTCTCTCTTTCTGTAGTGGTGTGGTGTCTCTTGTCATGATGTGTGTTTTGGCCTATTTAAAAAAACATTTTTCTTTTTTTTTTAAACGAATCCCAGCCCCCGTCCCCGCAAGAGGCCTTTTGCCTTTTGGTAGGTCGTCATTGTAAATAAGATGTTGTTCTTAAACAGACTTGCCAATTTAAACAAAAACAAATATATAATAAACAAATCTTTTTTTTTTTTTAAGTAGTATGTGTGTCAATAATAACTGCGTTATAAGTAACAGTGGAGTGGCTCAAGTGAGAGGTGTGTCAATGGTCTCTTTTTAAAGCCACAGGCCATAGGCATATAAACTCCTTGCAGGCCTCTGCGTGGTTGGTTGTGTAGGTTTGTGTTTGTCTCTGTATGCGTGTGTGTGTCACAGGTCCAGTGTAATGGTGAATGAACTGGGTCAAAGGGCAGGTCCTTAGTCTCCCCTCCTCTCCTCTCCTCAGAGCAGTAAAAGCTCTTCGCCCTTCAGACGGTAACCCACGTCTTGCAGGTGAGTGGCGTCGTCATGGCAACTGCTGTTAGGGGCAGCTAAAGAGACCCCCCCCCACCCCTTGAGTCACACATACACAGTGTGGTAGAAACCTGCTTTGTGTTGATAGAGTGAGATCCTTCAGTTCACATTCTTCCAACCTTCCCTGGTGATGCTGACTATTTTCGGGGTTAAACACAGTCAATTATTTAAGCTAGGGCACGCACACATACAAAACGCACACACAAAAATTGGCACCTGCTGTAGTTGTCTTATCCAAACATAGCTCAAGTGGCCAATAAAGCTGCTGGTGAATTAGAAAAGGTGGTAGCTAGGTGAGAGGCAGGAGGAGGAGAACAAGCGATTATCTCCCACTGCAGTACTCTGCCATCGGACAGACATGTCCCCGTTGCCAGGGTCAGTGGTCTGGACAAAGGCTGGGGTGATAAAGGAGGCAGGAGGGGCTGCAGCTGACCTGGAACCTAAGCAGATAGAGAGCTTCCTGTCTCCAGGGCTACCATTCATCTCCCCATCTCTCACTGTCTGTGTGTTCATGTTCACACGCACTCTGGGCATGTGCAGATCTCCCAACAGTCTCTGCCGGCCAACTGAGACTCGCTGACCCACTTCAAGTTCATCCACTGAAATACACTGGGAACCAATTACAAAACACTCCAGTTAGCTCGCTCTCACTCCCTCTCTCTCTCTCACCTAACCTTACCCAACCTTAGGGGGAGCTAGGGGTTCATTCGACTGGGTGTCCCTGGCTGGTTCCCGAAATGGCAGCCTATTCCCTTTACAGTGCCATGGTTTTGAACAGGGCCTATCAGGAATAGGCTGCCATTTGGGACCCGTCTGAGCTGTTCAAATGAGAGAAGGGAAGTAGTCGGTGAGTAGCGCGTGTTTGTGTGTAGAGCGGAAATGTGAGGCGCACAGGGTCTGATGTGACAGGATAGCGTTATTTATAGAAGAAGTAGTAGCACTTATCTGGTTAATATGCTAGAATGTGATTAGACTAGAAGTCTTGCAGTCTTATGGATGGAGCTTTATGATTCTGTAGGCTGCTGCAGGAATGCTGCCTGCCTGCTGCTGGGTCAATGACAAAACTCGTCACCCAGAGAATTAGGCCCAAAGAAAAGAGAAAAAGAAAGTAGAAGAAAAAAAAAGAGAAAAAAAAAATCCTACGGTGGGAGGGAGGCTGCTGGAAGAAGAGAGGAAAGAAAAGGTTCCTCAATGTGAAGGCACAGCGGCGGGCCAATGGCTCGGAGGCCTGGCTAGCTGCCATGTAGTTTCATGATTTCACCGCAGACAATGCAGTCTCCTTGATAATGAACTTGTTCACAAACACTGTAGTACGCCTCCATTGAAACGTCTGTCAACGTCTGTCTGAAGTAGAAACAGTATAGCGGCCAGGTTAAAGCCAAGCTGACGTTGAACAAAATCAAAATGCAACTAATGTTAGGTGACATTAGATCAGGCCTACTTGTTGAGGTTGCGATCTCGTCACACAGGTGTGCGTGTCACCTCGGTCGCCCGGTGTGCGTGTCACCTCGGTCGCCCGGTGTGCGTGTCACCTCGGTCGCCCGGTGTGCGTGTCACCTCGGTCGCCCGGTGTGCGTGTCACCTCGGTCGCCCGGTGTGCGTGTCACCTCGGTCGCCCGGTGTGCGTGTCACCTCGGTCGCCCGGTGTGCGTGTGCACTGGATTCACCCCCAGCGGGCACCGCAGGAGAGGTGCAGGCAGCTCCTCAACAATTGGGTTAGGGAGGTCCACACACACACACACACACACAGTAGGCCTACTACTAAACACACGGTACACACACACACATCCAGCCCTTCCTCAGCTTATCACTCTGGCCAAGAACACGACCGCACTCAAGTCTCCACTGAGGCACTTGACAACGTGGGAATGCACTAGAAAGGCCCCAGAGTGGAGAAAATAGAAGTGACTTTCAATGGAAATGGGAGGAAAGATGACACTGGTGTAGGTATCAGTGGCAGCAGCATGGGGCCGAGGGGAACCGGCTCTTCCAGTTTCCAAGGTTTTGGTTCTCACCAGTGTCCTCGATTCTCTGCGGTCTTATGGGACCGGGGAGAACAAAACCATGATTGTTTTTCTTTGAATCTCTGGTGCAATGAGGCTTAGTAATCTGATCTTGGTGACAAACACAAAGGGCGGGGGGGCGAACTGAAATGAAATTGAAACTGCAGAAATGATAATGGACGTATATTCAGAGAGTTTGACTGCTCTAATAATCCCTGTGCACCGTCAACGGATCTACATTCATCATGCTTCTTGATTGTCCAGCACTTTAATAATCACTAGACGGTCAGGGAACATAGAAAAATCCAAAAACGTTGACGATGCGGCCCAGGGGAAAAAATGAGTTTGACACCCCTACTTTAAAAGCCTCTTTCATCCCCCTCTACAGTTCACATACACACTAACCTTCTCACGCCGGTCTAGCTAGATGACTAGATCATCTCTCCCTCACACACACACACACGGACTCTTGATACATGCGCATATCTCTTTATGATTGAGTTCTCCATTGGAATGTTTTCACTAACATCATGTCTTGGTTCTGTCACTCACTGGCACAACCTGTTTACGTATCTCTCATTCGCTCTCCCCCCTTCCTCCCTTCTCCTCCCCCTCGGTCTCTCTCGCTAGAATCTGGCAACGGTCCTTCCTTCGGTATCAGAGAGGTCTTGGAACACTTGGTTTTAACTGAGGATGTAGTCGGCCGGCTACTGCAGGACTGATCATTATGAAAACAAAAACCACAGGCTAATGTTGCAGCACACATCACTATGGGCCATCCTTGATTATGCCATTCCATACGTCCCAACCAACAGCCATCTTCATATAAAACACTACGTAGCCGACCTTACAAGATAATAGTAAAAAACATCTACACAGTTCCATATTGGGATATTATTTTTGACAATAGATCGTATTGTTTTGACAATGTCGCAATATTTCTGCACTAGATTGCTGTACCTGCACCAAAACAAGGCACTTTAATTTCCATGCCTGATCAAAACGTGTGTTGTCATGGCTCACTCGTCCCTCTGCAGCAGACATATGCTCTCTCATCGAATCGTGTATAAAGAAAATATAAAAAATTACTTCACAGTATCGAATCGCAATACATATGCAATCGTGAGAATCGCAATACATATGTAATCGTGAGAATCGCAATACATATCGCATCGGACACCGAAATATCAGGATACAATTTTCATGCGGTCGCTGGGAATTCCAAGCCCTAGAAGATAAGATGTCCAATACTGCCTAATTTGAGCAGCAAATTGACCTAGGTATGTCTTCATTTCAATTCCCTTTGAGATGCCTATCATAATTATTCTGTTCAATAACTCCCAGTACGTTAACGCTCCTTTAGATATGCATGGCCCCGGGCAGAGGAATGCAGCCTTATAGCTTTCACCTTATTGGTTCAAAGCTCTGGGGTCGCCAGGATGTCATAGCAGCCCCAGAGACTGGAAATACACAGGCACAGGTTCGGCTAATCAAACATAAACACTGCATGTTTGATTGACAGCCTGTCAGGCTTTTTTAATAGGCTTAGAATGCCCACAAATACAGATTGAATTCCAATGCTCAAAGCACTTCACATTGCAATGGAGGGAATTCGCCTCATCCACCACAATGCAACACCAACCTGAAGCACGCTAGTCAAGCTACATCTTTATTAGCAACACAGGATGATTTGCCCACTACCCAGTGGGTCCTTTTGACCAACATTTGGGGAACACCAGTGTCAGTCTTAAACCAAGTTAGAGGCAAAATAACAAAACCATGGTAAACAGATGGTCTTGTTATGCTCACTTGGTAAAGAAAATGTGTGTGTGTATTTGCTTTCTAAATGGCAGAAAAATGAGAGCCTTGGCCAATCACACTATGTCCAAAGGCCAAAGACAAAAATATGAGATAAGAGAGCACGTTAAATCGCACTAGATATCATCCACAGATCTAAATGTCAAAGTGGAGTCTCTACTGCACAGACAGCCTACGCTGCACAACACAAACTGAGCCCTTCATTTGTTAGAGCAATGCAATATGAAATGCAGTTTTTAAAAGAGCATTAAAACGCAATTAAAAACAAACAAGTAACTGACAAACAAGTAAATACAAAAGTCATGGAGGCGGCCACCAACCTGTTTCTTTTCCTGAGATGGCAAAATGTTTAGGCCTAGTTTGCATATTAACATGCATAGGA